>NC_041394.2:185102851-185452851 GCF_900747795.2 Erpetoichthys calabaricus | reverse complement strand
TTTATTTGACAGTACGTAGATCGTGGTAATTACATTCATGGCATTCGTTTTCTGAATCACAATCTGATTGTATGGGTGGTTACCTGCCAGGTCACGCTTGTGGTTTGTCAGCAAGTCGCCTTACATCCACCACATGCCCTCTTTCTGTTCCCAGAAGCAGATCATAGAATGGTTTTAATAGTTTACTTTCAAATAATGCAAAGAGTATGCGACACGTGTTTCTCCCTAATTCTGGGCTCATCAGGCATACACAGTCACTGCATCCCTTCTCGGGAATCGAATCTCTATCGTCAGCGCCAGAGGTGAAGCCCCTAATGTTGTGCTACGGCTTGTGGTTCGTTTATACCTCGTGTCTTCTCATTAAACTTTTATCTCGCGAATATGTTATTGCAATCCGCAGCGGGAGCGTTTCTATAAACTTAATTTAAACTTATGTTTTACACCGTGCTTTTTTACCTTATGAAGATGCTTGTATGCTTCACTCGCTCGCTTCTGATTGTTTCGCTCCCTTCTCAATTGTTTAATGAATTTTTTGTTCTTCGCGGTTTGCGGCTCTTCCTTCATTTCTCCCTACTGCGTTCTTTTATCTCGCGAATATGTTATTGCAATCCGCAGCGGGAGCGTTTCTATAAACTTAACTTAAACTTACGTTTTACACCGTGCTTTGTTTCCCTTATGAAGATGCTTGTATGCTTCACTCGCTCGCTTCTTATTGTTTCGCTCCCTTCTCAATTGTTTAATGAATCTTTTGTTCTTCGCTGTTTGCGGCTCCTCCTTCATTTCTCCCTACTGCGTTCACAGTCTTTTCACGTGATTACGTGGGAGGCGTGATGATGTGACACTCAACTCCTCCTCCCACGGCCATCGAGCTGCCGTCCATTACAGTATATTGTGAAAAAAGAGGTTCCAGTTATGACCATTACGTGTTGAATTTCGAAATGAAACCTGCCTAACTTTTGTAAGTAAGCTGTAAGGAATCAGCCTGCCAAATTTCAGCCTTCCACCTACACGGGAAGTTGCAGAATTAGTGATGAGTGAGTCAGTCAGTCAGTCAGTCAGTCAGTGAGGGCTTTGCCTTTTATTAATTAGTATATATATATATATATATATATATATATATATATATATATAAATAAAGCATCTTCTTTCTTATTGCATTGCATGTCATTTTGGGTTTTATTTTAACTGATGTTTTCATAATAGTGTGCACATTGGGCTTGTAAGTGGAAGTATCTATAATGGGTTAAAATGAAATTGACATACATTACAAAGTCATTTAATAAATAATAAATTATTTGGAAAAAGCATATGAAGAACATTCAGAAGAGACAAGCTACATGGTTATTGATTGTCACTATGAGTTGCTTGTAGAATTATTTTAGCAGTGTCAAGAGAGTTAAAAAGTTAGAATGTGACCGCTGACTTCACGGAGTAGAAGCATCAAGACGGTACTTCCTTTTTCCTGTCCACAGTTAGTCATTGTGTCCCTCAAGATTTATTGCTGAGACTAATTCTGTTTTCTTTTTATAGGTTCTGACTAAAAGATATAATTCAGAAACACAACATTAGGTCTCGTCCATATTGATGACAATCAACTAATTTAAACCAAAGAATACTAATTAATTTATTTCAGTTCTTCATACTTTATTGACACAAACTAGTGGATGAAGGGTTATTTGCCTTTAAATTCAGAAAAAAAAACATCAGGCCCTTTTAGGTGGATGGTAACTCAGACAATATAAAACAATCAGGAAATATCGTAACTCAAAAGTCCTGAATTTCAGTTTGGTTCTATCAATCCAAAATGTATGTGTTATCTTTAACACAGATTGCTCTTCAGCCAATACAATTCCACACATTTTAAACCTGCTTTTTCAAGTTTAGAAATATTGCAAAATTAAGGTGTTTTCTTAAGCCACAAGATCTTGTTTCAAAGAGAATTGACTTTATGGACAGGCCGTAAAATAATTCACTTACCATGTGGCAGTTAATTCAAAATACTGTGACAAGTATTCTTTCTAAAACTAAGAAGTAGTTCTAACAGTTAGGAAGAAAAAAGTCCTTAAGTCTTAAGACTTACTTCCAGTTAGAACACTTTTCTAAATTATGTTTTGGGTCTTTCGTACTGTGTTTATTACTGAGGATGAAAAATATATTGGCTATTGGTGTTTTGACACCTCTAAATGTATATATCCTAACAACTATACTGTACATACTAATAATATTCTAATAATATAAATTCTAATAATTCTAATAATATAAATCCATTTTCAGCAAAGAAAACTTGCATGGTGGAACATTTGGCCTACCACAGTGAAACCCCTTGTTTTCTAATATGTTTTTACAGTATTAATACCTTATTACTATAATTCCTTATTATATTAGGTATCCTTATTCTTAATCAGTTGTTGACGAATCATATTCACCCTGCACCCTTATTTTTATCACTATCTGCTGCTTTTCTAACTCAACCATAATAAAAATATCATTTAGCACACACTCAAAAATTCCCTGTTCCATGTGTACTTTCCCACAGTTTCTCTTCTAAAATAGTCTTCCTCTAAGTTATCTGAATAATTTACCCATGGAACATCATTTCTCAAGTATCGTGCCTTTCTTTTTTGGAATCCGTTAAAACCCACATATTCCATTTACATTTAATAACATTACTTATGTGAAATTGTGTTTGAAGGCTTCAAATGCACATTTACATTGTTTAATTGCCTTATTACACGGATGTCTACCATGGTAGATGTTTCCTTATATTTTTCCCCAAGCCATAAGAATAATGTGATTTGCTATTTGAGTTCTGTGTGCATATTTTTCCAGATATTGTAGTTTTCCTCACACCTTCCACAGATGTGTGTTTTAGGTTAATTGACAATTAAAATATCTTGGCATGAATGAGTTCTGTGATAGAAGAGTGTTCTATAGAGTACTGGTTCCTGTCTCCTGCTTGACTAGCAAAATCCATTCTTGTTAGGTACTTGTCTATCATTCAAAAACAATAAGTCATACTTTATCAAGGAATTCCTTGAAAGTGGCTGTGTTCACATTTGTACCCATGCCGTTTGTGGTGTCTTCTAGGCTATAAAATATACCCTTGGAGACCTGAAAAGGAGAAGTCAACAGAGTGTTGGAAGTGGGCTCAGTGAAGTTGTTCTGGGTGGCTTTCCTCCTACATATAGGGAAAAAAGAAGACACTTTAGCTTTCCCAGTGTCCACTTCAAATCACTCCCTGTAAGATGTTGTACTATTAGTTCAGAAGATATTACTCCCTGTTATCTCATAGCTAGGGTAAAGTCAGCAAATGTATTTGCATATATATTTCCAGTGCACATTTGTGGGACCGCCTGACAAGTAAACAATACCATTTTAACATTTATTTTAAAGTCCAGTTAAACCCATTTTTTTATGGTAGGGTTTTGAGGTGACCCTATCCTTAAACATAGATACATTTATTCACACATCCAGATTCTTTGCTACGTAGACCTACACATATGTGTTCTACAAAACTCTTGTTCTCTAAGCCTTGCATTTACCTAGCCTTGAAGGAGAGACAGCCTCTCAGCCACAATACAGTTGCCACTGGAACTACAGATATGAACTACACTCAAAACTGACTGCTACTGTGCTTCAGTTCTCCTATTAGAAGAAGTCTCCTGTTTATTCATATTGCAACTACTAAATTCAAGCAAGGGGATCATGCAATAAACCTTTGTTCAGTTGTTATATTCATAATGTGCCAGAAGTGGAAGGAAAAGCAAAATGGATGATGGCAAATCACTAGTAATCACTAGTAATACAACCTGGATATCTCAGGACCTGTCATAGATAATGCTGACCAACACACCCAACGTGTGTGGCGTTCAGTTGCTTAAGGGTATATTGCTGCATCTCACGGCAAGGCTGTTCTTTTATGACTGTGTTCTACCTGGTTCTCTCACTTCATACTTTCAGTTTAAGTTTCTGACTTTCTAAGCCTTGTCAGAGCCAAGGTGAACACCTGTAGCTCTTCTCTGTCCAATATCATTTTGACAGACCATTTCAGCACACGTTCATGAGGTGTACATGGACGAAGATATGAGGTGTGTGAGGTTTTCAATTTTATCCACAAGGAATGTCAAGAAAATATAATTTTGCTGTTTAGAGTATTGACCCTTCTCTAAATCCTGCTTTGTTTACAAAAGGTGTCTATCTGCTCTTCTGAAAATAAAAAATCCCTGAGGAAAAATTGCCTTCTGTCTCTGCTAACACTTTCTCTTTCTTTGTTTAAAACTTGTGGCTCTTAAATCCCTTTCAGTTTAAACATACAATTTTAAATATCATAAAATATTGTCTATAATCTTTCTTAACACTTTAAAGCCAAAGAAATGTAACAAAATAATATCACCTTCTTCTACAGGACCTTTCAACCGGAGAATCACTCAGCAGGTGATGCACAGATATTTTCAAATGCTTGATCACTTATGCAATCTGGAAGTTTACTTAAATGTTTCTGATGTGAATGGTGTCCCTTGATCTGTTATTATTTCGTTTTGGATTCCAACACACGAAAAGGCCCTGGGTAAATAACAAATTGTTTTTTTTATTTGCAGTCCAAAATGGTATGTCTTTGAGTTACCAAGTATTGTATTCCACAGTCAATGAAGATGTATTTTTGAGCTAGGAGTCAAGCAGCCCCACACTATCCATCTTGATGTTTTCAAATGGAAATGGTAAACGATGATGATCTAGGATTTGATTTAACAGGCACTCACAACAAGACGTGCAGTATTCTTTCACCTCTACAATGTCTGATCAGTAAAACTGGAACAATGTCCCTTGAATTTGAGCATGAACCAGATGACATACTTTATGATGATACAGTTTCATGCAAAACTTTTGACACCCCTGGCCAAATTACATATTTTTTGACATTTGAAGTAAATACAACTTTGATAAGTAAACTAAAACAATGGCATTTTTATGAAAACTTTTTTTGTAGCCAGGTATGACTCTTTGAATTCTTGTTTTGAAAATCTGTCCCCATTCTTCCTTGTAGATACATTTCCAACTATCAAATAATCTTGGGCTGTATTACATGCACATTACTTTTCAGACATCCCCACAGATTTTCAATGATGTTCAATTCTGTGGACAGCGATGGTGTAATGATGGTAAAAAATACACATAAATTAAAATATGCAAAAAATAAATTAACTTAGTTAAGGACTGCACAAAATGCATTGTTTTGTTAATATTCTTTTCCAGTTGTTTATTTATAATATCTAGCATTGTTATAATTGTATGTTATAACATATTTTAATGATACGTTAGAACTGGATATTTAAAAGAAAAGAACAGTTTTCCAAAAAGTAATCATATATACTAAAGTGTAAAAGAGACCTTTTTTTTACTGAATTTTATTAAAGGGTAGGCAAACCAATGTACAGAGGAAAACAACACTGTAACATTACATATTACATAATCGCACAACAATGAGATTATCTGTATTTATTAATGTTACCCAAAACAAGTGAAAGTTAATACATGGAAGTTACATAGAACAGTGAACCATGAACTAAAAGAGAAAACTCTTCATTAATAGTAGCATATAGAGTTATAGTAGCAAAGGAAGAAAGAGAGAAAAAAAAGGTAGCCTCACCTCTTCAAACCTTCAATCATAAAGTTTAGTCTTCAATACCTAATTAAAGTAACATTCTTATTTACAGTAATATATAATGGCCTTTATGCCATTATAACCAAGCCTTTTCATATTTCGGGAAGGTATCATTTTTAATTGCAATATTTTTTCAAAAGAAGTACAGAGGTCTATTTCTTCCAAGACATCAGAAGATTATAAGGCAATTAATGATTTCCAGTGTCAAACTATAACCAGTCTTGCTGCAAATAAAGTTTGTAAAATAAAAGTGTGACAATTTGGTTGATAGTTGCCTATCCTCAATCCAAGCAAAGCCAACTGAGGAGTTAATTTAACATTCAATTTTAAAGTGTATGAGGGAAATTTCTGAACTGCTGCCCAATAATGATAAATAGATTTACAGAACCACCACATATATATATAACAGTATGATTTTTGCCATACTGTTTCCAGCATGAAGGGGAACAGTTTGAATAAGCTTTAGCTAATTTCACAGGAGTGAGATGCCATCTATAAATTATCTTCAAGCTAAGCTCTATATGTTTAATGCTATGTGTAGATCTGCATAATATAGCCAAGGCCAAGAGCCAATGCTCATCAGAAAAAGTATGGTTCAGATCTCTTTCCCATTTTAAGATAAGTGTGAACTTTGAAAATTGACTTCTGTTATCTAATAATGAATTAAGTGTTTTAATTCCTTTAATTTTAGAAGGAGGATCTGTAAACCATCACACAAAGGAGGTGGAGCTTTCAATTGGTTCAAGACAGTGGGAGTTAATACAGCTGCATACTTCAAGATATTTATAAAATTCCTTATATGAAATATTAAATGTTCATGGAGATACTAAAAAGAGTGAAGGCTATTGCCAGAAAAAGGCAGGCCAATGTGTTAAGTCCATTTTGCTTCCATGTACATAGATTTAAATCTGGGATTGAATGTTGAAATATCATTAAAAGAAGCATTTTTAGAGGAAGAGAAAAATCTTTATTTTTATGTTGACAAGATTTCCAAGCAAACACTGCTGAAGAAACTGAAGTTAAACAAGCCAAAGCACATCTGCCAAATCTGGATATCCACTTATGTACTGCTCTATTTAACTCAATGTTTAGAATTGTCAAAAGACCACCATTGTCTCAGCTGATTTAGTATTATTGCTTTATGGTAGTCATGCAGGTCTGGGATTGCTGTACCACCCATGGGACTGAGTCTTTAAAGAGCTGATCTATTTATTCTGGGCTTACTGCCTTTCCAAATAAATTTAAATATATATTTTTGCAAGGTTTCTATGACTTTGCTAGGAAGCAAAAAAGGAATGGTGTGAAAATTATATAAGACCTTTGGAAGTACAATCATTTTTGTTGCTAAAATTTTATCTACCCATGATAATAACAATGAGTTAAGACACTTAAAATCTTTGTTAATGTTATTTGATAAATTCAGAAAGTTCATATTTATTAGTTCCTTTTTAAGAATTTGTTAATGATATACCCAAATATGACACTGAAGAATTTTACCGATTGTATTTAAATTTGGCTTTCATTGTTGAAAGTAAAGGGGCAGAGATAGCAATAGTAAGGGCCTGACATTTTGTGTCATTAATTTTATAATCAGAACAAGCTGTAAACTTAGTTATAACTTTTTGAAACGATTCCACGGAGGTAAAAGAATCTGTTAATGCAATTAGAACATCATTTCCTTACAGTCCAATATTAAAGTACTGCAGGTTCAATGTGAATTCCCTGCAGCCCCCGATTAGAACGAATGTGCTCAGCAAAGGGCTCCATAACGAGAGCAAATATTAAAAGGTGAGAGAGGGCAACCTTGTCTAGTCCCATTTGAAATTTCAAAGGGGGCTGAAAACAACCCCTCTGTAAAAACACTAGCTGAAGGTTTTAAATATAATGACAGAATAGCCTTACAGATGGGTACTTTAAGATTAAATTTACTCAGAACTTTAAATAAATATAGCCAATGAACACGATCAAATGCTTTTTCTGCATCAAGAGTTAATAAAACAGTGGGGATAGACTTAGATTCAACATATTCAATGATATCAATGAAACGTCTCGTGCTGTCTGGTGCTTGTCTACCAGGTATAAAACCAACTTGATCAATATTAATTACTAGCAAAATACCCGCACTTCGCAGTGGCGAAATACTGCCTGAATATTTTTATTAAGAAAAAAGTAAACATTTTTAAACTGAGGGAAAATATACAAAAAATTATTTGTTAAGGATCTCTTTGTATACGACGTTGTCAGTTCGTCCCTCCAGTTGTAATATGACCAAGCTGTGTGCTGAGCTTACTCTTGAGCATGCAACATACAGTTGGCCATGTGAAAAGCAATCCTGCCTCAAATCAATGCCAACCTTTTGTAGTGTTTGCCCTTGAGACTTATTAATTGTCATTGCGAAGCAGAGCCTTACTGGAAATTGAACGCGTTTGAATTGAAATGGGAGATTAGATGGTATAACGGGGATGCGAGGAATAAAAACTGTGTCACTTGAGGCACTGCCAGTAAAAATAGTTGCTTCAATTAGGTTGTTTTGTAGAGATGTGACCTGAAGTCTCGTGGCGTTACAAAGTTTCGGTGGCTGTAAGTTTCTCAGTAACATTATTGGTGCACCAACCTTCAAAATGAGATTATGCTCAGGAGTGCCTGGAGGATTTAGAGTGTTGAGAAACTCTATCGGATAATGTACCGCGTCTTCTACTTCTACAACTGAATCAACAGATTGATATGTTTTTGGTTCTGAAGGTAGTTCTTGAAGTAAAATGTGGTTTATAGTCGTAGTCATGTCATTTTTTGGTGTCAGGATAGCTCTCTCTCTTAACCATGACACGTCATTTTGGTGGAGATTTCGTAGATCGGGGTAAACATTTTGAAGAAGGCTTTGTAAGGTATTCACGATGAGGCAGAGATTTGTAGGAATATTTATTTTACGATTTTCTCGTATGAAGGTGCCATTACCTATACTCATCAGAAGAGCAGAGAACTCCTCTGCTTTTTTGTCGCCTTTCAAATGAACTCTCATGTTTATTTTTAAAGTAACAACATTGATTTGTGGCCATAGGTATGAAGATTTCAGAGATGCTTTAACTTCATCAGCGTGTGTTCCTCTGGGCACGACTGGTAGGGTTTGGCGGAAGTCTCCAGCTAGTAACACTGTCAAGCCTCCCATAAGTTTGTTGGTGTTTCGGATGTCTTGGAGGGTCCTGTCTAAAGCCTCAATACCTGCTCTGTGTGCCATAGTGCATTCATCCCAGACAATAAGCTGACAATGTCGCAGCACTTCAGCCGTGTTGCTTTACTTTGATATGTTACACATGGGGGATTCAGTATGGTTGAGGTTCAGAGGCAGCTTGAAAGCTGAATGAGCAGTTCTGCCACCCTCTAGAAGAGTTGCAGCAATGCCAGAAGAAGCCACAGCTATGGCAATGTTACGTTTTGCTCGGATTTTTGCAAGGAGAAGGTTTATTAGGAATGTCTTACCTGTTCCTCCTGAAGCATCAAGGAAAAACACCGTGCCAGTGGCTGACGTAACGCTGCTCACGATTTGCTCATAAACTGACTTTTGGTCACTATTTAGAAACCGCTCGTTATTTGTGACTATATTGGCCAATTGCGAGGTGTTGTAAGATGTCTCTTTCAAGTACTCGGGATTTGACGTAAGTTGTGCCAGTTCTGTTAAAGGTGAAGGCAAACCGTAATGATGAAGAGATTGACCTCCAATACCAATTACGTAGTTTTCAGGCAACTGTAGACAGTTGTTATAGATCAAATTTAACCACTGGTGGACTTCTGTTCGTATATGATCTCTTTCAGTCTGTCTCCTAATATCTTCTGCTATGCTGTGTTTATGTTTTTCCCATAGGTTTAAGGGGTTTTCTATTTGGCAGAACACCAACATGACAGCAAACAGTTCACGGATCTTTTGAGGTGAGCGAGATAGAGCAGCTTCCTGTAGAGTCTCGTCCCAGTTGATATCATCATGTAATAAACCGAGTGCCCTGCAGGCTGACTTATAGGTCGGATGTAGGACACCATCAACTGTTCTGAGAGATTTGAAAGATGTGGGACCTGTGATTTTGTTGAGTAGCAGTCGAAGATGGTAGCATTCAGAGATATTCGGGTGTACAGTGTAGACCCGTCCCAGTACATTATCCTTTTTCACTCCCGACTGTCCTGGTACAGGGTTGCCCTGTTTCCTTCGACGAAACATGTTGTTTGCCCACACATAATATGATGGAATTTCATTATAATGAAGTTGTTTTGCAAAATCATCGTGTTTGCAAAGGTCAAAGAACGCTAAAAAGGTGGTTTGTGGTGGATTGTGTACTTTTTCGGCAACGTTGCCTTCTGTGAAATAAATTCTTTGTCCGTTCTCAAGATGCACAGCAAGATGAACGACCGGAGGGAAACGTTCGTGAATGGGAAAACAGAAAATGCGCCAGGCTGCTTCAGAGCTACTAATGTAATGATCAGCTTCGTATCGAGATACTTCGTCATTTTGATTTTGTATTGTAAATACTGCCTGGTCACTTCCCTTGTTAACATACTTGCAGATGTATTTGATTGATTTTACTGAACTGCAAAATTCGACATTGATGTGAGCATTGAAGAAGCGGGACAGCACAGGACTATAAGGGACCACCCATCTGTTGTCGATATCTACTCCTTTGATGTTAATTGTATGACCTCCATCAGCAGGTGCGCGCCGGCGGTACTGAGGGTAACCATCTTCTCCAGTCTGAGTTTCTGAGATGAACGGACGCGGGTACTTCTTAGTGCATACTCTGTTGATCATGCACGGTGAGTTGATATTATGAGGTCCACATGGGCCGTGAATCATGGTGGATTTTACTATTTTGTGTAGGGCAGGGTCAGTCTGTGGATCAGGAATTTCCACACGGATGACTTGATTGATGAGAGCTGGTTGAATCCTATCCGTTAGCCACAATAGAATGTGTGCATGTGGAATACCTCGCTTTTGCCACTCTATGTTGTACATGTAGCAATTTGTACAGCTGAAAATGTTACTCTTCGTGAGCAAGTCTATCATTTTTGACGTGGAAGGAGAATTTCAGTGATGTCAGGCCATTTAGGATTGCAAGTAAATGTGATGAATAAGTCAGGGTGGCCATAATGACGTACGTATGTCATTGCGTCTTGTGTACGCTCGTGCATATAGCGAGGTCCTCCATTGAAGGAAGATGGTAATATCACAGCTTGACCAAGTTCTATTAAATCAGTGTTGTTTTTGTCAATAGCATCTTTTAAGTGAACGTAATTTTCAGCTCGTAGTTTTTTCTGATTTAGTCTGATATAATTTAGTCTTTCGGATTCAATTTTTGCGTACATATCAACTAAAAACTGATTTAATAAAGTTCGTAAGAAAAGGATAGTATTATCATGATGATGTCTGATCATAAGCCGGTATGAATAGAAGTTTGCTGCAGAGACGGTTTTGTTCATAGGTAACTTACTGGTAGCATGAACATGAGGTATAGACACAGAATAGCCGTCTTCACCATAGCAGAACATGAGAGGATATTGAAGTGCATCATAGGATCTGTGGGTTTCCTTAATGCGTTGTAGTTTATTGTCTCTGGTTTTCAAGACAATATCTCTATTGTTGAACGTTTGCCCAACGATGACAACACCAACTTGATGAACTGTGGGTTTATTAAATCTGCCTTTGTGTGCATGTAATGGTTTTTTGTCTGTGTGAATGACAACTTTGAAGTCTTTGTCATCATCTGAAATACTGTCCATTGTTGAGTGGAAGTCCTGGATGTAAGTGTTACAGTCAAGGAACATTTTTTGTAATTGCTTGACCAGGGGTATGTTAAGTCCAGAAAAATTAGCGCAGCGAATTTGTGCTTCCTTTTCATCATCCCTGACGAAATAAATTTGCAAAAATTTGTGTTCCTCACTCGGCATAGGTACAAGACTGCCGATCAAGTGATACACTTGTCCCTGAACTTTAAATGAAGGCATAAAATTTCTCTCAACGATTTGGTTAGCACCAAATGACGTCATTTGAAATGCGCTGTTGTACTTTCGAATATTGTTCAAGAAATGCTCACTTTGAGGATGTTCGCCATTTAACAGGCCCTCAAGAAGGTCAGGAAGCTTACGTAAAGGAGTGAAAGAGACATTACCACCGTTACAGCACAAACCAGGAGACTCGCATTTCCACTTCTGAGCTTGACAATAGTCACAGTGAACAGCCATGGATCCAATGTGTACTGTTTTGTCAGACTCATAATGTATGTTTGGGTCGTACGCAAATCCACAATTGGCTTTATTGAGTCAAACCTGTTGTTTTCGTATGAGCCGCTTTTCATTATTAGGATCTTATCTAGAAACTAAAGCTGTATTAACTTGTGAATTTGCCTCCGTCTATTTAGCGACCGCGTCCCTATGAACTTGTGGATTCGCTTGCGAGTATTTAGCGACATCGTCCCTATGAAGTTGTGGATATGCTTGCGAGTATTTAGCCACAGCGTCCCTATGAACTTGTGGATGTGCTTGTGAGTATTTAGCCACAGCGTGCCTATTAACTTGTGGATGTGCTTCTGAGTATTTAGCCACAGCATGTTTATTAACTTGTGGATTTTTCTGGGAGTATGTGGCAGCAGCTGCACGAAGTTGCTTCCGTCTAGCTGCATCAGAAACTCTACCACGACGTCTGATACGCCTCCTTTTTACTGTGTTCTCACAGCTTGGATTGCTGCTGTCATAATCGGCTCGAGCTGGATTTGTGTTGAACTGACATTCGGTATGTGTCAATCGATATAAGCATACAACTGGCTTCATCAATAACTTCGCATCCATCTTTTGAGAGTTGAAATATTCATAAACATCAAAGTGTCCACTACTCAAATCGTCACCTGTGAATCTAAGATGTTTAAGAAGCATTGACGGTTCTCCAAAGGTGTAAAATATTTGGCCATTTCGGTACACTTGAAAGCGACAACCAAACAATTCAGCGGCAGCCATCAACTCACATGCAGAACCATAGGTGAAGGGCTTAAGCATTTCAGTCTTATAGTGCTCCTGTGTAGTATAATTATCTCCTGTACCATCATCAGTCCACACTTTGACCCTGTCCCAGTCATTTAATACATAAGACACAATGTCCCTGCGGATATCAAAAGTGAGCCTGATATGTCCGTGCAATATGTAACACAGAGAATGGAAAAGGCAGGCGCCACCTCCGGGCATAGACACCACTCGGTAAGTGATAGTTCTTTGATTGATGGTGATCACCTCGATAGACATTTTAATAGGGGTAGAGTTGGAAGAATAAAGGGAATGGGTACTTGAACAACAGCAGAGAAGTCACGGATTAAATAAAGGAAATGGGTACCTGAACAGTAAAGTAAGTGTAAAATATCTACACAATAACTATAACAATCTTAACAAATGAACAATAAAACAGCGGAGAACCCGTGGATTAAATGTGCCTTATAAACTGCGGAGCGCCTTATATGGGCAGGCAGTCAGGCAAAGAAAGGGATTCAAATATATAAACGAAGAAAACAACAGCAGAGAAGCCGCGGATTAAATAAAGGAAATGGGTACCTGAATAGTAAACTAAGTGTAAAATGTGTACACAATAACTATAACAATCTTAACAAATGAACAATAAAACGGTGGAGAACCCGTGGATTAAATGTGCCTTATAAACTTCGCAGCGCCTTATATGGGCAGGCAGTCAGGCAAAGAAAGGTAATGGTAACTGTTCTGAGCTCAGAAAGTGTAATATTGTGGCTGTTAATTCATTAGTTGGGGTAATTAATACTATTGATAAAGAAGAGATAAAGTTAGCAAATTTAAGGACTTTCTGAATAAACAGGTGCAGTGGGTACAATTACAAGTCAGATGGGCTCCTATGGCTTGGTATAGTCTGATTGGTAAAAATAGAGAAGCCCTGCTACAGTTGTCAGCTATAGAACAAACACAGGACCATGGACCAACCCTGAACTGAGGCATTCAACATAGCAGATATGAATACGATGAGGGTTGAAAGATGAAAGTTGTGTACCAATGATGTTTGATGACCCATGGTGAGTACACTGTTCTATACGGTAAAGGCTAATGGCATCAAGAGTTACGCCATGGGTTCAGAAACAGGAAAGTCGACTCCTAAATGTGCAAAGAGTAGCCACAAGGATTGGATTGTGAACAGGTAGAATTAGGCTAGTTCAGTGGAAGGAGTGGAGTTGTCTCATTTTGAGCCACCACACTTGATGATTAACTAAGACCTTGTAGAAGTTAAACAAAGTAGCAGAAGCAAGCTGAAATGGATGAAAGTTGTTTGAAATAGGAGTGAATCTAAGTTCTTCAGAATAAGGGAGATATTGGCGTATTACAAGTTGACATATTTGGAAACTAATCACATAGAGCCAGTGATTTAGTGAGCACATCGTAATTACATAAAAAGCAGTGGCTGTAAGTTGAGGTCTTATTAGAACAATTACGATTATTTGACTGTGATCTTAAAAGATGTTTTTTTACAGCCAATTGTAAAGTAGAGGTACAGTGCATCCAGAAAGTATTCACAGCACATCACTTTTTCCACATTTTGTTATGTTACATCCTTATTCCAAAATGGATTAAATTCATTTTTTTCCTCAGAATTCTACACACAACACCACATAATGACAACTTGAAGTTTTTGCAAATTTATTAAAAATAAAAAAATTGAGAAAGCACATGTACATAAGTATTCACAGCCTTTGCCATGAAGCTTGAAATTGAGCTCAGGTGCATCCTGTTTCCACTGATCATCCTTGAGATGTTTCTGCAGCTTAATTGGAGTCCACCTGTGGTAAATTCAGTTGACATGATTTGGAAAGGCACACACCTGTCTATATAAGGTCCCACAGTTGACAGTTCATGTCAGAGCACAAACCAAGCATGAAGTCAAAGGAATTGTCTGTAGACCTTCGAGACAGGATTGTCTCGAGGCACATATCTGGGGAAGGTTACAGAAAAATTTCTGCTGCTTTGAAGGTCCCAATGAGCACAGTGGCCTCCATCATCCGTAAGTGGAAGAAGTTCGAAACCACCAGGACTCTTCCTAGAGCTGGCCGGCCATCTAAACTGAGCGATCAGGGGATAAGGGCCTTAGTCAGGGAGGTGACCGAGAACCCGATGGTCACTCTGTCAGATCTCCAGAGGTCCTATGTGGAGAAAGGAGAACCTTCCAGAAGGGCAACCATCTCTGCAGCAATCCACCAATCAGGCCTGTATGGTAGAGTGGCCAGACGGAAGCCACTCCTTAGTAAAAGGCACATGGCAGCCCGCCTGAAGTTTGCCAAAAGGCACCTGAAGGACTCTCAGACCATGAGAAAGAAAATTCTCTGGTCTGATGAGACAAAGATTGAACTCTTTGGTGTGAATGCCAGGCGTCACGTTTGGAGGAAACCAGGCACGGCTCATCACCAGGCCAATACCATCCCTACAGTGAAGCATGGTTGTGGCAGCATCATGCTGTGGGGATGTTTTTCAGTGGCAGGAACTGGGAGACTAGTCAGGATAAAGGGAAAGATGACTGCAGCAATGTACAGAGACATCCTGGATGAAAACCTGCTCCATTATCAATCTTTAATATTGTTTTTTGTATCAGTAAGGTGCTGCTGGAGTATGTGAATTTCCCCTTGGGATTAATAAAGAATCTATCTATCTATCTATCTATCTATCTATCTATCTATCTATCTATCTATCTATCTATCTATCTATCTATCTATCTATCTAGAGCGCTCTTGACCTCAGACTGGGGCGACGGTTCATCTTTCAGCAGGACAACGACCCAAAGCACACAGCCAAGAAATCAAAGTAGTGGCTTCAGGACAACTCTGTGAATGTCCTTGAGTGGCCCAGCCAGAGCCCAGACTTGAATCCGATTGAACATCTCTGGAGAGATCTTAAAATGGCTGTGCACCGACGCTTCCCATCCAACCTGATGGAGCTTGAGAGGTGCTGCAAACTGGCCAAGGATAGGTGTGCCAAGCTTGTGGCATCATATTCAATAAGACTTGAGGCTGTAGTTGCTGCCAAAGGTGCATCGACAAAGTATTGAGCAAAGGCTGTGAATACTTATGTACATGTGATTTCTCAGTTTTTTTATTTTTAATAAATTTGCAAAAACCTCAAGTAAACTTTTTTCATGTTGTCATTATGGAGTGCTGTGTTCAGAATTCTGAGGAAAAAAATGAATTTAATCCATTTTGGAATAAGGCTGTAACATAACAAAAGGTGGAAAAAGTGATGCGCTGTGAATACTTTCTGGATGCACTATATGTAATGGGGGTTAAAAAATAATCAGTCTACTGTACAATTTTTCCAAAAAATAAAAACCAGATAGCCATTCCAAAACCTTCACCTTGTGTCTCTTGAAGTGCTTAATAGTAGCTTTCAAATTTTGTTTTGGATCATTGCTTTATTGTAAAAGTTTATTGTTTTATAATTTTTTTCTGCTTCAGTTTCCTGACTAGTCTCTCTGATGTTCTCCTCGAAGATTTGTTAATATTTAGTGAAATCCATTCCTCCCTGTACTTGCACAACATTTCCTGTGCAATTAGCTGCCACACAACTCCAAAGCATAATAGATCCACCCCTGTTCTTAAAAGTTGGCAAGGTGTTCAGCTAGTTTAATTTTGAGATCCTCAATCAGATGCTTAGAAGAGCCCATGGCTGTTGAGTACTGCACATTTGAAAAGTCAATTAATTTGCTAGACTTTGGAACTGGCCTCAGCTCCCAGTGATATTTCTTGTCCATGTCTTGTCTTGATTTCCATGTAATGAACTAAGCTAGACAGGACTTTCAGCCTAATGAGTTTCAGAGACCTTACAACTGAAAGAATGCCTGAATTTTTCAAAATACCACCTTCACTTTTTTATTTTCTTGCATTTTCTAGTTCATCAAATAAATCTTAACTGTACATAAATATTTTTATAAAAATGCCATTATTTTAGGTTGTTTGCTGTCAAAGTTTTATTTACTATTGTTTACTTCATACGTCAAGAAAATGAACTAATTTGTCAGGGGTGTCAAAACATTTTCATGAATTGGTATGAACATCTTATTGGCAGTTATTTGTGCTCCATACTCTTCTTAGTATGGTAGGTTCTGTATAATAGGGTGTCCTTTTACTTGGACCACTGTGTTTCATGTATGATTCAGTAAATCACTGTTCTATTGTTGTGTTTTATTTATTTTTAATATATTGTCTTTTAAACAATATGAGGAGATGTTAATAACCTTTGGACATCCTTATTTCAAATATAGGAAGTCCTGATGTGTAATGCTCAGATGAGTCAACATCCACAGAAAGATTTTCCTCTTGTGCTGACATCAGATGCGGGCTGTCCCTCTCATTTGTTCTCTTAGCCCATGTCTTATAATGCCTTTTGACTGACAGATCTATCATCTTCCAAGACTGCTGATGCTATACAGCCTAAAATGAAAACACACAAACAAAATATTTTTTCAACTTTATTTACTCAATTCAACCTATAACATCCAAGTCAAAGATATGTAAGCAACAGTTTCCTAAAAATAATATTAAATAAAAAACTGAAATATTTTAATTAACAAAGGATCCCCCACCCCACCCCCCAACCCAACCCGTGTCAATACGTTATAGAACCACCTTTTGCTTTGATTGTAGCCTTGAGTCTTTTGAGATAGTTCTGTACCAACTTTGCACATTTAGACTGTGCAATATTTACCCGTTCATCTTTACTATAACTGTTCAAGCTCAATCAAATTGGATGGTGACTGTTGGTGAACTGCAAACTTAAAATCATTCCACAGATTTTCAATAGGGTTTAAGGTTGGGCTCTGATTGGGCCACTGAAAGACATTCATGTTTTTCTCCTTCAGCCACTGTGTGATCAATTTTGCTGTGTGCTTCAGGTCATTGTCATGTTGAAAGGTGAACCTTCTTCCCATCTTCAACTTTTTGGCAGAGAGCAGCAGGTTTTTTGCCCCATCCATTTTTCCTTCTACCCTGACAAGTGCCCTAGTACCTGCTGAAGATAAACACCACCAGAACAGGATGCTACCATGGTGGATGGTGAGCTATATTGGCTTTCAGCCAGGTGTTCTGTTTGATGTTGAGGCCAAATAGTTCCATTTTGGTCTAATCTGATCATAACACATTTTGCCACTTGGCCTCAGAATCTCAAAGGTTAATTTTGGCAAAGATCAAACAAAACTTAATATGACCTTTCCTAAGGAGTGGCTTTTTCATGCAACCCTCCTGTACAAGGCTAATTTTTGGAGCGTTTCTGATATTATCACATACATACAATTACCATTCTTTGCTTTAAAGTACTGTAACTAATTCAAAGTTGCCATTGGCCTCTTAGATGTTTCTCTGAACAGATTCCTCATTGTTCTTCCATCCAGTTTGGAGGGATGGCCTTATCCGAGTAGGGTCCTAGTAATACCAAACACTTTCCACTTGTTAATTATAGACTTTACTGTGCTCCTAAGGATTTATAAAGCTTTTAAAATCCTTTTGTATCCATATCCTGACTTGTGCCTGTTTGTTAAGCAACAAAATGTAAATATTTTCAAAGGGGCTGATTCTTTTCTATACCCACTGTACAAGTAGTTCTGCTACAACCAGCTCCACGATTTTGTCTCCCGTATTAACATCAGGTACCAACCACTGAGTAACTTAACATTAAAGACTGAACACTCACCACACACTCTCATTTCAAGGAGTACATTGTAACCAACAGTGCACATGTAGGCTGACAGAGGTTTGTTGCTGTGCAGTAGAAGCAATATTCCAGCTAAGTGGTCAGATTTTCTGCTGGCTGTTGGAGATTGACATTGGCGCAACAGTAAAGAGAGTAGTCTGTTATCCCAAAGACCTTTGTTAGCATCCCAACTCTGCTTTCTCTGGTATGACGACTTGAAAGAGAGAGAGTGTCAGTATATTGTCCAAGGCAATTCCTCACCAGTGATAGCAAGCAGTGATAGCAAATTTCACAAAATTTAAACATAAGGAAATGAGACCAAAGGCTTATATTTAAGCAGTATGAGCTTGCGAATGCTCACAGTTTCATAACACACCAAACAGAAACTGGAAACACACTTCATTTAGTTATAACCGAAAAAATAAGTATAAGCAGGAAGTGAATTGACCTCTTTCTAAAAACTGAATATGTTTTACACAAGGTAGCATTAGAGAAGCATAAGTTACAACTACATATGGTGTATAACTCAAAAATATATAAATACTTAAACTACTTTACATGGTCTGCTATTGTAGAAAAATCCAAAATTTGTCATCTTTAGTTTTTGTTGTCAAATATTGCTGAAGTTTACCATGCACACATTTGAAGCATGAATGACTATATACTGTAGCTGAGGGATCAGAGATGGTACAACTTCTATGATGTGGTGTCACCCAAGAAAATTTTCTTTGTACACATATTCAATGTGTATTTGCCTTTTAGATAGTTGGGGAATTTATGGTTTTCTGCTATGTCTTAGATCAGTGTTTCCCAAACTCGGTCCTGAGGACCCCCTGTGGCAGCAGGTTTTTGTTTCAACCAGATTCCTAATCAGTGACAACACCTGATAACACTGATCTCATTTAATTAGCTGGGATATTTTTTCTCTTATTCTACATGATTTTTACATTTATAAGACAGTTAGAAATATTTCTGCTTTTTCTATAGATTTAAATGCTTAACTCTGTTTTGTTGATTTCATTATATTTTGCCCTTTCTCTGTGCAGTTTTACCCCTTCATTGTATCTTAACGACAATTAAAAACGAGCAGAGCAAACACGCAGGCAAACAACCCTGAATAATCAAAGGCTGCTACTTTAGTGTTAGACCCACTGATTAGTAAATAATGGATTAATTAAACAATTAGAACACCTTGAAAAGTAGAATGAAAATCAAAATGAAAATATTGTTAAAAAGAAATAAATACATTATTCCTATATAACTGCTTGGTACATTTTAATATATTTTATTTATTTATTTTTTTAACAAAACTTAGTTTTCTAATTTCTATGTTGTTCCCAAAACACAGAAGTTGGGAAATAACACATCACTTAATTAGCCCAGGAGTCCAATTGAAAACAAAAGCTGGTTGGAACAAAAACCTGCAGCCACAGGGTGTCCCCAGGACTGAGTTTTGGAAACACTGTCTTATATCATTTTAGACATAATACTAACTCTCTTTCAGTTTTCTTAACAACATCAATGTTGAATTTAAGATGATCCCTATTGTTGTCTATCCCTTTCATCCTTATTACATTTTTGATATCACCAACCAAGAGCAGTGTTGTAACATCTGGCACTTATTTTATAATAATAAAATGAAAAAGAAGAAGTATATGACTTAGTTTCACATGACTAGAATTCTGTCCAAACCTGTTCCTTGCTTTGTTTCTATACTGCTGGGACAAGCCCTAGTTCTCCAAGACATTAATGTTGCCTTGAGTAAGTTCAATAGGTAGATGTATGATTTTAACACTGATATATATGCTTATGTATAGACTAGTAATTATTCAAATAATGATTTACATTCCTAGCTCATCTATATATATATACAGTATATATATAAAATTAGTCTGTAAATCTGTATATCGGTCCACTTGTCACGAGAGAACTACTTAACAAATTTAGATCAAGTTTTTTTCTATAATTTGCTTGAACATTTTGGTTGATTTTGTGACTTCTCTCATTGCGCTAAGAATCATAGTTCACTTGCAGGAGCGATATATTCACGGTAATCCGAGACAGAGGCTGTGGCCTGAGGGGAGGGGGAAGTGTGGCATCAGCAGTTGGGAGCCAGGCAGGGCCCTCCTGGCTCATGCGCCAGCCGTTTGAATTGGCCTACCTCTGGCCATGTTTTGGACCGTACCTTGCCTCTGCTTAGCTAACGATACCTGTTCGCTTAATGATTTATAAAGTTTGTCCTCTTTCACTACTACAGTGGCGGAGATGTGGGGGACAGCTAGTACAATATATTCATAACACAACATAAGCTGTTAAAGTTTATTTGGCTTCAGTTAGCAGCAAAGCACTATAAAAAAAAAATGAAGACTACAAGTCAAGTTGGTGAGCATGCACTGGTACAGTGCGTTGCATCTCCAACTACACGACAAAACAACTCAGGATCCCCCCAGGCAGACACACGGTCTAGTCCCACCCTCTGGAAATGATTCTCTATCTGCCGCAGCCAGGTGTTACGTAGGCGACCCCTTGGCCTGGTCCAGCCACTCGGGTCCCCAACAATGAGGATCTTACGAGCCAGATCACCCTCGGGGAAATGCGCCACATGGCCGTAGTGCAGTAACTGACACTCCCTCACAATGCAGGTAATGTGCTTCATTTGGGACTCCATGAGCAACTGCTCATTCGATACAAAGTCAAACCAACGGTACCCAAGGATTTTCCGGAGAAACACAGTACCAAAGGAGTCCAGTCTTCGTCTCAGGTCACTGAATAGCATCCATGTCTCGCAACCATATAGCAAGACAGGAAGCACCAGGACTCTAAAGACTTGGACCTTCATCCTTTTGCATAGATATCGGGAGCGCCACACACCCCTTTCCAGCGACTTCATGACCCCCCATGCTCTCCCAATCCATCTACTGACTTCATAGGAAGAGTCACCAGCGACATGAATGTCACTGCCAAGATAAATAAACCTCTCGACAAGGTCGACACTCTCTCCGCAAACACACACACTGCTGATAGCTGTGCCCAAGAGGTCACTAAAGGCCTGGATCTTGGTTTTTATCCAGGACACTCACTAGCTCTGACACTAAGACTCCTCACTCAGTCTCTCGAATGCCCCAATCAGAGCCTCCATTGACTCCGCGAAGATCACAGCATCGTCAGCAAAGTCAAGATCTGTGAATCTTTCTTCACCAACAGATGCCCCACAGCCGCTGGACCCCACAACCTTGCCCAACAACCTGTGAATCTGTGAGCAAGTGACACACCATCTGTGGTTTAGCGACCCGCGTCCTCCTTACAGAGGAATCGAAGCATTACACACATCTAAATCTGTTCCTCGGAGAGTCGCAGTCAGGGCAGCTGATGGAACGGTCCTTACGGATTACACTGCAGTTGTGACCCGCTGGGCTGGCTACTTTGAGCAGTTGTTCAAAGCTGATCCTCTGGCTAGGATGTTGGATATGTCTGGGTTCACAGTTCTTGAAGCTGATCCTCCAATTAGCTGTGAACCACCCAATCTCACTGAGATTGCACAGGTGGTGAACCAGCTGAGGGGGGGGGGGGGGCTACAGTGATCTGTGGTATCTGGGGTGAACTTCTCCAGGCTGGTGGTAAGGCTGTCCTCCTGGCATTGCAAGCAATCTTTGCTTCCATTTGGGAGACTGGCATCATCCCAACTGACTGGAAAAAGGGACTTGTCATCCCTATCTGGAAAGGGAAGGGTGATCTCCTGGATTGCAGCAACTACAGGGGGAAAACACTGCTCTCGGTGCCGGGTAAGGTTCTTGCTAGGGTTGTCCTCAATAGGATCCGTGATCACTTACTCACCTACCAGCGACCGGAACAGTCTGGTTTTACACCTAAGAAGTCTACCATCGACCGCATCCTGGCACTGAGGGTTCTCATGGAGCACAAACGCAAATATCGGCAGAGTTTCTTTGCAGCCTTTGTCGATTTTCGCAAAGTGTTTAATTCAGGCGATTAAGCTGCCCTGTGGGACATCCTGAGGGTTCGCGAGATCCCCGTGAGGTTGCTGGATATCATAGCTGGCCTGTACACTGGTACCGTGAGTGCTGTGCAGAGTGGAGGCAGGACCTCTGCGTTTTTCCCAGTTGATTCTGGGGTTCATCAGGAGTGTGTTCTTGCTTCTACTCTGTTCAATGCTTGTGTGGAAGACTACAGTTGATACAAATTTTGGACAAAGTAACCACTAGTTCCCCATTGTTCTTCAGAAAGAATGACGCATATGCAGGTCTACTATTTCCTCAGGGGAATTATTGGGAACCTTGGAGTATTAGAGACTTGTGTGGAATGCAGTCTTGTCATTCAAATAAATATGTATGTTGTTTTGCCAAGTCACTTCTTAAAGGGTAAACAGTGTCTGTTCCCTCAAAGTGTGGGGACAGTTTTTATACCTTTTAATTTGTAACATTCTAAGTGTTACTGCAGGCTTGATGAATTTGGTAACATGCTTCATTATTACCAAACTTAATTTTTGTTGCTTTTTGTTTAAATCTGAAAACTCTTTCTGGCAATTGAAGAGAGTTTCAGATGTTTACATTACTTTTATCACGGAAATATAACACATTTTAGCTATAATTCTGAATTATTTGCTGTAAGCTTCATGCAAACTAACTGTAAAGTCTCAGGAAATGTTTTCCGTGTGAAAAATGATCCTAAACTATAAGTGTAACAGGTAAAGTTTACCTTGTAATAGGTTTCAATTAATATTGTAATCTTATGTTATTAGGCTGATGTATTGACAATCATGTTTCTCTTTTGTGATATAATTTTTTTCATTATTCAGATTTGTTTAAGGTAAACTGAATTGATATACAAATTACATATTATTGAATTATCTTAACGCATGGCTTTGTTAATTTTTTTAAGCTAATGAAGCATACTGCCTTAAAATGTATTAAAACCAGTTTTCAACATGCATCCCTTTACACCTTGAAACAAAACTACTAGACTCTAAAAGAACAGCTGCAGGTCTTGTTGTGGGTTCTTGTCATAGTTTTGTGAGTTGACCATTTAGGTTACTAATTCCTTACAGAGAAGATGATACGGGCATTTTGTCCCAGAATGCCTAAGGCATATGAGATGAGGACTTTGATATAAGGCTGTCACGAATCTCTGACAAATTACAAACAAGTTCAAAGAAGAGAGGGACTCAGTGGGGCACTGCTAATGACTTTATCTCATGTCGTCGTGCAATGGAAATAGGAAAACAGAAACATATATAGAAATTTCAGAATTACTATTATGGTTAACACATACTCAGATGATGCCTTAAAAATCACAAGCTTTGGTACTCATATAAGGCTAGGCAACATTTGCATAAAGCTACATTTATATTGAAAAATATATGGCTGAAAGTCTATTGTTCATGGAACTGCAGCTTATATTTGCCACATACTGTGTACTGTTAGATCCTTCAGAGGTCAAGGTGAAGTACCTGCCATTTACATTTAAATTTGTGAATGTCTGATTAGTGCTTGCTGAACTCAGGTCATCACTTCTGAAATGGGTGTTAATAAGATTTTATCAGTCTACAAGGTTTTAGCCAAAACATTTGAATTCTTACATGCAATCAAGCAACAAAATGACAAGAATTCATGGATACTCTAAATGGTTTCCTACTGCATTTGAATGTTTACAATATATATATATATATATATATATATATATATATATATATATATATATACACACAGTATATATTGTCACAAGAATGACAAAAAGACATTGCGAAGGTTTGGGGCAGCCACCCATATAATATTTTCTGGCTGCAAAAATGATTAGCACAAACAGACATGTTCACACAACTGAGTCCAAAACAGAACTGATATACTGGAAGGTGCGTGTTACTAAGTGGTCTGAATATGTTACATAAGATAAATGCTGTTATAGAGTCTTAGCACCTTATGGAACATTATTTTACATATTTGTATGTGTGTATGTTTGAAACTTACAAAGTTGGCTGCAACTTGTGATTTACGTCTGCGACTGGTTTAGCAGATTTAATCTATCATTTTGTAATGAAATCCATTCACAATTCTAGAGAAATTGTAACTTAAGATTACAAACTTCTGCTGTAATTTTTTGGATATTAAACCCCTCTGAATTAAATTACTATGCATTGTTTTTTTCCGTGACTGTTACTATGTGGACAATTAACAAGGATAAATACAGCAATTCTTTCTGATATCTAAGCCATTTTACAATATTTCACCAGGCTGTGTCTTTACCATTGCCTATATGTGTTGTCTGGCTGTTTTTGGAAGCATTAGTTTTTCATTGCCTCAGACAGTATTAATTCACAGTAAAATGTGCAAGGTGTGTATGGTGACAAAATTAATGTGTATTGGACAAAGTTAGCTGCCCATTGATATATCTTTTTTAAGTCAGCGTGATTACACTAATTTTTGCATTGAGAAGTTTGTTATGTGCAGAACAAATTACTGTTCACTGCAAGTCTATCATTAATTCAGCAGCAGCCTACTGGAAATGGTTTTCCAAGTAGTGAATAAATTCATTTGCAGGGTGGTCTTCCATTTGAAAATATGCTTTTCATTAAAAAAAAGTCAAAAATCACTTCAAAATGTGATGCAGAACTTATTAAAAATGTCAAAGTTTGAGAACAAATCAGCTTGCTGTGGGCCGTGAGTGTGTTTAACATCAGAGTGGAGGTATACATTATAAATGAACAGTCAAGGAATGAAGGTTATGAATATCTGTGTTTGTGCAGTGCCAGTCAAAAGTATGCTGAATTGCTGAATGACAAATAGAAAGCATCTATATATCGTGTAGGCAAATTATGACAAACACGATTCTGTTGCTATACTCCTATGACAACATACTGTATTAAAAATATCCAATTTTGGCCTGATTAGAACCTAGCAGCCAAGGTACTATATAAACAGGGAAAGCAGATGCTTTTGACCTTGGTCATATTTACAGTGGAAGACTGTGGAGACTTGTTTGGCATGCTTATACTGTATTTTAGCACCTAGTTTCTGTGGGAAAAGAAAATCATTTCATAAGAACTATCCATCCATCCATTTTCCAACCCGCTGAATCCGAACACAGGGTCACGGGGGTCTGCTGAAGCCAATCCCAGCCAACACAGGGCACAAGGCAGGAACCAATCCCGGGCAGGGTGCCAACACACAAGCACACCCACACACCAAGCACACACTAGGGCCAATTTAGAATCGCCAATCCACCTAACCTGCATGTCTTTGGACTGTGGGAGGAAACCGGAGCGCCCGGAGGAAACCCACGCAGACACGGGGAGAACATGCAAACTCCACGCAGGGAGGACCCGGGAAGCGAACCCAGGTCCCCAGATCTCCCAACTGCGAGGCAGCAGCGCTACCCACTGCGCCACCGTGCTGCCCTTCATAAGAACTAGTACATAAAAAAATACATTACATTTAACTTAGAAAACCTGATATGTTGTTACTGCACTGTATTCATATTTATATATGGGCTGTCAAACAATTACAATTTTTAATCACTATCAATTGCAAAATGTCACTCAATTAATCACATATTTAACCAAATTACTTCACCAATGTCCAATAGTCCACTGTGAATGTGCCTGTTGTTCAACTCCTTGGCTACTCAAACTGCGAAGCCTTTCAACAACAACAACATTTATTTATATACCACATTTTCATACAAATTATGTAGCTCAAAGTGCTTTACAAAATGAAGAAAGAAAAGTTTATAAAAAGTAAAAGTATAATAATAAGATTAGGCAATACTAAATAACAAAGAATGAAGTAAGGTCCAATGGCCGGGAGGACAGAAAAAACAAAATAAACTAGAGAAAAAAAAAAAATCTGCAGGGGTTTTGAGCCAATGAGACCACCCAGCCCCCACTGGGCATTCTACCTAACATAAATGATCTCAATAGTCCTCATGATTTTCAGGCTTCACGTGAAAGAATTAGATAATGATGGTCATGTGGACATTTGGCCTTCAATCCATCAATGTAAGGACTGCATGGTGCCTTGATCAGGTGGTGGTGGCGCAGATCGCCACCACAGAAAACTGGAAAAAGAACAGCTGAGAAAGCAGGGGGTATTATGGATTGCGGAGCCACAATAAAAATGATAATTAAATGCATATATAGAATACCAGGGTTACAGTAAAATGAAGCTATGAGAAAGCCATGTTAAAATAATGGGTTTTTAGCAGTTTTTAATGTGCTCCACCATATTAGCCTGGAGAATTTCTATTGGTAAGCTATTCCAAATTTTAGGTGCATAACAGAAGAAGACTGCCTCACAACTTCTTTTAGGTTTAGCTCTCGGAATTATAAGCAGAAACTCATTTGAAGATCTAAGGTTACGATTTGGAGTGTAAGGTGAAAGGCATTCTGAAATATAGGATGGAGCAAGATTATTTCAGGCTTTGTAAACTGTAAGCTGTATTTAAAGTCAATTATAAATGACACAGGTAACCAATGTAGTGACATCAAAACTGGAGAGATATGCTATGCGATTTTTCTTTTCCTAGTTAAGATTCTGGCAGTTACATTCTGCACTAGTTGCTACTGATTGATGTAATTTTTGGGTAGTCCTGAGAGGAGTACGTCATAATAATTAAGTTGACTAAAAACAAAAGTATGAACTAAGTTTTCAGCATCTTGCAAAGTTATAAGGGATCTATTTAAATCCTTGATACATCGCACAATTGTTCTATGAGAATGTAATGTGTAAAATTTGTCAGTATGATGCGATCCATGTTGCAATAAATAGTAGTTGTCAATGCTTTAGACTTTGTTTCATTCATAGACTCAAGTCAAGTTGTACATTCATGGAATGTAATCTACTGGAAATCTTTCTGCTTAATATTTTTAACAGCAGCATTATGCATGTTTTGCTCTTTAGTGATGAGCCTTTTTTAAACTCAAAAGCAACCACAAGAAATTTCATCTTTGTCAGCTAACAGGTATAGGTTATCTGTGTTTCAGACTGTAGCATTACTGGGACTTTGTGCTGCTTGCCTAGCTTTCATTCACATACTGGACTATTTGGTTGAATTTTAGATGGTTGTATAAATGTTTATGTGCAGTTCTGCAATAATTTCATAATAAGCATTTTTGATCAGTATCATCACTACTGAAAACACAATAATGTCAAATTATGGACGATTGTCTTCATTTTGGTGCTAAAACATTTAGAAAGTATTGGGTGATATAGGTTCAAATTTCTTATACTTAAATGTTTCAGACCTAAAAATGTATTCAGCATGGCCGCCTGTGCATGTGTACCTCTGATTCGCCTTTGCACTTGCACTTAGTAAATGTATCCATTGTTAGTTACAAACACTTTTGCTATTTAGAACAGTGGCAGGCCGTCAGGGCCTGCAAGGCCTTCTCTGCTGGCCTAAAAAAATATCTGAATCACAAACTGATGTTAATTATATTTTGTCCATGAATACTTATTAAATAATTCCAAATAGTCTGTCCGCTTCCTTTCATAGCTTTTTCCGATGGTTGTGCTGCGCCTGCTTCCAGACATGTATTTTCGTATTATTAAAGCATTTAACCAATCACATTTCAGCCATCATTTGTTGCCAGGCAGGGTCAAAGTCAAAGAAGTCTGCCAGGAGGCCTTCACAATCCATTCTGCAGGCCCTCTAACACAAAATAAATATCAATTAAACTGTTGCTTCAACCAATCAGATTTTGAGTTGGTTTCACTATGACCCTCTAGCATGCATACGGCAACGTCACAGTATTCAGACCCGTTGATTGGATAGGATGGTGTAATATAAAAATCTGAACGAGAGCATCATGGGGCAGCTGTACACAATGGTATGTTTGGCGGTGAGCATTCCCGTGTCCACTGCTTCTGTCGAGTTGACATTTTCAGCCCTAAAGCAAATTAAAACTTATGCCAGAAATACGACAGGGCAGGTTCGACTTTCAGCATTAGCTTCGATGGCGATAGAAAGGGATTTCATGATGGAACTGAAGCGCACGGATAATCTGTACGACACAGTAATTGAACTGTTTTTGAGGAAAGAGGGGAGGATGGATTTTGTTTCAAATAATCCGAATTTTTGGTGAGTAAAATGTTGCGATTTTCCCAAATAATATTGTAAGTTTATGAGTTATTATTGATGTTTTTTATGTGTGTCGTGGTCTGCAGCTGCAGTAGAAAGGAACTTGTTCACCCCTGGTTTGTCTATTCAATAAAGGCATTTATTGTGGCTACAGGAGTTATCTATCTGCAATGCAACGGCTCTTTATACTGTATTTCTGCATATTAAGATGGTTTTTATAACCATAAATTAGTTTTTGAGGGGTGGGTTGATTCAGACGGAGCACTACTGAAGGCCTAGGTGTGACATGCACGGTCCGCCACTGATTTAGAACCATCTGTAACTGAAAAAACATGATCTCTGACAGAGTAGGAGTATTAAATATAATGCAGTAGTCAACAGTATATTGCAGCAACTGTAATTGCAATTAACATACAAATAGTTGTACTGGCTTACTTCACCCTAGTCCAGTGTATGTTTTTAAGGAAGGATGAAGGTAACCAAACATGGATGGTTAATATAAATAATGCTAAAATGACATGTTAAATATGTATATTTTATTATTATTCACTAGCCAACCCGCGGCGTAGCATACGCCGCATAATTATGTATTGATGGGTGAACACTTCCTGAATGACACAGTTGTCCAAATGGCGTGGGTTTGAGGATACGACTGTGAGTGAATGAAAAGATAGACCTCTGGAGAGAGCAACATATAATTGTCCGTGACTGAAAGCGGGATCGTCTGTGACAAAGAAGGCCACGCTGGTGAAAGTTTCTTCGTCGGTAGGGATAAGTGTCAGTACTTGTAGATTAAGGTGTAGCGAGTCTTTGTTGTTGATGCTTAATATAGCTTGTGTACTGAGATATTCCGGAGTCACAGTTGAGAAACACTTTTTTAATGTCTTTTAAGCACAGGGGAAAAAATGAACATGTGAAACATCCGTAATGTAATAAGCCACCAAGAAAAGTAACATTGCAACAATGCTATCTACGACCCGATCGCTGTAAACAGAAGTGAAAACAAAATCGAGCCCGGTGCATTCTTTAACTGCCTTGTGGCGCTGTAGTAGTGCTGCTGCTTTGCAGTAAGGAGACTGTGGAAGATTGTGGGTTCGCTTCCCGGTTCCTCCCTGTGTGGATAGCGCTTTGAATACTGAAAACACTGGTATAGCAATGTAACTAAGTATTAACAGGAAATTGTCTTCGTGTAACAGTAAAAGGCAAATTATCTGCGACAAACAAACTATTTTACAACCCATACCAAATGTTTTTAAGCAGAGGGAAAAAAATGAACATTTGCAAAATCCGTAACGCTGCTTTCAGTAAGTACAATGCACATGCGTTTAATTTGTCGGCCACTTTTTGCCAGCCGTCTTTTCTGGTTTGGGCTGCTTTTGCAGTGTTACCGCTTGTGCATATTAAATCTTGAAATCCTTCGAGTAACTAATTAACTAACTAACACCCACCCACCCACACACACAGCTTGTGTGAAAAAAATGCGCCTGTTCTTTCATTGTTGCAGCCTATCAAAGACTTGCTGATCATGTTTTCTAGACTCAATATACATTGGCTTTTCACTCAGCGCGGGGGCGCGCATTCATCTCGGGATTATTACATCCAGCTAGTCTGCTAGACTAATCTGCTACACGGCTGCGTTTGAAAAAACGACTTATCCCGGATGAGTTTCACTGGCAGTAATGATTAGGAATCCGGTTGGAACAAAACCCTGCAGCCATAGGGGTTCACCAGGACCGAGTTTGGGAAACACTGCTGAACACAGACGAAACTAACTCAGGTGAGGAGTTGAGGCGGGCAAAGTAGTTGCAGTTATTGATTATTCAGTGTTGTTTGCCTGGGTGTCTGATCTGCTCGACGGGATCATAAATAAAAGGAAAACAATGTGAAGGCAATGTCACAGGTGTTCCTGTGGTATAGCGGGTCCACAGCTCCCCTTCAAAAGGCCATTTTTAATCAGGAGACTGACAGTAGTGGTCAGCTGCTGAGAGAGCGTCTCGACTGTTGCAGGGCCTGCATCGGTGAAGCAGGTGAGACGCTAATGAAACAGAGGCACAGGGCTTATTGGTTTTTAAAGACTGCTTCCTTCATTGTGTTTTAACCTCAGTTTTAAAGGATTGTTTTAAGGATCCTATGGGATACCCCTCGCAAACTGTTTTACATGCTGCATATAGCGATTCACATCCGCGAGAAACATGCCTCTATGAACAGTCAACGTGGCTCAGAGGTGCATGTGGACTCTAGCACAGATGAACATAAATGACGCCGTTTTTTCTGTGTCGTCGCATCCGAGTTGGTGGGCGTGGCTCTGCGAGTTGTTGTCGTATCCAATGGTCTTAGAGTTGGTGGGCGTGGCTCCGTCCTGCGTGCTTCCATGGGTGTCTTGCTTGCTCTGGCAGCGGCTTAGTGAATTATATATATAGATTGTTAAATATTTGTTGTCATTTTATATTTTTCTGCCTTAGTCTGCCAATTTCTAAAACTATTCTAGATACCATGGTACAAAAAAAACAAGTTAACCAAAATTAAAATTCTTATAACTTTGAACCTGAGAGAGAGAAAGACAGACATGCTGTGCAGACTGCTTGTGCAGGTGGAGCGGCTGCGAAAAAGAACACTCACTGAAGCACTCTCTTTCACAAAAGTCAGTTGGTCTTGGCACATGGTTCTCAAGTGGTCTACAGTTTGGATCAGCTCAAAGAGGGTTGGAAGCTAAATGTTCCATCAGAGCCAATGTGAGCACTGGCTGAGTATGGAGACTCAGGTGTGAGTTTAGCTGTGTAACTTATGATCCTTTTAAGTCCCACTTTTTACCCCTTTTCTGAGAGCTGTTTGTTTATCACCTAGATTGAGAATGGCTGCTCTTGTGCATAACTACACTAATATACAGTACAACTACTTTTTTCTAACAATTGGAAAACTTTTTCAGTTACTTATATGTTTATCCAAAAACGAGGCAATTTAAAAACAATCTTTAAAATTGGAATTGATTTTTTTTTTAAATAATGTTGACTCTGCTGAGGCCATGGCCCCAGTGTAAAAAACATCATCTTAGATAGCATGAGGTATCAAACAATACAATTAAGGAAAAATAATGAGTTATACTATTGAAAATTACACATATTTTAATTTGAATAAATATGTTTAGGAAATGGATGAATGGGTATATATACTGTGCATGAATGTATCATGTATTTACAATATTTGGTTTTTTTTGCAAGCATTCCACAGAAATAACTGCATTGGTGGTATAGTGGTTAATGCTGCTGCCTCACAGCTCTAGAGTCTTTGGTGTAAATCCTGGGCACTGCCTATGTGAAGGCTGCACATTTTATCCTTTTCTGCTTGGATTTTTCTCCATGTACTCTGGTTTTCATATTATATCCTAAAAGTGTGTGTTAGGTTAATCAGTTACTGTGAATAGATATTGCACCTGATGCTGCCAGGATAGGCTCTGGCTTTAGACACAGTGAACTAGACTCAACAGATTTAGACAGTTGACAGCTGTAGTGATACTATATATTTTTGTCACATCTTCATTAAGTTTATAGTAGTCAGATATTACTGATTGTGATAGCTGGCTTAAGTCTTTACAGTTATTTCTCTTTATATAATATTTATTAATTTTAAAGATACATTCATAGGTATTGTCCATCCATCCATTTTCTAATCACCGCAGCAGGGTGAATGCACACACATCAAAGGCCAATTTAGTGTTGGGAATCCACCTAACCTGCATGTCTGTGGGCGAAGACAGAAGAGACAGAGGGAGAACATGCAAACTTCATGCAGGGATCACCTAGGGCTTGAACCATAATCTACTTGTTGTAAGACAGCACTGTCAAGTCAAGTTGGGGAGCATGCACTGGTACAGTGTGTTGCTGCACCCACTACATAACGAAACAACTCAGGATCCTGGTTGGCAAAACCCCCCAGGCAGACACGCGGTCCAGTCCCACCCTCTGGAAGTGACCCTCTATCTGCCGCAACCAGGTGTTACGTGGGTGACCCCTTGGCCTGGTCCAGCCAATCGGGCCCTGAACAATGAGGATCTTACAAGCTGGATCACCATCGGGGAAACGCGCCACATGGCCGTAGTGCTGTAACTGACGCTCCCTCACAATGCAGGTTATGTGCCACATTCGGGACTCCATGAGCAACTGCTGATTCGACACAAAGTCAAACCAACGGTACCCAAGGATTTTCCGGAGAGACAAAGTACCAAAGGAGTCCAGTCTTTGTTTCAGGTCACTGAATATCGTTCTTGTCTTGCAACTATATAGCAAGACAGGAGCACTAGGACTCTAAAGACTTGGAGCTTCGTCCTTTTGCATAGATATCGGGAGTGCCACACCCCCCTTTCCAGCGACCTCATGACCCCCCCATGTTCTCCCAATCTACTGACTTCATAGGAAGATTCACCAGAGACATGAATGTCACTGCTAAGGTAAGTAAACCTCTCGACAAGGTAGACACTCTCTCCGCAGACAGATGCACTGCTGATGGCTATGCCCAAGAGGTCATTAAAGGCCTGGATCTTGGTTTTTATCCAGGACACTCGCAAGCCCAGACACTCAGACTCCTCGCTCAGTCTCTCGAGCGCCCCAATCAGAGCCTCCATTGACTCCGCGAATATCACAGCATTGTCAGCAAAGTCAAGATCTTTGATGAAGTCAAGATGAATCTTTCTTCACCAACAGAAGCCCCACAGCCGCTGGACCCCACGACCTTGCCCACACCCAGTCCATACAAGCATTGAAGAGAGTAGGAGCAAGAACACACCCCTGACGAACAGTACTGTGCTGCCCCTATAAGTATTATATCAAAAATAATTGTGAATAATTAAAGTATCAGTATTATTGCTGATAAAAGTTAAATTAGTTGAAAGGTGGATAATAGAATTTAAAAGCTGTTAGTCTTCTGCTGATTTTTATTTCCTTACTATTTGTGGTTGAATGTTGTTAAAGGGAAGATGGCTTATATACAATAAAAGAATGAGAAATCACTTCTCTTTTGTTTGCAAAGAAAAACATGATCAAAGCAGGGATGAAAGAGAAGGAAGAGTTACAATTTGTAATGGCTGTAAAGTAATAAAGATGCTATCACAAATCTTTTAATTCTTTGATTAATTAGATATTTGACAAAAGCATTGCCCAAAAGTTTGGACTTCTTCCTTTTTGTAACATCTGTCTTTTTTCCTTGTTTTTATTTCTTCCTTACTTTTTATATTTTATGAGCTTCTGTGATGTTTGTTCTGGCTCTTTCCGGAGATATCTATGTGGCCGCTGCATTGTTTGCCGTGTCAAAAAGGTAATTTATTTGTAACACTGCACACAACAGTAGTAGAATTTTATTAGAGGTAGAGGCTAAAGGGTAAAGTTCAGCATTCAGGGTCATGACCAAAGAATTTTGTAGATCTGACATTGTGAGGTCAGACAAAGGTTACTATATTTAATTGCCTGTTTATCTTGTTTAACCACCACCCACCCATTTGTGACCCAGTGTGGTCATCTGAGACCAGACAGCTGCAAGACAAAAAAACAGCCCTCCAAGAATCAATTGGGTTGACCACCAAAGTAAAAGAGCAACTAGAGCATGAGCAAACAGGATCAAGCTATGATGTGAACAAAAAATTTCAGATATCTTTTCTGGTTATATTCTGTTAATGTGCAATAGTGTTCATTTTTTTTATTGGATTCATATAATGGATAAATGGATGAAGGCATGGTTTTGTATTTGTCACCTGTTCTGATTGTTCTGCAGTAACTGAATCAATTGTCAGTTTATTGTCGGAATCCAAAGACTGCTTTAGCAAAATTAGATCTTTAGTCAAGAATCATCCCTGCATGAGAACAACCAGCCCTTTGTATATCAATTAGATTTTCTTTTCAACTAAACCAAATGCCTTTGGATTTTTGTTTGAAATCCACACTATAGTGTGAGAACAAGGAAACTGCAAATCAATGACAACCTAGTTAAGAGTTAAATTGGGTTCCAGGATTTATCAGGAGGAACAATTTTGTTAATAATTTTGTAGTTAGTAGTTTTGTGTCACATTTTCTGCAGACTGGTTACTTATATTTCTGAGTAGGTAGCATGTTGCTTTGTGTTTAGTGAAAACTGAGCCTTTAATACTTATCCATCTGTTCTGTAATCCACTTTTCAATATGTAAATGAAGTGTAAGGTGAGCATGGAAATATTTTTTTTCCTTTATTTTTTCAATGAAGATGAGTCTGATGTCCAGTATAGCAGGATATATTTCAATTATTTAACATATTTTGATGATCTGTATGCCCCTCGTGGTTTTTGTGTCTGCCAGGAACTTTGATTTTGTAACTTTTACTTGAAATATAAAATTCATTTAATACATAAGAGTAGAAACACTAAAACGGAAAAACTGTAGGATAACCAAATTAGACAGTATCTGTGCCAAGCCTATCTACTATGTAGAACCTGTTTAAATTATTATGCAATTTATAAATGTCCTTATGAACTGATTATCAAAGGTTTTATACAGTAATTGTTGTTTTACCAAAATCAAGAATATCAACACAGACCTCTACAGCCTTTTCTTTATTATAAAGTAAGTTTAATACAATCTAATTCTGCTATTTGCTTGTATGTGCATATGAACATATCCCCTTTTTTCTATGGACAGAAATTGTTATCTGGTAATTCCAGACATACATCAATTTATTTCAACTTACAGTATGTTCATTTTCATTTCTTGAAAATTTTTAAGACAATTGCAAGGTCTTCCTTTGAGATTTTTTCATACAGTTTACTTTTTTAAGTGGCCCTGGACCCCATTTGCAAAATGACCGTATTATATACTACAGTTTTATTGTTTTCATTATGTTTTTTATTTGGAAATATTTTCTAGTTTCTGTTCACAGTTAGGATTGTGTCTTTTGTTATGTTTTAGGTTACATTTAATCTTAAAAGTTGTGTATGATTCATATTTTAAGATGAATTACACCTTGTTTTACACAGATTAAAGAAGAGTATATGTTATGAAAAATTGAATTCCTTTGCTTTTCTGAGATATGAATTGAAAGCTCTCTTTCTCAACATCACCTAAGATTGTGTAAGGAGGCTCCATGAAATTAGTTCTATCAATATATTCATCTTTACTGGATAAAATATATTCATACATAGATACTGAAAAAAAATTGCTAGGCTGGGCATGTTGCTTTTTACAAAATGTCTAGCATAAAAAAAATAGTGAACATTTTACAAGTTCATTTATAAGAATACAAGTCTGTGGGATGAAATAATCATTGTAGGCTTTTACCAATAACAGACAGACACTGCGACATGCTTTGCTTCCCTTTGCTCATCCATTTTAAATTTTTATTCTCTTAGTTTTTATACATATTACACTTTTAAAAAAATAATCTAGTATAGTCATGTCACAGAATAAATGTCTAATGTTCATCTGCAATTTTTCATAAGCTTAGAGAGTTTAATTATTTTATTTACATTTAGTTAGTGAGCACCACACAAAGTTCTTTATAACACAGCTTCAGAATAATGCTTACTAGCCGACGCCCACTGTAGCAATAGGAATGGAAAACGGTGAGAAAGGAATTCAGAAATCAAGAAGAAATACTACTTCCTTGAAAGACGGAGTTGTGATTAGGTGATTTGGTGGAGATGACAGATAATGAGTCGAAAGATCTAACCCTAGAAAAAGCCACGTACAACTGACCGTGGCTAAAGGCTGGTTGTTGTAGATTAATGCAAATCTTTGCAAATGTTTGTCCTTGGGACTTGTTGATAGTCATGGAGAAGGCGAGTCTGAGTGGGAATTGTGTATTTTTAAATTTAAAAGGGAGATTGGTGTCGGAAGGAAGGAAAGAGATTCTGGGAATGAAGATTGTTTCAGAATTTTGGATAGCGATCAGTTTGCACTCAATAATATTTGTATGTATTCGGGTAACGATGAGTCTTGCTCCGTTGCAAAGACCTTTTGATGGCATAATATTTCGGAGGAGCATAACTACAACTACAGCTCCCAGCTTCAGATGAAGGATATGGGGAGGCATGCCAGTTGGTGTGAGGGTGTGTAAAAACTCCTGTGGGTACGTTAGTTGATCATTAGGATCGTCACTGACTACTGTATCTACACTCTTGAAGGTCACTTTTTCACCCTGTATAAGATGAAGAACTTTGTTGTTAATATGTAGAGAATCGTCGTTTGTGACATTCAGTATTGGTCTTATAGCAAGTTCTTGGGGAGTCACAGTCGAGAAATTAATATCACCGTCAAGTTGAGCAACTGGGTCTTGTTGTTGTGGTAAACATTGATAAGGTAGTTCTGCCGTGTCTCTAGTTTTACTTTCCCAAACTTGAAAAATTGAGTTTCACTTGAGTTTTAGGACTTTCATTTCATTCCACAGCCTGTGTTTGTTGATGGAAGAGGCAACGGTGAGGGCTTGAGAACCGCGGAAGATAACGGGCAGTATTTGGCAGAAATTAGGGATACTGTCGTTCATTTTATAACAAAGGCTTAGGAAACAACCGTCGCAGTATAATGAAAATAGGAAGGAGTGAAACGAATAGCAAGGAGCGAAATCAATGCCAATGGTCGATAGAGTACCTTCCTGTAGCAGGCTACGGAAAAGACTCCCAGGCGCACACATGGCTGAAGTGAAATGTCATGCGGTCAGGCTAGATATAGGGTGGTGACATGACACCAATGGGTTCATGAGAGAGGAGTGGGGAACGCGGTAGTCCGAAGGAGGAATACGAATCGAGAAAAGTGGGGGTGTAAGGGAGGCCTCAGGCAGGGTTTGGAAGAGCAGGAATCGGAATTGAGAAATGCAGTGTCGGCTGCATGTGGGTGGGACTGGTTTTGAAGAGGAGCCGCAGGCAGCATGGGGAAGGGTTTGGAAGAGGACGAATAGCAATCGAGAAATGCTGTGTCGGCTGTGTGTGGGTGGGACCACTTTTGAAGAGGAAGCAGGACGAACCAGAAAAGAAATATATATAAGAGATGTATTTGTAATGATTTGAGCACAGGCAGTTAAAATGAATTACTGGTCATACAGTGATTCAGTGCAGGTAATTTAACCAGCATCCTAGTAGCTTAAATTATTTTTCTTATGCAGCAATGCAAACACACTACCTACCAAAACTTAATGTTCACTAGTAATACTAACGGCTAATAAAAAATATGAATGTAAATAGTCTGAAATATACTGATCATACTATCTTATTTTGTGAACTCATGGAGAAAATAAGATAAAAATAAATCCCTACTGGGCACTCAGAGGCACATCTTCTGACAAGCCTAATGTAGGACTAGGTGCAGCACTGTTTGTGGCAAAAGATTTATTTTTTCTATCTAATCTTCAGTCTATTTCCTGCTGCGTTTATTAACTTTGACTTTCCCTTAAACATAATATCCAGAATGCTGCAGAACATCCACTATTGCTCTTTCATCTTCCCTTTTTAAAGTAGGACAGGGTCTGAGGAGACAGCAAAAGGTTTAGAAGACTATGAGTAATAATTTTTACATTTATAATGTTAAAAAAATATTTTTTTTCTAAAGCAATTAAGTTGACTTAATGCATATGTTGTTTTATTCAAGTAATACTTTTCATATATAATTTATATATACGTTAAACTTTGTATACTTTTGGTATATAATTTGAAAATGACCATAATCAATGTAAAACCATTGCATTACATATGGAAATTTACTTATAGTTTTGATGTCATCTAAGGACAGCAGAAATAGAATGCCACAGACCAACTGTTTCCAAGAAAATCAGGTCATAGAAGCACTTGCTTTAAACAATATTTCACATTTTTATTCATATGACACATTTTCAGGCAGTCTTAGGATTTAAAAGATGTTAACATGATGTAATAAACGAACTGATATAAATGAACTGATTTTACAGACTGCTTAACATCTCTATGTTAGACTATGCACAGTAGAAATGATAAAGTGGTTCGAAAATGTACAAAAGCATATCCATTAGTGTATTTAAATTTTTCTTTATAAAACATTAAGAAATAAATCATACTTGAGAGGCCGGTCTCACAGGTAACAGACATGAAATTTTAGTTATTCATTAAGTGAATTCCTAAAAAACTACTTTTTTCTGTTAAAGTTAGAATTCTATATACTAATACAATCTACAAGTTGTTTAAAAGATTTTATAACACTATTTAAACAAGTATTCTTAATTTTGTTGTATTCTTCTTCAAGTGTGTGATGTTGCTACACATTTTGTATACCTAAACAAATAGTTTCAAATGCATCTGCTTCTAGGGCTTTGTGAACCTACAAATCTTTGAATACCACAGAAAGGTAACTAAGTCAAAGTAAACATGGTCACAATTTCCCACGGCCCTGCTTCTTCCTTGGCCTGGGAGGAGAAGGGATTTTAGCATTGGGCCATGCCCCTGCTTTTTGCTTTTTTTGACAGGAGGGCATGCAGGGGCATGAAGGGGTTGGGTCTTGTCCTGCAGAGTTATTCAAGAGAACAAAACTAAAACTGAGACTACTGACTAGGAAATGCATACTTGTGTTTCTTTGATACTGTACACATATAAGAAGTATTGAAGATATAGACAAGATAAGTTTCTATTAATATTTATTTCTCAGACTCCATTTTCCAAAGCAACTAATAAAATCAAATTATATTATAATTGTTTCCTGTTTTGTTTCCTGTTTCTGTTTTTCAAACAGGCCATAGGCAGATTAAGTATCTAGCTAAAGTTTATACAGTAAGTCAAACACAAGAATTAACCTGGCAACATTATGGTTTATACTTTTATTGCCATCGCCACTATACCATACTGCTTGCTTCAAGTCAGTCTTAAAAAGTTTACAGATAAGAATTTCAAAAGTGTTTTCATTCACACCGAATGTGCATATATACTATTCCTTCACAATTCTATTTATTACGTCATCATAAGAAAAATGAGTTGTTGATATGAACGTATTCCTTAGCTTTATTTGTGATTTTTTGTCCATAGCAGTCATCATTGGGTTTCTGAGGTATTATTAACTTTTCAGCACAATACATATTGAAAGACATGTCTTGAAATGTATTTTTATATTGTTGAGTATTTAAAGTATGTGTTTGAAGGCGATTGCAATAAAAAATATAGACTATTTCATGTATTTCAATTTATTTTTTAATGTTGTTTTTCAAGTACACAACAAAAGAGAATGGAAGCATATCCCTCAAGAAACAGGAACAAGATGGGAACAAGCCCTGAATGTGATGCAATCTCATTGTAGCACACACTACAACATACATTCACATTCACCTTGGGACAAACTAGGTGCATGAGTTTGGGCTGTAAGAGAAAGTGATATTCTCCACAGAATTGCCCATAATGAAAAGTATAATGGGTAAAATCAAAATAGATTAAGGGTTCAAGCAATACTATGTAGCAGTGCTAGCATTTGATTTATTTAGTCTTATAGACTACTGTTTTAAAATGCAGATTTAATTTATCAGTTGGTTTATCATTAGCCACATTTTTTCATATACATCAGATTTTGTGCATTCTTTCTTAATAGCAACTAAATGGTCTACATAGCTTTTGTTTTGTACTTTACTTAGATGCTAAAACAAAACATGCACATCAATGCCTCACTGATATTGATGCTAACTGGCAAGTATGAAAACTCCAGAGAAACTGATCAGGGTGACAAGAAGCATGTATGAAATGTCCTAGATAGCTGTGAAGACAAACAAACGAGTAAGTGAATGGATTAGAGCAATAATAGGTAGTAGACAAGGAAATCATATGTCCCATCTCCTGTTTATAACAATTCTGGAGAAGATCATGGAAATAATGGAAGTGCAAGAACATGGAGGTGTGGTGATACAGGGAAGGAATATTAAGGATATGTGATTTGTGGATGATATAAATCTGTTGACAGAAAAGGAAGAAGACCAGCAGATACAGCGGACAGTAATCCATCAGGCTGGCAAAGACTTAGGACTGTATATCAACAGGAATAAGACAAAATGATAGTAATGGGTAACAACAAAGCAGCAAAGGTGTTCATAGAAGGTGAAAAACTTGCATGTGCAGACTGGTACATATGCTTGGGAAGCATGATAACTACAAATAACAACTACAGCAAGATAATACAGCGAGAATTAAAATAGCAAATAGTGTCTTTGCTAACCTGAGCACAATTTGGAAGAGCAAAAATATTAATATAAAGACCAAACTGAAAATAATCAATGCATGCTTTATGTCTGTGTTGCTATATGCATCCTTGTCCTGGGCTCTAAAGAAACTCGAAAGTGTTAAGTTGTAACATTGGAATTGTAGTGCTATAGAAAAATAATGGGGGAATAACTTGGTCAGCAATAAAGAGATCAGAGATGAACAGGAGAATAATAATATAGGACAAGGGCAAAGTAAGGAAACTGGCAATGTTTGGACAGGTCTGTAGGATGAAAGGTAACAGATTTATAAAGACAGTAATGTTTGGAAGAACTGAATGAACAAGAAAAAAGGAAAACAGAAAAGAAGATGTCTGGATGATATTCGTGTATGGACTACAATGTATATCCAAAGTTCAGTACACTTGGTTCAAGAGAGGAAAGGATAATGGTCAAGATAGGAGGCTCCTATCATTTGCTCCAATGGTTCATAGGAATATGGGGTGCAAACAAGAAGAAGAACAAAAAAGCACTATACTGCAAACCTTGATACATTACAAAGCAGAAATTATTTTTTTCTTAAAGGAATTTAAATAGTTTACTGAACTTCTCCTGTATGTGTGTTATACTTGTAAACTGCTGCTGTCTTAGCAAAGACAGAATTTACATGTACTTAGTAATTTTCATCCTTCACTGCATCATAATTTTACATATACTGTATTTACAGCAAGAAGATGTTAAAGTGAGAGATTTGCTTATAGCTCAAACGGTCAAGGTTCACAGGTTTTGATATACTGGTCTGGACTATAAACTTTGTGGTTTGCAATCTAGTGACTTAGCTGGTAGGCTATAGCATATAGAATTAAAGTGAGTAATATGCTGCCTCACAATTTTGTCACTCCTAATTGATTCCTGCCTATGATACTGTATATGGTGTTTCCCCATTCTCCCAATGTTGATAATGGTTGCTACACGTGTTTACATAGTCCTAAAGCTTGCAGTAAGGATAAATGGATAATCTACAGTGCCTTGGTAGAGTAGGAGTGAATGTAGATATGGTCATAAGCATGTACTGTATATGTCCTCCACTTTCAAATGTTATACAGTAGTTGTCTGTAGTGAGTTAGTGTTTTGTCCAGAGTGGGTTCCTGTGTTGTTCCCAATTCTACCAATATATACACTATTCTTCTGTGACTCTGCAACTGAGCAAGTCAGGAAGATGGATGGATTACATATTTTAAAGAGTTTGGTAAACTATAGATTAGGAATGGGGCTTTTACTGGTTTTTACAATATACCACTATGAAATCCTCAGTGGTAACTTTGCTTCATATGTTATTTATAACAATAAGTGTTATTGATTACCTTATTTTTCAAAAATGTGTTTTGTGTTAATAGTACAGCAAACTTGCACTAAAAAGTACATTATCATGCATGCATAACATGCAAATTAGTCATCTAGCACTTTAATATAGCTATGGAGGAAGACAGTGTCACTGTTTCAGAGCTTTTACCCACTATAGAGAAAGACTGAAGTGTGGTCTTATTTTGGCTTTTTAAAAAGTGTTGAGGGTAAATTCATAGAGAATGGCTACCCTATGTCCATAATATGCAGTAAGAATTTGCAGAGAAAGGGGGAGATGCATTTAATGAGTCATCTTTGGAAGCATCGCCCTTTGCTGTACAGAGAATTCCAAATAAAGTAAACTTCAGTTCATTGCTGTTTAACGTGCTAATCACCTATAAGTATGATGCTTCAGTGTTTCTGTTCAGTTTTGCTCTTTTTAGTTTGATCAACTGACTACTGGCAATTTATAGCTGCATTATGACTACACTTAAAGACACTCATAATGCAATGTCTGCGATAGACTGACTGCCTTTTAAAATTGAATTTGAAAAGTAAAATCATTGACATACATTAAATGATGAACAATGCTCTTGGATATGTTTCATGAAAAGTGGCTGTGGAATGGCTAAAGCTACCACCTTTCTAATTCTGAAAAGGAGAACATTTCAAGACTTTGTAAGAGGTTTTTCCCTATGATACAACAATTCAGCTTTATGTTCTTTTATGGTCTTTCAGAAATGTCCTTTAGTTTAGGCAACCGTTCATAGTAATCTTGAAGCAAATATGTTCTCTGGTAAACTAATAAAGTCAATCATTCTCAAATGTTCTTACTCCATTTCAAAGGAATAGCAAGCAAGGGCCTACCCTAGCAGCACTGGCCACAATGTTTGAAGAAGGCCTGGACAAGGTACCAGTCTATCACAGGGTCCACTCATGAACACATTCACACTCACACTGGGACTATTTAACCAGAAATACAAGGCTCTGGGAATGTGCAAGGAAAATTGAAGTACTCAGAAAAACAAAACAAAAAATACGGCACACACTGACAATCTGATGGTAGATTTGACCTGTCTACTCTGGATCAGTAAAATGGCAGTGCTAATCAGTCTGCAACTACTGTGCCACCTAAGCTAAGCATAAATTAACTATCTCAAATTTCTTCAATTAACAGTATTCACACTTACAGCCTTATGTTGACTGCTCAATTGCCTTAAAGCTACAGAAAATTTTACTTTGACAGGAAAAAGCAGTATTGCATGAATGTAAAAAATAAAAAAGATTCTTTTTCTTAACTTATTTTATTTTATGTAGTCGTTGTTAGTTACAAGCTTAATAAGTGGAGAAGTTAGCATTCAGATTCTAAAATAACATGGGGAAAAAACAGCAAATTGAGTAAATGTTTTTATACCACCTGGAAGCCTGTCATATAGCAGGAAATGAGTGCAGGGGAAGAAAAAAATAATAGTCACTATGGCAAGCCGAATTAACATTTAGAGATATCTCAAAATTAATTTTAAGATATCTGTAAATGCATTTTAGATATCTCAAATTGAATTACAGATATCTAAAAATGCATCTATTTTAAGATATCTTAAAAGCATTTTATAATATCTCAAATAGATTTCAAGATATCTTGAAATGATATGCTGTACACTTTGAAATATCTGAAATGCATTTTAAGATATCTTAAATGCAATTTGAGATATCTCAAAATAGGTTTCTGTGCATTTTGAGATATCTCAAATACATTTCGAGATATCTAAAAATATTTTCCTGTGCATTTCAAGATATCTCAAATACATTTTGAGATATCTCGAAATCTCTTCCTGTAAAATTTCCTATTCTTTCAATGGGACTTCCTGTCTATTTGAAGATAGCTCAAAATGTATTTGAGATATCTTGAAATGCACAGGAAGTTATTTTAATATATCTGAAAATGTATTTGAGATATCTTAAAATGTGCAGGAAGTTATGTTGAGATATCTGGAAATGCATCTCAAAATATAATTAAGATATCTCAAAAAGCATTTAAGATAACTTTAAATTCACTGTTGTTTGAGATATCTAAAATACATTTTTAGATATCTAAAATTCATTTCATGATATCTTAAAATGGGTCTCTGCTCCATTTCAGATACCTAACAATGTATTTCAAGATATCTCAAATTGTATTTCAAGATATCTAAAATGCATTTGAATTGTCTTAAACTAAAATAAATGAATGAGAAATGAAAAGTGACATGTAGGGGTCAGAATACCAGAGAAGAAGAAAAAAAAAAACTGAATGTCAAATATTTCACGTCAGTCTCACAGGAAGCCACCCAGATTTTGTGTGTTGCTATAACAGATGTAAATATGCTTGTAGAAGTGCACTATATACGTGGAAAAACTTTAATTTCTTTTTCTGTTACTACTCTTATTAACATGATCCAAGTGGTGACTTCAGCAGGTTGGGGAGCATGCACTGGTACAGCGTGTTGCCACACCCATTACATGATGAAACACCTCGGAATCCTGGTTGGCAGCCCCCCAGGCAGACATGCGGCCAGGTGTTACGTGGGTGTCCCCTTGGCCTAGTCCAACCCCTGAGGTCCCCAGCAATGAGGATCCTACAAGTCGGATCACCCTCTGGGAATTGGCACTACGCCACATGGCCATGGTCAGAAGAAACACAGTACCGAAGGAATCCAGTCTCAGGTCACTGCATATGTCTGTGTCTTGCAACCATATAGCAAAACAGGAAGCACCAGGACTCTAAAGACTCGGACCTTCATCCTCTTGCAAAGATATTGAGAGCACCACACACCCCTTTCCAACAACCACATGACCCCCCCAAGCTCTCCCAATCCGTCTACTGACTTTATAGGAAGAGTCACCACAGACAAGTAAACCTTTTGAAGGAGTCGAAATTCTCTCTGCAGCAGGACACCAGGGGCCTCATGCATAACGCCTTGCGTAGAATTTGCACTATAACATGACGTAAGCACAAAAGTGGAAATGTGCTCACGCATAAAAAAATCCAGATGCACAAATCTGTGCGAACACCAGCTTCCACGTTCTTCTGCTCCATAAATCCCAGTCAGCGTGAAAAGTAACGCACGTGCACACGCCTGCTTTCCCGCCCCAACTCCTCCCAGAATTACGCCTCTTTGAATATGCAAATCAATATAAATAGCCCTTAAGATCAGCCTTCTGTGAAAAGACAATGGCAAAAGCACAAGGGAAAATAGAAGGATTTCAGCGAATACCAAGTGGAGGCAAGGAAAAACATACTATTTGTTGGTTTAAACAGTGCTTTAAACAACAACAACAAAATGAAGTTGATCGAGTGACATAGCGTGTCGGAGAAACTCGAAAGCTCAAGTTCACAAAGTCGCACAGTGTCACATATCAAAGTCGGCGTAAAAAGGCGAGTCATTGCCTTCCGTCTGAGTGTCATATAAAAGCTTATTAGGGTACAGAGAAAAAAAAAAAATAGGCACACAGTGGGAAAAAAGCACGAAATGTCAACTTTAATCTCTAGATTTCCACTTTAATCATGTAGTTTATTTTGTCATTAAAGTAGAACATCATAAACTTCATCTTAAAATCGTTTAATGTTGAGTTTCTCAAATTCCATCTTAACTAAAGTAGCACATTGAATGCTTTGTTTTGTATTTGATCTTCTATGTGCTCTTTGTGTGTGAATCACTACATGCTTCCGGGCTTTCTCTTCCTCCGACAGGACACAGAATCCATTACATTCGTAATATTACAGCTCTCTGAATAATTAAAATTCTGAGATGTATATGTGATATCATTTTCATGATGATAGGAGTTAAAGCATGTTATTAAACATGGAAACATGGTGGCGCAGTGATTGTTCATGTCTCACGCAAGATGCTTGCTGCTCCATGCGCGAACTTCGATGAAATACTTTATTGCAGCAGTACTGTCTCTTTCAAATGTACTAACCCCAATTCCTGTTCCTACATTTCTTTCTCCAAAATACCCAATTGCCACACAATCAGCTCTGCGATAGACGTTAAACCATCTGTAAGCTTAGAACGCCGATTCTTCAAAACTTTTAAGGAACATTGAAATATCTTCGTAGTACGTGTTTAATTATTCTATCCATCTATCCTTCCAGCACCAGCAAGAATACAGCGCAAGGCAGGAACAATCCGTGAAAGAAGCACCAGCCCCTTGCTACCGCTGGGGCACTGTGTCCTCACATATTTAATTATTAACAATATAGATTATTTAAATGAAGTTAAAGTTTTATCTGTATAATATAATAAACATATTTTGCTGCATTTCATCTTAAAAATGATATCGTCATCATATATAAATACGCGCTATATAAAGTGGCTCATGTTGTGCAATATTATAACTGTATCGCAAGTTTACAGTTAGGTGATTGTACTAATAAGTATAAACAGTTCTACAAGGAGCACTTGATGGACTGATTGAGTGCGTTTATAGTGCTTGGGATGAAACTGTTTCTGAACCGCGAGGAAAGGTTCTGAAACGTTTGCCGTATGAGAGCAGTTCAATAGGCAGCATGCACTGAGGCAGCATGTGCTTGATGCTGTATACCGATAATTCTCTTTCCAATCAGCTGCTAAGCTGTGATTCCACACTCAGATACAGTGATATAAATACTCCGAGTGGTGCAGTGAGAGTAATATGTTAAAAGATGATCTGCTGTGGCAACCCCTAACGGGAGCAGCTGAGAGAAGAAATAGAAGGTGCAGTGAGAGTAACAACACTAAAGCAGCTATGGTATTTAGAATACTTTGGCTATTCCCTAGACCAGGGGTCCGCAACACCTGGTCCGCGGCCCACTACCGGGCCGTAGTCGTCTGACAGCCGGGCCGCGAGAGAACTGCCGGCAATGGAGACTCACTCAGACTTTTCAGAATGCTTGGCGGACGAGGCTTTGCAGCGGCACAGAGAGAGGAGAGAGACCGAGGTGAGAGAGTATTACAACAAAGTATATTTATGGTCCCGACAGTTTCCCCATATGACACGAGTCTATAGAAATCGCGTTACTACGAAGTACATTCAGCAGATGCTTTCATTACAACGAAGTGATCTTGAAATGCTTGAACGAATCATCCACAGAGCAGTTAGATCTGCGGTCGCAGCTCAGTTGTGCACATTTGCACAACGATCCCCAAACAGAAACAATGTAAAAAAAACTCTTTCTTCGAACTTTCCGCGTACTGTTTTTTTTTTGCTGTTTTTGTTTTCTGTGGTTTTCAGTGATACCTTTTGCTTATTGCTTGTCAACATTTGAAAAACATCCATTGGAAATTAACTCATTGTCACCCTCCTATAGAAACGGCAGACACGAAAAAAAGATAGCACTGTTAATGTTTGTGATGTGCAATCTGTTGGTTTGACAAATGCAAAGCATATGTCTTTATTATATGCAAAAAAAGAAGAAAAATCTCGGGTTGCAAACGTATGCAAACTGCTTAATAACTTAATAATGATAGAAATGTTATGTAAATTGTGTATAAAACTGCACACACACACACACACCCCCCCCCCGCCGACCAGGAAAGTGGAAAAAATTGCATCTAATAAAGTGGTCCTTGCTGTCAAAAAGGTTGGGGACCACTACCCTAGACAATTATATGGTTACAGGTTAATTACAATCAGATGCCTTAAACTAATAAACAACATGCAGTTAGTTTCAGTGTATATGATAAAGCCGCGTCCGGGATTTGGATCTAAAAAAGAAAGGGTAACCACACAGGAACAGTAGCACTGCTTTGACGCTGGGTGCCACCAGTTTGCAGAACCGAGCGGAGAACTTGCGTACGTCAGGGTATGAGCTACCGTGGAAATGTGCATGACTTTACACCAAGTTTAGGTTTTAAACAACGCGATTTGAGGGTGGAAACGTTCGCACGTAACATTTTTGTGCAAATGCACCGTTTATACATGAGTCCCCAGGACACTTGCAAGCCCAGACACTCAGACAACTCACTCAGTCTCTCGAGAGCCCTGAACAGAGCCTTCATTAACTCTATCAGTGAATCTTTCTTCATCAACAGATGCCCCATAGCTGCTGTACCCCACAACCCTGCCCAACACCCAGTCCAACACCCAGTCCATGCAAACACTGAACAGAGTAGGAGCAAAGACACACCCCTGATGAATCCCAGAATCAACTTGGAAGAACACAGATGTTCTGCCTCCACTCTGCATAGCCCTCACAGTACCATTGTACAGGCCGGCCATGACATAATGCATCTTCGGTGGGATCTTACAAAGTCTTTGGATGTCCCACAGGGCAGCTTGATCAACTGAGTTGAACACTTTAAAAAAATCAACAAAGGCTGCAAAGAGACTCTGCCGATATTCGCGTTTGCACTTGATGAGAACCCTCAGTTCCAAGATGCGGTTGATGGTAGACTTCTTAGGTGTAAAACAAGACTGCCCTGGTTGCTTGAAGGTGAGCATGTGAACCTTTAAAGGATGACCCTAGCGAGGTCCTTACCCAGCACTAAGAGCAGTGTAGTGGCTGCAATCCAGGTGAACACCCTTCGCTTTCTAGACAGGGACAAGTCTCATTTTCCAGTCAGTTGGGATGCTGCCCCCTTCTCAAATGGAAGCAAAGCCTTACCACCTGCCTGGAGAGGTTCACCGTGGATGCCACAGACCTCTGCAGCCTTCCCTACCCTTAGGTGGTTCACCACCTGTGCAATCTCTGTGAGACTGGGTGGTTCACAGGTAATTGGAGGATCAGCCTCAAGAACCATAGACCCAGCAATGACCAACATTCTAGTCCGAGGATCTGCTTTAAACAGCTGCTCAAAGTAGCTAGCCCAGTGGTCCGTAAAGACCATTCCATCATAATACTTTGATTCTTCTGTTAGTAGGATTTGGGGCGATAGTGTGTCACTTGCTCACAGATTCCTGTAACAAACTCCTCCTTATCTGTTCTCAGAGCCCTCCCAGCCATCCTTCTCTGTTCCCAGTAAAGACCAGATTTGCCATCAAGCCATGCGCTGCGACTCCTCTCGATAATATCCAGGGTGCCCTCCTAGATGAAATACCTCCATTCTGGGAACACCAGCAACACCAACACAACCCTCAGCAACCTTCAGTGTCTTGTCATGGAAGGTGTCCCACATCACATTTGAATTGGCAGTCGCACCCAAGTCTGCACCCACAAACTGCATGCAAACACATTAGAAACAGCCAGATCTTGGAGTCTAGTCAGGTTCAGCCTCATTCTCTTAGTAGGTGATAGCCTACTGCACCTAAACTTAATGTTCAGAGTAGCAACAAGTCTGTCAGAATTCACAAATTGGGCACTTCTGTAGACCCTGCAGTTGTGTATAGGAGCCTCCAGCGTCTGCCCACAAGGATGTGATCGATCTCCTTCACTGTGCTAAGTCCAATGATGAAGCTCGGGACACTGGAACCAGGATCCAGCGATCCAAAGCCCCTATCCTTTTGCAAAGTCAAGTAACATGGAGCCACTTTTACCACGGTCACCAGACCCATGGAGGCTGACATAATACTCATAGCCAGCCCTATCAGTGCCAGTGATCACATTGAAGTCATCCATGACCAGAGGAGTGTCATCTCACAGGCACCCATCAAACACTGAGTGAAGTTGTAAATAAAATGTCTCCCCCATCGAGACATCACTCACCACGGTCAGAGCATACACTGAGACAACAGAAAAGGCATCCAGACAGCTGCTTAATTTGAGTCTCATAATGCGCTCACTGAAAGGAGTGACATCAGACACCATTCACATTATCATGAGAAAATGGTGCTCTGTCATAGATATTAAGTTAAAAGTATATAATACGAATTACTGTATATACAATTTGACAACTTTAAAGAAAACTGGTTTTAAATTTGCCAAAACAGTGTTCATGTAGACATTTTGGAGTGACTAAAACTAAATAAAAAGTAAAAAACAACAAAAAAATTAAGTAAAAAACTAGAAAATAGTCAAAAAATAAAACTAAATATCTAAAAATTGGAATGAAAAATTAAATAAAAACTAAAACTAAATAATATATCTTAAAACTAGAAAAACAGAGCCCCTAACTAATCTAGAAAAGTCAGTTTGTTTCTGTAGTTTTGTTGGGTCCAAACTAGCATAACAAGCTACTGTGAGTTTTCACCACCAATGCGCATCGCAACAATAAGCAACATTTTCAGAAAGTAAAATACAAAATGGTGTCAAGAGATTAACAGCAAAATTAAATAACAAGTTAAGAGTAATTTTTCAAAAATCCAGAAATGAAATAGATTGATTCCTTGCAATAACAAAGTCAGATTTTTGCAGTATAAAGGTTTAAAAACACAACAAAGCAGAGCATTAACTGTGATGTTACTTGTAGTGTGTCATTGAGTGATTTTAAATCAAATAAATTGAACACAGCTTCTGTATACTATATAGTAATGTTTATTGATGTCAAATTGGAAGAAGTTGAGTGGAGGTGGGTACAGTAATCCCTCGCTATATCGCGCTTCGCCTTTCGCGGCTTCACTCCATCGCGGATTTTATATGTAAGCATATTTAAATATATATCGCGGATTTTTCGCTGCTTCGCGGGTTTCTGCGGACAATGGGTCTTTTAATTTCTGGTACATGCTTCCTCAGTTGGTTTGCCCAGTTGATTTCATACAAGGGACACTATTGGCAGATGGCTGAGAAGCTACCCAACTTACTTTTCTTTCTATCTCTCTTGCGCTGACTATCTGTGATCCTGACGTAGGGGGTGTGAGCAGGGGGGCTGTTTGCACACCTAGACGATACGGACGCTCGTCTAAAAATGCTGAAAGATTATCTTCACGTTGCTACCTTCTGTGTGCAGCTTTTAAGTATGCTGCACGGTGCTTCGCATACTTAAAAGCTCAAAGGGCACGTATTGATTTTTTTCTCTGTCTCTCTCTCTGCTCCTGACTGAGGGGGTGTGAGCTGCCGCCTTCAACAGCTTTGTGCCGCGGTGCTTCGCATACTTACAAGCCAAACAGCCCTATTGATTTGTTTGCTCCTTTGAAGAGGAAGATATGTTTGCATTCTTTTAATTGTGAGACTGAACTGTCATCTCTGTCTTGTCATTGAGCACAGTTTAAACTTTTGAAAAAGAGACAAATGTTTGTTTGCAGTGTTTGAATAACGTTCCTGTCTCTCTACAACCTCCTGTGTTTCTGCGCAAATCTGTGACCCAAGCATGACAATATAAAAATAACCATATAAACATATGGTTTCTACTTCGCGGATTTTCTTATTTCGCGGTTGGCTCTGGAACGCAACCCCCGCGATGGAGGAGGGATTACTGTACTTCATTAAAAAGAATATACAGCCTAATCTAATCTAATCTAATCTAAGGTCTCTAAAAATACTCTGAGAAGTTATTTTGTGCATATAGTTCAAACAAGCAATGATGTTTTCCTCCCTGCAACTCAGAGTTGCATTGAGGTAACTCTATTGTAAACTGGAATAAATACAAAATTTATGGCACCCAACTCGGGATTAGTGAGTATTTCCATACCTAGCCAGGGCCTCTCCTATTGGACAACTCCAGAGTAGTGTTGAAATGGTACTACAATTTTGACTTTGGCATCAATACCAGCTTTCAGACCTCAGTATTAAAGTGGTTCAGAAGCAAATAATGGATAACTCCAAAACCCAAGCTTACTTCAGCTTCCATGGTGCATGCCATTGTGCCATACTGCTCACTATTTCGCACTTGATAACATAAAGTCTGTGTCGAAGCAATAATGGATATTGGTATTTCGTGACATTTTGGTCACAACAAGTAATATGGAGGGTCCCTTGTGAAGACTTTCACATTGAAGATATATGGGGAGGCAGTCCCTCATATACAGGGTGAGTCAAAATTATGTTAACATTTGAATGTGTGGGGAACAGCCCAGACACAGACAGGTAGACATGATTTAAAGTCACCACACACATTTATTTACAAGTATATACAACGGTGAACACACACACAACCCAGTGCCGCAGCACCAATCATCCTCAGTCCAGACCCTCAAAACAATGCCTCGTCTCTCTTCTGGTTTGCCTCCACTCCCCTCCTCTCCTCCCGAGCTCTGTCCTCTTCCGCCCGACTCCAGCCATCGAATGGAGGGAGGCGGCCCCTTTTATAATCACCCAGATGTGCTCCAGGTGCTTCCCTGCAATCTTCCACCGGCACTCCCCAGTGTGGCGGAAGTGCTGGCTGCGCACCCGGAAGCACTCTGGGTGTCCCCACTTCTCTTCCCCCCAGCACTTCCGGGTGTGGCGGAAGTGCTGAGGTCCAGGGCTCCAAAGGCATTGGGGCGTCCCCTGGCAGTGACCACGGGCCGCTACAGGGTTGAGCTTCAAAGCTCTGTACCCATGGTCCCCATAGGTACCAGGGCGGTCGCCCCCATGTGGTCTGGGGAAAGCGTAAGCTCTCTTCCGGTCCTTCGGGGCATCCCAGCCGGGTCGCCCCCCCAGCCACCTGTGCCAAATGGTGGAAACAATTTATTCACAAAGCATACTTCCTATGTGCAAGATGATTTACAGGAATGTCTCAACCTGTTCACCATCATGTTCAACACATGTACCATATGTGGCACATAAATTGTCAACAAAAATTGTATATAAGTATATACATAGCAGTACCATTAGTGTTAACATAATTTTGACTCACCCTGTATTCTTGTAGGTGTTAAAGCAGTGATTTTTTTGTTGGGGGGGGGGGGGGGGGGTCATTAAATCTCGATTGCCTTGAAGTACCAAAAATCCAGAAATTCTGGTACCATTTTAAAATTTCAGTTTTTCAGTACTTCTCCAGTATTAGTGTACAACACAACCCTACTCCAGAGTATGAGCAGCAAGTGCTGTGTTTTTCTTTGAATCTTACTATATCTAGCTACTATTTTTGAGCCTTCTGCATGACCTCCTAAGTTATGTTTACATCCCAAGAGCCAGTATACATTGCCAAGGTTTAGAATAAGTGGAACAGTCCCTTTCTTGCCTGTTGCCTGACTGCAGTTGTTCCTGTCCCTCATCCATCACTTTGTGAATAGTCAGCCCTCATGGAAACCCTATACATCTTATTAAGACTGAGGCTAACAGAAGTACTTGGGACACTTGGCTACAAGATGCAGAGGCCACCTCCAGAAGTGACTGCTAGTAATTCTAATTCAGGCTAGGTTCTCTTTGATTTAATCAAGACTCATGGAGGTCATTAATGGATTCCTAATAACAATTCACCATAGGTAACCCTATCATCAGCATGTATTTCCAGACAATGTAGAGTTACTGAGGCACATAAGATTGCATATCTGTTTATCTTTCAAAATATTTTTACTTTGATTCTTTTCTGTCAATTAGTATCAATAAAATTGGAATCATTGCAAAAGTGAAAAAGCAAGTTTCATTGAATGAACAGTCCTGTGTCAAATTGCAAGATAGAGAAAAGTATTTGGTTTTAGTTTTGCATTTCAGGTGAAAGGTCTGTTTGGTGTTTTATTCATTTCAAAAATATGAATAGTTCTCTACAAACTGAACATCAGCTCTGACATGCTTCTTACTATATTGTATCTACTCTTCAAGATAAGTACTCTTGTGCAATGTCTAAATATGTTTATTGTACCCTTTTACTAAGTTCTTCCAGCTTAATGACCAATTCACTTAATTAGAATGATGTTTCAATTGATTTAGTCATCAGGACTACAAGGATGTGTGCTCTCTGCACAGTAAACACCAAAAGAACTGGCTCCAATTTTGAAGGAGATGCTGAGAAAATAAAAAGATTGCCTTGGGCACACAGTAAAGATCAATATATTAATGGAATATGTAAAACTTAAAAGAGGTTATTTTATTATTTTTAACTTTCAAAACTTACAAAAATAAAGGTTAGTCAGAAGCTAAGTGCTCACTGCATCATTTTAATTATGTCCATCTTTCTTCTCTGCCTTATAGTTGCTAGCCCACTGGTAGATCTGCAGCCTTTTCTTATGGGTGTCTTTTCACTCCTTTGTTTCCCCTTCTCTTTTTGTTTCCTCACAGGACTCTGGTGGTTATGGTTTGTTAGGTTTTCTTTTTTTTTTTTTAATCATTTCACTTCTTGTATTTGTTGAACTTAAAAAATGTGAAGAGTACACCACAGACCATATTAAAATATTAATGGTATATTGTTAATTTTCCTCTAGATATTTTAAAATTGTGTATTTAAGAATATTTAGTTGAAGTCTCCTGAATAAGATCAGTTTCTTACTTTTCAATATCTGGATTAAATTCTAAAGTTTAAAATATATTTCAACACCCATTGTGAAGAGATACAACTCTTATCAGAGAAATACACAATTGTATCGGTTTCAAGAGATGTAATGGTTTGCATATGAATTTAAACACTGAGAGAAAATAATTTTATAATTGTTTAAATTGTTTGAATTGGTAAGGAAAACAAATCTTTTTTTGGCTTTGGATGTTGTGATATTCTTGTGAGAAGAGGCCCATAATGGTGAAATATGCAAAGGGCAAAGCAGATGTTTAATTATATAAATTATATTTTCCACAGCAGGGAGTTGCCTTAGATGCAAGTAATGTTAAATCTCAAAGACAAAAAGCACAAAATATCACATGTTCAGCTCAGCACTACCTACTAAACATTTTAGCCAATTTCATTAGCCAGTGATATTGTATTGTTCAGATAGGACATTAGTACATGAGGGATTATCTGGACCTATTTCAAGTTAGATATCTCTCTCATTTCTTGGTCTGCACATTGCTTTTTCAACACGTACTGTTTAGAAAGTTTTTTGCTGCTGCTAAAAAACAGTAGCCAACACATATATACAGCAATTGTGTGTTTAGTTCAATAGTCTACTCTTGGGGTGAAAATCTGAACTACATGTTTAATACGTAGAAAGGATTTTACATCCTCACTTTTTATAAATTAAATGTTTTTCTTTACAAGATCCTAAAGTGTAGTTGTACCTTTTAGTTAATTCACTCTGCCAAAAAATGTATGTAAAATATGAAAATGTTAATCAGTTATATGTATGTGATTCACTTGGGCAATATGTGGCACATACTTAAGTTAATGATGTATAGTATAAATCGCATAAAGTTTTACTTTATGTCGGCAGCACCCCATGCTTAAAACATGTTACCTTTTCTCTGGTGATTGACAAAATAATTATGGGTTTATAAATAACATCTGCTTTTCGTGTACAGTATAAATCCTATCAGGACCAGTTATATTCACTTTTCATAGATCTCAAAAAAACTGGCTTCTAAAAACCAACAGCAAGAACATTTCTTTCAATCTTCAATTTAATTAAAAAAATTAGAAAATGGTTGGATGGATTGCTATGAGTATAATAAACAACATCACAGATCTTAGTGAATATTTTCATATTACATGAAATGTAAATATTTTATACTGTAATATATTTGTGTATTTTTAGTTAAAATTTTTACAGTGTTTTTTTACATTCATTGTCTAAATGATATGCTGTTAAAATCAGTAAATACAGTTTTATTGTCAGATATACAAAGGTTGTGTTTATCAGTGTTTGTACTTGCAATGTGATAGACTGGATTTTTGTCTATTTCACTAAGATAGGTACAAAAAAGCAAATGGACACTTCCTGTTGTTTTTAATGTCCTTTTTAGAATTGTTATTTTTTTGTTTTGAAAATGTGTGTATTGCCTTTTAATATTTGGAAACCATGTTAATTGTATTTCTGTTATCTATAGTACTTTAACCAGCACAATGAATTGAGCAATAAACTATTTTAAAAATATGCATGACAAAGTAGTTACACATGTTGAGTAATAATAAAGAAACATTTATAGTCTATAATGAAGGTTTCTGTGAATCTTCATCCATTACATCCATCCATTTTGTGCATTTTAGTTAGCACACTTTGTGCTATTAATGTGTTATTACAGTATACTATACAGTAATTAAAAAATAACATGACAAAACCATTGCAACATAAACACAAAACACAATGTTGCACATAAACAGAAACAATATACAATATATTAAAAGAAATATGAAAACTTATATAAAAACGTTAACTGCCCTAGGTCAGCTGCATTCTGAAAAGAAAATGACATAATTTCATTTGAATTAAAGACTGAAAAATGGGCTTGATCATTTGTGACAAAGCGTTCATTCCAAGGAAGAGGAAGAAAATGGAAAACAATTATTAATGGCACAATAACTACATTTAATTAGAAAAGAAATACAGGATAGCAAAATGAACAGCTTCAGCAGTAACTCTAATGGGTATGCAATGTTAAAAGAATGAGTCTTCAACCTTGATTTAAATATGAGGGACAGTCAAGCTAAAGTTAGAAAATGGGATTTATTAGAAAATGGAACGAACCTTAACACAACTAATAATGTCATTTCTCAATGTAGTCTCCACCCTTCTCAATACACTTGTGCCACCTGCCTGGAAGTACCTGGATTCCAGCAAAATTAAAGGTTTTCATAACATTATATTTGATTAACAAGCTAAATGAGGCAATATGAACACACTCTTAAGAACTAAAATTGATTTTTTTTTTTTTTAAAACATCTTCTCAGGAGTGATGTGGACCCCAGTTTGAAAATTACTGTCCCACAGTAAAGGCACAAATAAATATTTTAAGTGTGGGTTAAATAGTTACAAGGCTTTATATTTATTATATGCCTGTGAGGAAGATCATTTTTAAAATTAGTCTTAAACTTGATCAGAAGTAGAAAAGACTCCAGGAATCTTTAGAAAGTACTGAGTCTTAGTGTCAGACTATATCTTTGCTTTCATATGAACAGCATAATTTATAGTTCATACACATCATATTTGTGTTAGAATTGCATTTAATGAAGATTTGCAATAAAATGCCAACAGTCTAACAGGAAAAAAGTAATTTGCAGAAACTGATGAGAAAATCTGCTCTTCATCATTTATTTTCTTATATAGTCAAATAGCAGTCTAAACATCAAGAAACAGACATTATGTTCAACTGAGAAGGTATTGGTTGAAGTTTACTAGTTTTCATTTTGCTTCTTTTATTTTTTTTATTTCAGCTGCACCCGGACAGTGACCCTTCGAACCCAGGTCTACACAAACAGTTTGTAGAGCTAAGTGAGGCATATCAAGTCCTCAGCAAAGATGTGACCAGGAAGACATATGATGCACGAATGAGAGTGAATGCCTTCAAATACTCTACTACAGATGCCTATACTTATCATGATTGGCAAACTCCATCAAAGAATACACAGTATGTTTGTGCATAATACCTAGATAACAAAATGATTAATCTGACTTTTTCTTTGTTTGTGATTTGAAAATCTTTTTGTTTAATGTAATTACTGTGTGTAAAACCATCAGAAACCATCATTTGAGAAGATGTTATGGCTTAAGTATGACCTTCTGATACTTAGGTTTTGCTCATACATGAACATCATCTTTAAATTAAACAGAAAAATAGAGTTGGGGGGGTGGGGACTGTGGTTGGGTTAAATAAAATATACAATTTATAAGGTCTCCTATGCTGGGCTGAATCATATCTTGTTATAAAATTGCCATAGACAAGGCCCTTTTGAATATCTTTTTTTTGAAAGGGAAAACTTGTGCTTTGACGTCAATTTCAGTTCCTATAAAAATAAATCGCAATGTAGAGCTAAAAAGTGTTTAATCAAGTAGGTGTTTATTTTAATTCAATCTTGAGGTAAACCATTGTATAATAAATGAAATGTGTGAACTGACAAAAAAAATAGAAAATAAAAAATCAACTTAATCTGATATTTTAATATCAACTAGTGGAGCTGTTTTGAGAATGTTATGTCATGTTATATTAGTACAGCACAATTGTTTTTATGATTATAAAAACACATTGTGATATAATTTATTAATTTATATGAATTGCTACATATTATGATATATGAATACTTGATTTGTTTAAATGGCATCGAAAGTGCAGATTTTGCTATTGTCTTTTTTAAATATTGAGATACACAGAATGAAGACAACACAGATTACACACTGATCTATCAACTTCCATAAAATTATGTTACATAGATGTCTCACTCACCAATCCACAAGCTTAACACAAGTGCCCTCCCACTTTTTAGTCCTGGAGACAGCCTAGTCACTCTTCCCTGGACTTTGTCTTTGCTGCTATGTCTTTTTTGTAATATGGAGCCCAAAACTGAACACAGTGTTCAAGATAAGGCCTCACTAGTGTGTTATACAACTTACTAAGCATAATCTCTGTTGATATGTGCTCTACACATTGTGATATGTAACTCAACAACCTATGCGATTTCTTGATAGCTTCTGTACACTGTCTGGATGTAGAAAATGAGTCCACTATAACTCAGAGGTCCTTCTCATAATAGGTACATCCCATGTGTAATATTTTACATTTACTTACAGTATGTGACAATGTGACCATTTATCTGTGACTAATGTGACTGTGACAATTTATCTGATTCAATATTATCTAGTCTTCCACCTAGTTTGGTAGTATCTGCAAACTTAACCATCTTGTTGTTTATTTTCTCGTTCAGATAATTTATGTACATTAAAATGAGCAGTGAGCCCTGCAATGATCCCCGTGTGACACCACTTTTAACATCACCTATTTCTGAAAATGTTCCCCTCACCATTACCCTATGCTTGAGCCAGTTTTATACCCACTTATGGACCATGCCTTAAATTCCCACTTTGAGCTTCCTTACCAAGTTTTTATGTGGCTCCTTATCAAAAGCCTTCTGAAAATCAAGATAAGTAATATCATATGCACCTCTGTAATTGTTTGCTTTTGCTGCTTCCTCATAGAATAACAGCATATTAATGAAACGCTATCTTCATTGTGAACCTATATTGAGTATTTCCTGTTACTCCTGTTCTAGACATGTGTTTCTCAATCTTTTCCTTAATAATTGCTTCCATTAATTAACTTGTGATGCACGTTATGCTTACTGGGCTATAGTTACTTAGATCAGCCCGATCACCCTGTTTATACAATGATACTGTATAATATTTGCTATCTTCCAGTCTTTAGGAATTTCCGCAGTGTGCATGTATACAATATACATGTGTTTCATAAGAACATTTTTGTGCATTATACATCTTTGGGGATGTGGAAGGAAAGCTAGAAGATATAACTGTGTCTTAAGAGCAATAGTAAAGTGTTTCTTAATCAATATTAATGTAAATTATGATACAAATGGTAAAGGAAAAAGAAAACTCTGCATACTAGATGTACATTTTAAAGTAGTTCTGTAATTTTTATATTTTTAATAGTGCAAAAGTTTTAATATAAAAATAATTATGTATATAATGTAATATTAACAAAATGTCATCTAGCCTTTGTTAGAGTTTTCTTAACTGAATTGTTACACTTTACAGCATAAATATAACATAATTGTCTAGTTCTCAGTGCAATGAAAGATACTATAATGATATTCCAAGCAAAAGCTGCATTAAAATAAGTCAGTTCACTGATTTTGTAACTGCTTGGCTATTCTTAATGGTGTGCACACATTGGTGTTTCTTTTTAAGGCATATTACATTTGGAATTTTTCTGAGATTTTGAAAAATGTTTTCTTTGACTACAATTTTGTAAAAACAATATAAAAGAAAAGTTCTTGTAATGAAATCAGTTTTGAATTCAGAAGTAGACTTGTAGACTTACACATAGTTTACAATAAAAGTAATATATTATGGGAAGACATTGGACATTGTTGGTGTGTGTGATGACAGTAATGTCATCTGAACTGATTTAAAGCTCATTAACTGCTTCCACTGGCCCCTGGAAAGGTGGTGCTTCAGCAAAACTTCCCTGCTGACAGCTAATCAGACAAATAAACACAACACATCAAATGTATACTATTTCTTGTCACCATTACTAAGATGGATTGGATTTTGGATTCACAACAATCAGTATAGCCCACTGCAACTCATGCTGTTCAATTTGAGCATGGATTGTACCTAACAAGGAAGTGTACATTTTATTACTTATTATTTTTAATACTAGCGTGTATAGTAAATCTGAAAAGATCTTCATTAATATTACTTGCTTTTTCATATGGCATAAACAGAGACTGCAACCCAAAAGAACTACAGCCATTCACAGATATCATTTGTTTTTTGTTTTGAAGAATGTACTTGTTTCAGTAATGCCACTCTTTATTCTAAATATTTACTAGTTGATATTGTAAGGAAATACTTGGTCTATCCATGTATTTTCTTAGCACCATTATGAGTGACAGGAGCCATTTAAAATTGGTTCCAGTCTTGTATCAGATGCTGCCAAAAGAGGCTTCACTTTGCTGAAGCACTATGTTGAATTAAATATGTCCTGTGGTGAATGGAATTACTTCCTATGTTTGTTCAATTTCCAGTATGCTAAAAAATACTTAATTAAAATATTTGCTGCCAAAACAATATCACATGGTAGATGAATCTAGGTTCTAAAGACTGCAAACATGATGCATGAAAAAATGTTTGGTACAAGTATCTATACAATCGTGGCCAAATGTTTTGAGAATGACACAAATATTAATTTTCACAAAGTTTGCTGCCTCCGTTTTTATGATGGCAATTTGCATATACTCCATAACGTTATGAAGAGTGATCAGATGAATTGCAATTAATTGCAAAGTCCCTCTTTGCCATGAAAATGAACTTAATCCCAAAACACCCATTTCCACTGCTGTTGTGAAGAAGGCTTCAGGGCGCCCAGGAAAGTCCAGCACGTGCCTGACCGTCTCCTAAAGTTGATTCAGCTGCGGGATTGGGGCACCACCAGTGCAGAGCTTGCTCAGGAATGGCAGCAGGCAGGTGTGAGTGCATCTGCACGCACAGTGAGGTGAAGACTTTTGGAGGATGGCCTGGGGTCAAGAAGGGCAGCAAAGAAGCCACTTTTCTTCAAGAGAAACATCAGGGACATACTGATATTCTGCAAAAGGTACAGGGATTGGACTGCTGAGGACTGGGGTAAAGTCATGTTCTCTGATGAATCTCACTTCCGATTGTTTGGGGCATCCGGAAAAAACATTGTCTGGAGAAGAAAAGGTGAGCGTTACCATAAGTCCTGTGTCATGATAACAGTAAAGACCGTTCATGTGTGGAGTTGCTTCTCAAACAAGGGAGTGGGCTCACTCACAATTTTGCCTAAGAACACAGCCATTAATAAAGAATGGTACCAAAACAACTTCCGAGAGCAGTTTCTCTCAGCCATCCAAGAACAGTTTGTTGACGAACAATGCCTTTTCCAGCATGATGGAGCACTGTGCCATAAGGCAAAAGTGATAACTAAGTGGCTCGGGGAACAAAACTTCAAAATTTTGAGTCCATGGCCAGGAAACTCTCCAGACCTTAATCCCATTGAGAAACTGGGGTCAATCCTTAAGAGGCGGGTGGACAAACAAAAACCCACAATTTCTGACAAACTCCAAGCATTGATTATGCAAGAATGGGCTGCCATCAGTCAGGATTTGGCCCAGAAGTTGATCGACAGCATGCCAGAGCAAATTGCAGAGGTCTTGAAAAAGAAGGGCCAACATTGCAAATATTGACTCTCTGCATAAACTTAATGTAATTGTCAATAAAAGCCTTTGATACTTATGAAATACTTGTAATTATACTTCAGTATACCATAGAAACATCTGACAAAAAGAAAAAAACACTGAAGCAGCAAACTTTGTGAAAACCAATATTTGTGTTATTCTCAAAACTTTTGGCCACGACTCTAGGCCTGGAAAATTGGTGGGAAAGGCAAAGCTCTCAATTTACCAGTCGTTCTATGTTCCTACCCTCACCTATGGTCATGAGCTATGGGTAGTGACCGAAAGAACGAGATCGCGAATACAAGTGGCTGAAATTAGTTTCCTCCGCAGGGTGTCTGGGCTTTCCTTTAAAGATAGGGTGAGAAGCTCTGTCATCCGTGAGGAGCTCAGAGTAGAGCCACTGCTCCTCCGCATCGAGAGGAGTCAGATGAGGTGGCTCGGGCATCTGAACAGGATGCCTCCTGGACGCCTCCCTGGTGAGGTGTTCTGGGCATGGCTAACGGGAAGAAGGCCCCGGGGAAGACCCAGGACACGCTGGAGGGACTATGTCTCTCGGCTGGCCTGGGAACACCTCGGAATTCCCCCGAAAGAGCTAGTAGAAGTGGCCAGGGAGAGGGAAGTCTGGGCATCTCTGCTCAAGCTGCTGCCCCTGCGACCCGATCTCGGATAAGCGGAAGAGAATGGATGGATGGTAATATAATATCTAATAGAGCTAAAACTGTTTTCATTGAAGCCTGCCTATCTGGCAAACTCTGTGATCATATTGTTTTGGATTTATTTTCAAAAAATATTTACTGGTATAATACTGCTTTGTTTTTGTGTTGAAGCTGTCAGAGAAATGACCTGACTACTTGAAAGGATTCATGTAATTTCAAAGCAGTAAGACCACTGCAATAGCTGTGAGTTTCCATATAAAATTTCCATATACATTTTTTTTTTATACTGTATATGTTGTACTTTACTGCAGTACTATTTTCTTGAAAGGCCATAGTAACTGGTTTGTCCATTAAGCTAACCTCTTTATCAAATTCAAGATAAAGATCTGGAATAACACAGATTTTGTGCAGCAATAAATTACTAATGTTGGTGTTGATCCCCCCGCCCCTCACCCCCCAAGTGATTTATGCTTTCCATTCACTTTCCTTCACCTTAGCCATCCTGTACTTGTGTTGCACCCTGCCTCATTCCTTTCTCCCTTTTTTGAGTCTCATTAAGAACACCTGCACCCACTCCCTTTTTGTTTGACAGATTTGTTTTCACCACATGCATTTTTCAGATGGAAAAGGCTATGACTAGAATTCAGTAAATATTTGACTCTTGGGTCAGCTCTGGAGACCTGATTTGGTTTGGTTCAGCTGCATCTGCATGCAGGGAATTAACAATAAATGGTGAATGAATGAACGTCATAGTATCAATAATGACATAATTTACAAAAGATTCCTTCTTGGTATTTTCAGGTACAAGAAAAAAAGAATATAAGACTTATTTGATTATAGTGGTGGTTAAGTTAGACTGCTGTTATTGGTAGAATTTGCCGAGTGTGACAGAGATTGAGGTAGAAAAAATATGTTGTTCAAATGTTAGTCATAAAAATAATGTAAAAAACTTTTTTCTGTAGATAATTTCCCTTTCTCATATCTGAATTCCATTTTTAGGAAAATGTTCCTACTCAACACAAAGTGTTTGCTGTTTTATAATGCTTTTTTGTTTTTTTTTTTATTTTTATTTTTCAAATGCAGCAGTGTTGATAATGAACATCTTTAATCACTTACAGCATTTTTGCTGGCATAAATTGCTGTTGATTATCCAACTAGCTTAGCTGTGCCTCAACCTTTACATATCACACTGATCTAGTCTCTTGTAGTGAATTCCACCTTTTTTTCTATGAACAGGTTTTACTAAATATGTTGAGTAAGAATAATGATGAGATGTTGTGTCAAATGTCAGTTGTTGGAAGTTAAAAATGTACACTTAACAATTTTACTTAATGAAAGGTAATATCAATTATTAGTTTTACTAAATACTTCCTTTCTAACTACTAACCATAAGCCTATTTTTTTTACAATTCTTAACAAATGGAAATCTTACTTAAAACCCACTTTGTGGAATTTATCCTTACGAGATTGTAACATCATGTTTGTTATACTGGTTTCTTCAATTAATTCCTGCCTTTTCTTTCACAACCAGCACTTTCTCCTTATTTAATTTTTTGTCATGTTATTTGTAAATGACAAAGTGCTGCAGGGTAGATGGAAGGGAGTGGGTGTTCCATCCTATTTGTTCCTCTATATTTGGAAATTTTCAGAATTACTCTTTACATTTTTTAGAGGCTGCTGCTTCACCACCTGAGGCCACAGGTCCAACACACCCTCGACCCTCTGCAGTTCACATACCAGGAGAAGGTGGAAGCGGAGGATGCCATCATCTATATGCTACACCAATCACTCTCCCACTTGGACAGAGGCAGTGGTGCTGTAAGAATTATGTTTCTAGACTTCTCTAGCACCTTCAACACCATCCAACCTCTGCTCCTTAGGGACAAGCTGACAGAGATGTGAGTAGATTCATACCTGGTGGCATGGATCGTGGACTGTCTTACAAACAGACCTCAGAATGTGCATCTCGGGAACTGCAGGTCTGACATTGCAGTCAGCAACACAGGAGCGCCACAGGGGACTGTACTTTCTCTGGTCCTGTTCAGCCTATATACATCGAACTTCCAATACAACTCGGAGTCCTGCCACGTGCAAAAGTTTGCTGATGACACTGCTATTGTGGGCTGCATCAGGAGTGGGCAGGAGGAGGAGTATAGGAACCTCATCAAGGAATTTGTTAAATGGCGCGATTCAAACCACCTACACCTGAACACCAGCAAAACCAAGGAGCTGGTGGTGGATTTTAGGGGCCTATCCAGGCCCCTCATGGACCCTGTGATCGTCAGAGGTGACTGTGTGTAGAGGGTGCAGACCTATAAATACCTGGGAGTGCAGCTGGATGATAAATTGGACTGGACTGCCAATACTGATTCTCTGTACAAGAGAGGACAGAGCCAGCTATACTTCCTTAGAAGACTGCTGTCCTTCAGCATCTGCAATAAGATGCTGCAGATGTTCTATCAGACGGTTGTGGCGAGCGCCCTCTTCTACGTGGTGGTGTGCTGGGGAGGCAGCATTAAGAAGAAGGATGCCTCAGGCCTGGACAAACTGGTGAGGAAAGCAGGCTCTATTGTAGGCATGGAACTGGACAGTTTGACATCTGTGGCAGAGCGACGAGCACTCAGCAGGTTCCTATCAATTATGGAGAATCCACTGCATCCACTAAACAGTGTCATCTCCAGACAGAGGAGCAGCTTCAGTGACAGGCTGACATTATTCAAAGTTATTGTCTGTTTTTACCTGTATTTTTATTACTCTTTAATTTAATATTGTTTTTTGTATCAGTATGCTGCTGCTGGAGTATGTGAATTTCCCCTTGGGATTAGTAAAGTAATCTATCTATCTATCTATCTATCTATCTATCTATCTATCTATCTATCTATCTATCTATCTATCTATCTATCTATCTATCTATCTATCTATCTATCTATCTATCTATCTATCTATCTATCTATCTATCTATCTATCTATCTATCTATCTATCTATCTATCTATCTATCTATCTATCTATCTGCTCAGAAAGCCTTATTAGAGCCAGCCATCTTTGTATGAATAAGTAAAGTTCAAGATTTTTATTTTACCATCCACAGTTGCATACTAGATTACTGATTTAATATGTCTTTGAAAACTGATACATCCCTTAATCTGTATATTTGCTATTCAGTATTACTGACGTCATTTTTTATTTGACAGGTCTGAAAATATGCACTACTGGGGCCAGTTTCGCAACACTTCTAATGAGGAGATTTGTCCAAAAGCAAAAAGACAGCGAAACCAGAAACTGGTGGGCTATTGCATTCTAATAATGTTGGGTGGCATCTTAGCCCACTACGTGGGTTTCCAGTAAGTATTGTAGAACCTGCTCTTTTGATTAGAAATCACTGTATAATTTACCTGCTCATAATGGTTCATTAAGGTTACAGGAGAAAAGGAACTAGATGAGCCGTTCGCTTTTTTTCTCCTTCTTGATTGATTACATCAGGATATTAAAATAAGAATACAATTACTACAAAATTTTGCAATTTGAAATCTCATAGAACTTTGATCATTTGTTCTTTTATCTTAAAGAAAAAATAGCTACCCTTTTCCCTCATGCCCAGTTATGTACAAAATACCTCCCTAGTAAATCTAGTAATTGTCTCTGGACCAATACTGTCTTGATGAATGCTATATTTTGTATTTACTGTGCTGACGTTTTTTTAGGTACATTCGTATATAATGTGCAAAGCATCTATTGCAGTGGCCCATGTCTCTCTGACTGTCCGTTTTCCTGCATGAAACAATTCAGCACCCAGTGGACTGATTTGTTGAAATGTATTGAAATATTCTTCAAGGAATTTGTCAAGAGAGTTCGGTTTTCATTCACATATCTCTAACAGATTGCCCTGCACAAAATTCTGTTGAAATAGCATTGGTGAATCCACAAACTTGTGTATCTTAAAACAGAGAAACATTCTATGCAACTTAAACTGCAAATTTGTTTACTGTTTCAATTTTATGTTGACAATGGTTACACCAACTTGTGTTTTTGAATATTTTCCTATTTTTCATCTTCAATAACTGCTACAGACGGTGAACATATCCCCAATGCAAGTTAATGTAACACCAGCAGACTGTGCGTGTGGGTTGAAAGTTACTCACTGCCATTAGCTGTTTATACAGGCAGCTGGGGGAAGCTCTGGTAACCCTATAATTTACCATTAGTGCGACACATTCACATGATATCTGTAATGTTAGTCAGTTTGTCTTTGACTTCTGTTCTAACATTTGTCATTACTGAATGGCTTTGCAAGTCCCATTTTATGAATATGAATATGAACTATGTGTGTGTGTTTATGTACGTGTGTAAGTGAGAGTGGTTCCTGTGACAGTTTAGAGTCCCACCGAGACCTGTTCTCAGCTTTTTGCCCAGTCTTGGTGGAATAGCCTCTAGCCCCCACCACTCAGAAATGGACTGAGAAGGTTCTAGAACCTACCTAATGAACTTAGTCCATTGAAGGCTACAATGTATGCACAGCCCTTAAACATTATGGAATGTTACACCATGCATACAATTTGATTTTTCTGAAAAATTCAATTTTTTGGGTTCTGTTACCATAATGCAATGGTCCTTTGCTGGGTCTATGTTTTTGGAATTCAATGCTATCTGGTCTTACTCACATGCCAGTTTATAAGAGGGCACTGGATGTGATGAGACATGGATAATTCCTTAAATGATTTTGATGCGCCTTTATTCATAGTTCTAGTCTTGGTGGCTATTCTCTGCTAAATGGTCAATTTCATTTTATTCCTTTTCCATTTTAATAATAATAATTTAAATTTACACATGCAGCATAGTTACAAAACCAAAATACTGTAATATATAATGTAAGCATGTCTCTGTATTCAGTACACATGTCAATAACGGCCCTCTAAGTCTATATTTAACACTTTAACCAAAGAGGAATGACTACCTAGACACGGAGCATTCAGTATAGAGGCATCTCAGGCAGTCCTAACGTTTAAATTATGTCACCTCTTGGAGTGAAAAAAGTAATGCATTTCCTAACGTTTGCAGTATGCCATCCATTTAAATGCATTATATTATACATATACGCTGTGCATTCTATGGTTTAATTAACTATATTTGTGCTTAAAAACTTAAAAAATATATATATTTACATACAGTTCGTATAGTCTGGAACGGATTAATTGTATTTACATACAATCCTATGGGGGAAATTGCTTCGGTTCACGACCAAATCGGTTTACGACCAGAGTTTTGGAACGAATTATGGTCGTGAACCAAGGCTCCACTGTATAAGTAATGATGCATACATTAAAATGAAATTTCTAACCAGCCTAACTATGGAAAGAAAATGAAACAACACATAAAAGTGTATTAAAGTATGTAGGATAATGGTTATAATTGGAGAAAGTTTCAAATTGTAAGAGGTTATTTTTTTGGAATCATTTAAGGAATTTATGCATTTTAATTGAATTAAATTAATTAATTTATGGGTTCCCTATTTAGTCACATATGACCAACAAAACCTTAGTACTGTACAAGAAAAAATCTATTTTTTAATTTTAGTGCATTTTTTAATAAAATCATGTCACTTAAAAATCTTTTTTTATATATAGGTTTAGGCCACCCTAATGCCACACAGTCCTCCGCACATTACAAAAACCTTGACTTGGGTAGGGAGGTGATTTGACAGAAATGACATTAGCGAAGGAGTGGAATCAAACCTATAATTTTAAAGTGAAATGTAACATTCATTCATGTTCATTTCTCATTTCAGAAAATCCTAACCACAGTGAAACCTTACACATGTGAAGTACTGGAAATGTGTGTTTTTCTGTTGAAGAATTGAACCTTCAATCTTTATTAGAAAAGCTCAACACTTTATCCACTGAGACAATATCGCCAAATCACTGAAAAGAGTATTTTTCCAAAAGTGAATATAAATGATGAAAAACTGGTAAAATTATAAAAAAAAAAGTTTAGTTTGTTTACATTGGTTTCGAACCTTCAACCATTTGATTAGCTGTCCAACACGTGAAGCACTTGACCAATGCTTCTTAACTGTCATATTGAAGTAATTTGATAAAACTTCAATATCAAGTAAGCAAAATGATTTTTTTTAATTAATTTGTCTATGTTGGTCTTGAACATTCGACCGTTTGATTGAAAGTCCAACATGCTAACCACTTGACCAACACTGCTAATTTTTCATATATATGTTTGTTGGCTAAAAGCACTATATACTGTATGCTGTATGTGTAATTGATAAAAGTATAACATAAGCAGGGCCGGCGCCACCATTAATGAGAATTAAGCATTCACCTAGGGTGCAAATCATAAGGGGGGATTGGAACCTAGCCACATGGGCTGGCTACTGAACAGTCAATTGGCACACTAGTAAGCTTGGCCTAGGGCACAAAATAACCTAGCAGCAGCACTAAATATAAGGAAATAAGAAATTTAAACTTAATCAACGAACTTGATCACGGGTCAAAGCTGATGAAATATAAGTTTGAAGAAAATCGGTTCAGTAAAAGTGGGTAAAAAAATTGATTGCAAAATTTGATCCAGACAGACAGAGAGGGCAAGTTGAATAAAATTGTGTAATAATAACACAAAAACAGATATTAATGGTTAAAAGAAGTTTCCTTTTTTCAGCTATAATGTGTTGAAGAATTTTAAATGTTTGACATGGTGAATTCATGTTTTTTTTGCAATTTACTTACTGTAAGGAATATCCCCAAAATATGTAAAAAAAAATTTGTTGAAAAGGCTATACAGTGGTCCCTCCTTGATCGTGGGGGTTGCGTTCCAGAACCCCCCACGAAAGGTGAAAATCTGCGAAGTAGAAACCATATGTTTATATGGTTATTTGTATATTGTCATGCTTGGGTCACAGATTTGCACAGAAACACAGGAGGTTATAGAGAGACAGGAACTTTATTCAAACACTGCAAACAAACATTTGTCTCTTTTTCAAAAGTTTAAACGTGCTCCATGACAAGACAGAGATGACAGTTCCGTCTCACAATTAAAAGAATGCAAACATATGTTCCTCATCAAAGGAGTGCGTGTCAGGAGCAGAGAATGTCAGAGAGAGAGAAAAGCAAACAATCAAAAATCAATAGGTGCTGTTTGGGCTTTTAAGTAGGAAAGTCAGAGAGAGAGAGAGAAACGCAAACAATCAAAAACCGTTAGGTGCTGTTCGAGCTTTTACGTATGTGAAGCACCGTGCAGGAAGCATGTCGCTTGACAAAGCAGCTGCAAGAAAGCCCAACAAGGAAGGGAGCAATGTGAAGGTAGTCTTTCAGCATATTTTAGATGAGCGTCCGTATCCCCTAGGGGTACGAACAGCCCTCCTGCTCACACCCCCTCCGTCAGGAGCAGAGAATGTCAGAGCGAGAGAGAGAGAGAAAAGCAAACAATCAAAAATCAATAGGTGCTGTTTGCGCTTTTAAGTATGTGAAGCACCATGCGGGAAGCATATCGTGCAACAGAGCAACCACAAGTAAGCCCAGTAAGGAAGGGAGCAATGTGAAGGTAGTCTTTCAGCGTTTTTTGAGGAGCGGCCGTAGGGGTGAGAACAACCCCCATGCTCACAATATATTTGAGGAGTTTTATTTGATACGTAATACGTGCTCTGATTGGGTAGCTTCTCAGCCATCTGCCAATAGCGTCCCTTGTATGAAATCAACTGGGCAAACCAACTGAGGAAGCATGTACCAGAAATTAAAAGACCCATTGTCTAGTGAAACCCACAAACCAGCGAAAAATCCGCGATATATATTTAAATATGCTTACATATAAAATCCGTGATAGAGTGAAGCCTCGAAAGTCGAAGCGCGATATAGCGAGGGATTACTGTATCGATTTTTTCAATTAAAATATTCTCTGGTAAATACTGTATTTTTAACAGCTTAATATTCACAAGGTAAGCACAGAGTTTTAAATCTGATACATCCATTTTTACTGTGCTGGTATATTCATTATGTCTTCCTGAAATAATTAAGTGATTTAAACTCTTGGTGCCTTTTTCTGAATTTTTAACAACATTGGAAAAAATATGTCTTCAGTTGTGAAACAAAACTAACCCCTGTATTTATTTTCAGTTGCAAGATAAACTAGCTGTGATCTTGAATATGTTACTGTTGTAGTACTGATTGCGTGAGGTAGATTTCAGGAGATTTTTTTAAAGCTTGTTTTATTTAAAGCAAATGATCTGCCTCTATCTAATTTCTAAGCAAAAATGTGGCTTACTTCAAAAAGAAAAGAATATGATAGGAACAGTGTACAGGCTATGTTGTTACTCAGCTCCTTGCTTTTTAATAGTTACATTTTTGTTCTGCATCCATCTGTTATTTTTAAACAAATACAAATACCTGGTCATTAGTATAAGGTGGGGGTGGGCAATGTTGGTCCTGGAGAGTAACAGTGGCTGCAGGTTTTTGTTCCAACTCAGTTTCTTTATGAGAAATCAATTATTGCTGATGAAGCACTTATTGCTTAAGTGACATTTTGATGCTTTGTTTTAGTGGTCGTTTGTTAAGTTTCCCCAACCTTAATTGTTATTTCAGTGTTAAAGAGTTGCATTCACTGTTTTAATGGCTCCTTATTAGCAATAAGATGTAAATGACGAAGCAGCCAGCAGTTCTCCATCTAACTTGTTTCCATTTACATGTCTGTGGGTTCATCATGCACTGTTTGATTTAATAAAACACTTAATAGAAAAATTTGACAGACTGAAAATCAAACGTTTTATGCTTCAAATCATTTGGATGACATCCTTGCAAAAGAAAAAATCTATAATATAAGAATCTTACATTGCAGACTAGCAAGCCATAAAATTAAATAAGGTGCGAGACTGGCAAGTATTGGTTTCTAATTAAGCAATTGGGTTGGAATGAAAACCTGCAGCCACTGTGGCTCTCCAGGACCGACATTGCCCACCCCTGGTATAAGGTGTGCAATATTTTTGGCATTCCAGAGAGATTAAAAAATAGTATTTTTTGAAAGATTACATTCTAATAACTTCATACAAAATAAAAATGAGCTTTCCTCGGATAGCTGCATACAAATATTTGTTAATGCCTCAGTAGAACATAAGAACTCTATGGCACAAACTATACTTATCTGACATTGTTACATAGCTGAACATGATGCTAGTTTTTTATTGTTTTATATGGTGCATCTTGTAATCTTTTGATCTGTACTGGAATTGGATTCAGTTATTTATACTTTGTGAACCTGCTTAGCCGCCAATTAAAATTTCTCTACAATTGAATATAGAGAACTTATATTATCTACTGGTCTCAAGTTAAAATAGAATGTAAACTTGCAGTTTGACTGTTGTTCATTTCCTTTACATTGCATTTGAAACTACAACAGTGGCATTTATTATAAAATGATTTTTATCTTCTGTGTTTTGAAAAGATTTGTTTAATCTAATGTACATTTGAGAAGTAATTTGTTTTTTGTAAACTGATCTGCCCTGCTTTTGTGTGATCCTAAGGTCAAAGGTTCTTAGAATATCAATAAATTTTGTGGTGCTGCTATGATTTAGGTGCCTCATTGTCAGGGCCAGACCTAGGCATAGGTTAAACACAATACAGTTTGGGGACTCTCAGTCTTAAGGAGCCCCTTTTCATTTGTTAGTTTAACTTGGATATTTTAAAAGTTCTAAAGGAGAAAACCTTTTTCCACTCCCGCACAACATGGGCAGCGTTCTTTCCAATTTCAGTTGTAACAAAGCTTTATTCTCATTTAACCCTTTCCAAATAGGTCCTGTGCAGTACATCTTACCATAGCTTATAGCCTCATCATTTCTAAATTCAGCCTTGCTCATTTTAAGTTATCAAGTATTTTTTTACATTAAACTACAACAAACAAAAAAAACAACTGATAAAAAAGCCTAAAATCAAACACACACCCCACCCTATATTAATAAGAGCAGGAGTAGGACAAGGTCTTTATTAAGTATTTAAATGATAATCTAATTTTTTCATTAATAAAGAGAAAATTACATTTTGAATGTCAACATAATATAAATAACTAGATCTAATATATGTATGTTACATTTTGATGAAGTTAAATATTCAGCTAAATAAGCAAGCTATTTACTTTAAACATTTGTGAAGGTGTAAATTAAATATTGAAAACATGCTATTCCATTGACTAAGAAGTGACATTTATTTATACAGTTTTAAAGAAATGTATGGTTGAACACATTATTTTGATTGTAAAACACAAATGTGAAAGAGTAGTATTTAAGATAACAAAAATGCAAAACGAACTCTAGTGGTTTAGACTCCCACATGAATCCTGCTCAGTGAGGTTTCATTTTTGTGATTTTTATATAATTTCACATTGTACAGGGTGCAGCTGTGGCAATGTTGTTTTTTCACCTTAATGAGGACTTTTCATTTGCTTCATCTTTACAAACTAAAGGGAGCACAGATGCAGAGGGAACTTGGGAATTCAGATGATAGAAAGTCAGACTATGCTCCTTTTTTTTCAAGAATATTGAATTAGGCGTTTACTAAAGGAGTAGTAATTCAGTTTAGTGCTTGAACTACAGTAAAGTACAACCAGTGAAGATTGCTTGTTTTTTCTTCCATTCACTAGCGATGACCCATTTTCTAGTGACACAGACTTGAGGGAAAGATGAATACAGTGCAGTAAAAACAGACCTCCTTTACACCTGAAGATGAAATGTCTAGTAAAGAGATACATTGTACAAAATAGATCAGAAGTCATTTTACACAGAACTTATCCTTGTCTGAAAGGTTTCCCAGTTTTCAAGAGTTATCTAGAGCAACGATAGCAGCATACTGGCACAGGACATGAGAAGTGGCAGACAGATACTTGAGTAAACTGGGTAAACGAACGACAGAGGCTTCACGGGCCTGTCAATGTGAATGGTGCTCCAGAGGCACACCCTGATAGTAGGAGAAACTAAATTGCTCAGTGTGAAAAGAATTTCAGTAGTCCTACAACAATAGTCTTTATTAAGGCATATGTACCTACACAAAGAAGGTGCTTTAAAACAGAGAAAATCATCATGTAGAACTAGTTTTTTTAGGGAACAGGAAGCCAGAAAACTGCCCTGGAGATCTACTGTTTAAAAGCTGTTAAAGGGCACCAGGGATCAATATATGGTAAATTGATCTTTTGGCCCTGTAGATTCAGCAAGCTGATTCAGAAAAAAAATTTGAATGGGGTTTAAAAACTATCCCCTTCCAGTTGAATAGTTAGTACAGAGTTGTCAGGTATGTTGACCAAATGCTCACTGGTAGAAAGGAAGAGACCCCAGTGCTTTTGAAGAAAAGGGCAAAGGAAGAAGCAGGTGACAGGGAAGGCTTCTTAGACTGAAAGATAGGAAAGAGTGTAATGAAGCCTAACAGACAGACCAGAATTAACACCTCTTTGCACAGTGCATTTATGCATTAGTCTGTCAGGACTTTATATACTTTGTGTCCCTTTACATCAGGATAGCAAACTTCTTCTCAACTCAGTAGTAATTTTGAGAAAAGAGAAACTATTCAGGAATTTCTTTAGTATTCATTGCATGTATGAAATGATTATCCTTATAATGACAACATGTAAAAACTCAGAACACAGAACTACAGTGCAAATGTATTTTGTTCCAATGTTGATTGTAAATATTTCAGTCCCTGTAGATCATTGTTTTTCTTTGGGCTTTCACATAATAGCATAATAGAATGGCTTCAGTGACCTGGATTTATTTGTGAAACCGAGTCACTGTCCACAAAGATACAACAAGATTAGAGGCTGGATCAGTAGGTGATGACCACAGCAGAGCCAATTAGAAATGGATAACAAAAAATTCAGATTAGTTATTCAAATAATATGTATATTTACTTAGTATTAGTTTATGTGTAGACATTGCAACATACTAAGATGCTACACTGTCACATACAAAGTTGCTAGTTCAATCTTCACTTCAGAATCTCTGTTTAACCCAGTGCTCCAGTTGTGCAAATTTGTAGTCAGTTGTTCTTTTTTTTATTAATGAAGTGCCTTGAGTTAGTGTTTACTAAAGGCCCAAAATAAAATAAAGTATGTTTGTATTGTGTTATTGTTTAGTTTAAATTTTAATGAAAAAATTTTCTTGATTTATTATATTGATATTTCCCAGTTTATCTGATTTGATATACTTCACTAATCCCTGGGGAAATTTTCTGATATTTGTTTTGTTAAAGAACAAATCTTTGAAATTTACTATTGCAACTTGTTTAAACAAACTTCTATAGAACCCCACTGTTACACAGAAAATATGATTATATATTAGTCACATTTGTACTATATTAGTCACTTTTGCACAAACAATGATGTTCCAGTCAAAAGTCAGCATTTTAGTTGTTCTTCAGTCAAACCAGTTTCTCTGATAAAATGATTGCTTTCCCAATATCTTGAGTATGCACCCTTAATCAATTTGTTTATATTTTTGTGCTAATCGCTTCATAAAAAAATTTTTTCAAATAGCATTGAGTAACACACTATAAACATAGTGGAGAAAGTAAAATTAGTAGTATTTATTGTTAATGTTTAAGTATTATTTTTTATGGTGTTAATGCTCTTTAGGTTCCTGAGAGCTGTTCATGAGAAACGTGGAATAAAGTATGAGTAGACAACAGTGATAATATTACTTGTGTGCTGTTCTTCATCAGTAGGCTATATTGGTAGATCTTGATTTTAAGTCATTTTAAAGCCATAAATCATTGTGTATTCACTTAAAGCTACTGCTTATTCCATGTTTGTCCAGCTGCAAAAGTACCATGGTTAACAGCTAAGCCATTAGATGCTGTGAGTCTCTTAGTGATTAATGGCCTAGTCACCTTTCCTGCAGATGCTCATCTGGTTGTGTTTGAATGTGTGTTTGCTTTAACATTGATGACGACATGTCTCTACAACTAATGACCTTTATCTTCAAACTTCTTCATAGGTCAGGTGACATAAATAGGGTTAAGTCAGACAAACTTTCTGATTTTATAGGTTCTGGCTGAACTACTGAATATTTGGAAAGTGTTCTGAATTGTAACAATGGAATTATACTATGATTTTTTACTGGAACTAATATCAACTTCTTTGTCTGTTCTTTCAGGCATCATTCTCTTGAATGTTTCAGCTTCCAGCACTTGAAAGCACATTCAGTATTTTAAAACGTCTGTTGCTCCCTTTTTAGTAAATATTCAAAACTAAACAGATCCATGCTGGCAACACAGAATTGCTGTTAATAAAATGTAAAAATTCTGTGCATTTTTTTATGGTAAGTTGTATAAAATGGGATGCAAGAAACGTACAAGATACAGTGTCAGGTGAAAAGGTTTATAGGGTAAATGTTTTCTCTATTGCATTAAAAGAAGAACTGTGTACTGTATATATTATTTCTGGATCCCATAATTCCACTTAAAATGATAATTGACCAAAATCACTTACTCTTTACAGAGTTTACCTGTATTAACTCTGCTTAAAGAAATACTCCACCAAAAAGTACTTTTTATATGTTACTTACCACTTGTAGTCTGTAGTGATGGGTGAGAAAAATGTTTGATTTCATGTGTTCATGCAGAATGACCGAATAGATATCTATAATGACCAGCACTGGACAGCAGCAAGCAATGTAAAAATGTCCAAATAAAAAATCTCACATTAGTCATGTCACGTAATCCACACACCAAGTCATCTTTTTGTATGCTTACATCGTCTCAAACACAGGTATAACTACTAAAATATGGGTAAATAAACAACTTCCGGAAAAAATGCTTTTGTGAACAAAAATGGATCATACTTAAATATGACTGAGCATTTAATTTGAAGACCTGATCCTTTCCATTCATTGTCACAAGTCCAGCTCAGTAGCAGTTTATTTATTGGCTAACAGTATGTGTCACATGATATCAACATTACAAAGTGCAGCACTGAGCAAAAACAACAGCTACAGATTAAAAGTTAAAGAAAAGAGTGAAAACATTATCAGGAAGAGAATATGTCTCATACTTTTGCTTATCTGAAATAATTCAACAAGCACATGCTTCCTTGAAAATGGGTCCTTTTTATGTTGGTGGTGTATTGCTAGCCCAAAAAATATGCAAATACATTAAAACAGAAAGCAAATGACAAAACACTTGAGCAGAAATATAGAAATTAGCTTAATCTTTAATGCTAATCTTACTTTTTGAAAGAAATAACTGTGAAGTCATAGAACAGCATTACATCAACAGAAAAAGATATTCTGGCACAGCAACTTGGGCAAAGTTTATTAGTTCTTGACTCTTCAGCTGTGTCCATTAGAATTTGCTCATTAAAAAGTTTCTAAAGATCAATGACCGGATGAATTCCAACAAGTCAGCACGTAGATGTTTTTCTGTTATATGGACTGGCTGCTCCTTTGTCATCATATTCAAATGTTATTTGCCAAATGAGTCTAATTAATAATATAATTCCTTATATACTTCCTGTTTCCTCTCCTTCTGTCTGTTATCAGAATATTTTGAAAAGGTCATATCACAAGAGCCTTAAGTTTATAGATGCCCACAAATACATACATGCTATAGTAAATTGAAAAAGAGTAGGATTGAAAGTCTAATGAGGTAGGTTATGATTTTTTTAAAACATTTTATGAAGTTTTAAGCAGTTTGTCAATAGTTCACTTTGAATTATACACTTAAGGTCAACTTACTATGAATGTGCTATTTAAGAATAAATTAGACAGAACTCAGCTTTGAACTGTGAAAATCATTTGTCCCAAGTAATCTTCCATTCAACCTTAATTTTATCTTAATGGCTCTTTCTGTTACCTGGGCTATATAGAAAGCTAATTAATTGCCAAAAACCAGTGTCATCTGCAACTGAGAAAAAATTACTCTGGGATACTAATTATAATGTGCTCTTCCATTCATCTTCTGTCCAATGTCTGTATTCATTCAGCCATTTGAAACGTTTCTTTTTATTTGCCAGTTTCACATATGGCTTTTTTTTTAAAACTCTTCCTCTTAGTCTAGCATCCCAGAAGTGTCTGGTGTTTGACATGTATTTAAGGAAGAAGCCAGCTGAGGAATAGTAAGAAATATGTTTCTCAAACTTCAAACTCTGATGTACTTATGCTCTTCTGCAGTTGTGCAACTGAGCCTTATCCTTTTTTTTCTACCCTAGCTAGACCCATTTTGACTTCTTCTTTCAAAACAGTAATAGAGAGCTTAGTATGAAATCTTCAGTTTCTTAGCAATCTATTGCATGAGAAAAAAAAACGATAAACTGACATGTTTCTTGAGAAAGTTGTTTAATTTGGCAACGTTTGAATCCAGAACTGAACTTTAGGAATGCTAATACCTTGCAACACAAGTGAACAGAATGACAGTTTCAGCATTACTAATGCAGTTAAGAAAGGCTTCTCTAATAACCAATTAACATGTAAGCATGACAAGCTTAAAATAAACTAATGGAGTTTACCAACAGGACAGTGAAGGAATGGCTACTGAAAATGGGGATTGCAGTCAAACGTGAATAATAAATTAAAAATCAATAATATCAAATAGTAATAGCTATTATAAGCATTAGTAATATCTTGGCTGTATTTTAAAATCAATTTAACGATATCTTAATTAAAAAAGGTATCAATTTCTTGTAAAACATGAACATTTCTGGGTGTTTCCAAACTTTTTACTGGTAGTGTATAATATGCAAATAATGGGGTGCATTAACTTTAAAGGAAGTCACTTAAATTTTGGAATTTATGACTTTTGAGAGGTGGATCAAGAAAGTGGTTTGGATATTCCTTTATTTTCACTTACTAAAAGCCTTTACGGTATTCTTAAAATTTACTATTGCATTGAAAGTTCATTGGTTTTGATATACATCTTTAATAAAAAACACTCATGCCAAAAGAGGTTTTTAAATTTTAGAATACAAATGCTAGAGAAGATTGCGTGCAAAATAGGATTCACAGATCTCCCTTTATGCATAGTACATCTTGCAGCTTGAGGCCAGTCAACACTACTAGCTTTAGGGTTAGTAGACACAAGTTGAAACTATTGCTTTTAATCAGAATATTCAGTATCTGCGTTAAATATCAAATTGTTGATGCACTGCTTATACATTTTTGGAAAGAAAAATCAGAATAACATGTTTATTTATTAGGTATAGAGTAACTTATGTACTATTTACTTTCTCATGACCTGAAGTAAAAGTATATTCATACTATAAATATAATTTTTTGAGCTTTCCTGCTTGTGATTATCATTTTTAACAATAAATTTTGTTTGCATTTTAATTTTGGCAAAAATTTGTTTGATGTCTAGTGAAACAGATCCCTTGTTTATTGAGTACTTTTTGCTAATTTATGTAACTGCTGAAAATGAGATTCCTTAGAGCATAATGTCATAAAATCATCTCTCCTGTTTTGGCAGTGCTGTTATAACAATACATATACTGCACTAGTGGGCGCTTAGTTAATTGAAAGTTTAAAATGAAATAATAATTGGTAAATTAACTCATTTCTAACAGCTGTTTTCCTAAGGTAAATCATCATCTATTAATGAGAAATATTCCTCAATATAAAATTAATACCTGAAACCTCATCCCAATTTTCAGCCTATATATTGTGTTGAAAATCATCGTGCAGTCTGATAAATGTCATTTAAATCCCTAACCATGTATTTTTGTTATTTCTTCTTATTATTTTCAGTTTAAAGTTCTAATAAGTACAGAGATTGCCACCTGCACCCTGCTATAATAATCTTGTAATTCTGCTAATAAAATCAAAAGTAAGTAATTTCATTGCAAACATTTTTTGTTTCAGTTATTTCTGTACCATCTTCGTCTAAGACAGGACATTTATTTTATGTAATGGTTCTGGTCCCTATGGCTGCATAGAGAAAATTGTATAATATTTCTCGTAGAGCCTTTACTAGCATCTTATACATATAAAAACAGTCATTTCTCTTTGCAATGTGAACAGTAAATGCTATGTTTATAGTGAGTTTTATGTTTATATCAGATTTTTGATGGTGTTGAAGGCCATGTTAGTAGGCAGCTCCAGGACTTTATTAGGCCTGCGGACTTTATGTGAAGACTTGACATGTAAGATTATTATATTTCTCATTGTCCAGCTGTCATTTAAGAAACACTCACATAAAGAAACATGCAACAGGGTGAAATTTAAAAATACTGTTTAGAGTGTATGAGGTTCACCACATGGTCAAAACATGGTAAGTGGCACATGAATGTCAGACAGAGCATTCAGCAGAATACTAACCAGGTCTATCTTTAATTATTTGGCTGATGCTAGATTATCTGCCATTATGTCTGGTGTAGTATCATCTACAAATTTAGCCGCCATGATATTTGTATTTTTATGTAGATCAGTTATATTTATTAAAAGAACAGTGATCCCTGAGGACCACTTATTTCAAACAAAAGTTCATCACACCATTACTCACTGCTTCCAGTGTTTAACAACAACAACAACAACATTTATTTATATAGCACATTTTCATACAAAAAGTAGCTCAAAGTGCTTTACATAATGAAGAAAAGAAAAATAAAAGGCAAAATAAGAAATTAAAATAAGACAACATTAGTTAACATAGAAAAGGAGTAAGGTCCGATGGCCAGGGTGGACAGAAAAAACAAAAAAAAACTCCAGAAAGCTGGAGAAAAAAATAAAATCTGTAGGGATTCCAGGCCACGAGACCGCCCAGTCCCCTATGTGCATTCTACCTAACATAAATGAAATAGTCCTCTTTGTAGTTAGGGTTCTCACGGAGTCACTTGATGCTGATTGTCATACAGACTTCTGGCTTTTAATCCATCCATCATTGTTGGAACATCATGGTGCTTTGGCCACAAAAGGACACCGGAAAAGGAGAGAGAGTAGGGGTTAGTACAGATTTTGAATGAATAGTTATTATAATGAATTGGATATACAGAGTATCAGGATTTAAATTACAGTGAAGTTATGAGAAGGCCATGTTAAAGTAATGTGTTTTCAGCAGTTTTTTAAAGTGCTCCACTGTATTAGCCTGGCGAATTCCTACTGGCAGGCTATTCCAGATTTTAGGTGCATAACAGCAGAAGGCCGCCTCACCACTTCTTTTAAGTTTTGCTCTTGGAATTCTAAGGAGATGATTTGGAATATAAGGTGTCAGACATTCCAATATATAAAATGGGGCGAGATTATTTAAGGCTTTATAAACCATAAGCAGAATTTTAAAGTCAATTTTGAATGACACAGGTAAACCAGTGTAGTGACATCAAAACCGGAGAAATGTGCTCGGATTTTCTTTTCCTGGTAAGGATTCTAGCAGCTGCATTCTGCACTAGTTGCAAACGATTTATGTCTTTTTTGGGTAGTCCTGAGAGGAGTGCGTTACAGTAATCTAGTCGACTGAAAACAAAAGTGTGAACTAATTTCTCCGCATCTTTCAATGATATAAGAGGTCAAACTTTTGCTATGTTTCTTAAGTGAAAAAATGCTGTCCTAGTGATCTGATTAATATGCGATTTAAAATTTAGATTACAGTCAACGGTTACCCCTAAGCTTTTTACCTCCGTTTTGACTTTTAATCCTAATGCATCCAGTTTATTTCTAATAGCCTCATTGTATCCATTATTGCCAATCACTAAGATTTCAGTTTTCTCTTTATTTAATTTGAGAAAGTTACTATTCATGCATTCTGAGATATAAGTTAAACATTGTGTTAGTGAATCAAGAGAATCGGAGTCATCAGGTGCTATTGATAAATACAGCTGTGTGTCATCAGCATAGCTGTGGTAGCTCATGTTGTGTCCTGAGATAATCTGACCTAATGGAAGCATGTAGATTGAGAAGAGCAGCGGACCCAGGATAGAGCCTTGTGGAACACCATATAGGATATCATGTGTCTTTGAATTATAATTACCACAACTAACAAAGAATTTTCTCCCTGCCAGGTAGGATTCAAACCAATTTAAGACACTGCCAGAGAGGCCCACCCATTGACTAAGGCGATTTCTAAGAATATTATGATCAATGGTGTCAAATGCGGCACTCAGATCTAAGAGGATGAGAACAGATAAATGGCCTCTGTTTGCATTTACCTGGAAATCATTTACTACTTTAACGAGTGCAGTTTCTGTGCTGTGATTTGTTCTAAAACCTGACTGAAATTTATCAAGAATAGCATGTTTATTGAGGTGCTCATTTAACTGCATAATGACTGCCTTCTCTAGAATTTTACTTAAGAAAGGCAGGTTAGAGATGGGTCTATAATTTTCAAGAGCAGAGGGGTCGAGATTATTTTTCTTAAGTAGGGGTTTAACTACAGCTGTCTTAAGACAGTCTGGGAAGACCCCCGTATGTAATGACGAATTTACTATGTCAAGAACATTATCAATTAGCACGCCCGATACTTCTTTAAAAAAATTCGTTGGTATTGGGTCAAGGGCACAGGTGGAGGGTTTCATTTGAGAAATTATTTTATGTAAATCAGGTAAATCTATCCTAGTGAAAGAGTTTAGTTTGTTTATAACGGAATACTGGGGTTTAGGAGGATCCTTAGTGTTGGGGAGATATACTATGTTATTTCTAATATCATTAATTTTTTGATTGAAAAATACAGCGATAGCCTCACAGGTTTTACTGGAAGTACTTAGGAGGCATTCCTTTGAGTTACCTGGGTTTAACAGATGATCAATTGTCGAAAATAAGACTCTGGGATTACTAGCATTGTTATTTATAATAATCTTAGAGAAATAGCAGCGCCTCTCAAGACGGACTGTGTTATTGTATTCTGTTATTTTAACTTTTAATATTTCATAGTGGATAGTTAGTTTAGTCTTCCTCCATTTACGCTCAGCTCTACGGCATGTTCTCTTTAAATCAGACACTCTTTGGGTCTTCCATGGTATAACAATGCTAGAAAATGCCAATGTTGCATATATTTAAGTACTGTGTCTTGAACTCCCACTTCTTTTACTTTTATGTTTAGCCTCTCATGTACATCCTTACCTAATTTAAGATCAATTATATCATAATTATTAGTTATTTTGTCATAATATTCCAGCATGCAGTACTGGTGAAACATGATCTCCTCTGTCTAAATCCACATTGACTTTCACCAATTCACCCATTCATACTATGTGTTGCTTGATATTTTCCTTTACTTTAACTCCATTAATTTAAGCTGTGATGCATGTTAAGCTTTCTGGCCTGTATTCACTTGGATTGGCCCAATCATATTTTACATAACATTGGTTAGTGTGTATTAATTCCCCCAGTGTACACTGATTTTTTAAAAATGTGTTAATGATTACGTATTTATTTACCAATTTCCTTAAGCACTCAAAGATAAATGTTATCTGTCCTGACAATGTATTTGATTATAGCCTTTTTTTCAGAATCAGTTCACTCTCTGGCTCTCTGCTCAATATTCCAATCACCGAGTACCTCCTTAATAGACCCTATAGCTGCTGGGAAATGATCAACTTGTTCACACATGAACCTTTTTGAAAAATGTAAATTTAGAGAAGTTGATATTTTATTATCTGTATATTTAAGTTCACACATACTGTTTCTAATACACTTTGCTCCCTCCATGACCATTTTTTACTACTGAAATACAGGAAGAATCTCTTTGTGTCATCTTTTGTATCCTGCATTATATTTCCCTCCATATTCCTTTTCACAGTTTTCAATAACCTTTTAACCTTTGCTGTCATTTGCTCGTAAGACCTACAGTTAGCAATGGACTTAGTTGTCTTGCAAGCTTACAGATTTTTTTTTTCTTTGCAATTTCTTTTTTTGGCTCCTTATTTATCCATTGCATAATTCTCTTTAACATCTTAATTCTTCTAAATTTTGAGACGAAACCACCTCCACTCTTCTTTGACCAGTTCCACACTTAGTGCATTATAGTTTCACAGTCTATGTTGGACTTTGCCGTACATGCTCAGAATTAGCTTTACTTAAATTATCTATGATGATTTGGAACCTAAAAGTTGGTAAAAAAAAGAGTGAGTGGTGGAAGTAAGAAGGGTAAACCCTCTTTGTTTAGGAGCCTAGCAATCACTTAAATGAATTTGAAGAACTTCATGCTTCCTTACAAATTCTACCTCTAACTCACAGAATTTGGTAATTGACAACCTCTCCAAAAAATGACAGAAAGGCAAAACAGTGGAACATTATAAAAAAAAAAAAAAACAATGAAACTTAACTGTGTCTTGACTTTTAATGCTGATTTAACATCAGCATTAAACAAATTTCTTTTAAGGCACAAAGAAGGTTGAATATCATCAGTGCAAGAGTCTTTGGTACAGCATGACCATGAGCAACCTTCTTGCCTGTGGCTGAGTTCTTGGTTCTCCAACTGTGCCAAGGTGGCTTTATTCAGGGAAATTCTAAACAATACAATATATGCTGCTTCTTCCATCTTGTCTCTGTAACTAGAACGATCTAGGATATAAAGAATCTTGTCATTGATCTTCAGTCTTCAGCTCTATCATGTTTTGAAGTTAAATCTATTTGATAACTAGGATAACAATATTTGGAATTAACTTTTCATCAATATCGCATTGAATATTGATATCGTGTTTGGAGTTACATCGTGACAACGCAACATATAACTGCCCGTGAGTGAATATCATTTCTTTATCTCTAATAAATAAACTGACTTTTTCGAATGTTGGTCCCAGTGATTTGTTAGTTGTCATAGCAAAAGCTATTTTAAAGGGAAACTGTAAAAGTTTTAATATGAATGGCATATCAAGATCTTCTTTGGTGTCTGATGTTATCCGCGGAAGATGTACTACATTACCTTTCTTGTAGCCTGTTAAAATTTTACATGTCAGAATTGTTTGACCAATTTTGAATACAATTAATCTTGTTCTATTGCATAGCCCATCACTCATACATAAATTATGCAATAACATTACGATACATCCTTCTTTCAACAGTAATTTGGCCGGTGAAAGACCGGATGGTGTTAACTGTTGTAGATATTCTATGGGATATTGTAAGTTGATGTTTTCATCTTCCGTACCATCACCACCAACTGTTTCAGTATAGTCTATTGATATGCATTTAACCAATTTTCTGTGTAACTGATCAACAATTTTCACGTTAATTCATTTGACTTCATCATTTCTGTGTGCTAGGATTGCCCATGTACTCATTTCTTCCATTGATAACCCTTCGGGATGAAATTCTTCAATAAGATTTGGACATAATAAGTCTTCTTTTATTGGGAACTTAAAGTCAGAAAAACATTATTTATAAGAGCTGAGAGCGCAAGAACTGTGTCTGACAAAAGCATTCACACGAATGAGTGGTGAGAGGACTGTGGGCGTGGGCCATTAACCTGAAATGGCTGAGAGGAGGGCGGGATTTGAAAAAATCTCTTGGCAATAGTCTTGTTTTGCGGGACTTGAAAAAATCACTTGGCAATAGTCTTGTCTCAAGATTTTCTTTTATAATAGAGAGCTATGTAAATACAGCAAATATCGCATACAGTATATAAATACAGCAAATATCACATACAGCATACCCCTCCAAAACCATTTAAAGCATAAATCGCAGTGTCATACTCATTATTTTGCTATACACTACATTTGTGTGTGAAGGCAAACTTTTAACTGTTTTTAATTAGATTATTGTTTTAAGATGGTGGAAGAAAGTACATATAAATAAACAAAACCAGCTTCAAAGCAAAAGAGTAACCAGTTGAAATCTTGTGTGCAATATACATACTTGTGCTCTACTTTATGTGTTGTGTAGTTTTAATTTTCTTCTCTATCATTTATTAACTTTGTAGTTTGTAATGTGCTACTTGAATTGTGTGCCTAATGGTTCTGTAGTAAATTGCCTTGAATAAAGGAATTTTCTACATAAAGATTATAAATAATGTAAAAATGAGGAAAATGCAACTAAACAATGACGAATTAGTAGTGATTTACCGGGAAACAAGCAGAAGTAAATAGAGATGAGTAACAAGTTTACTTAAATACTTTTAGCTGTTAAAGTTGGGAGTGAACAGAGAATGTAGACACATGTTAAGCTTGAGTTCAATGAGGTACTGCTTTATTTGTAACAATGCAAATTACTGTATCAAGCTAAGAAAAACTGCAATAAAGTCTAGGAACAAATATTCCATGCTGTAATGCAACAGTCCTCTTTACTAAAGCTTTGGGGTGATAAACAGCTTTATGGTTTTAATGTTAATAGTTCATACAACCTATCAGTCAATTAATCTATATTTATTTAGTCTCATTTGTACAAATGCAATATCACAGCTGAGTACAGCAAGCAAGGGTACATTTCAAAATAAACAGTTAAACCAAAGGCTTTCAATGACATTTTAAAATTCAAGGCAAAAGATGACATTAATAAAGAACAAATACAATAGAACTGTCAATTAAATAAGTAGCCAAAGAGACAGAATGGCAAAATCATGATTAGAGCAGATATTAGAGAAGGAGAAAGTCCATATACAATTACAGTCAAGCAGAATGAAATAAATGTGAGAGGTATGTCCCTGTTCAGTTTTCTTGAATCAGTCCCATTTAGGCATGTTTTTCAGTGACACTGGATTTTTTGCAGAAGATGATGAGTGTAGAATTATTGTCTCTATATAAAGCAAATGTCGAGTGAAGGTACTAACACCAGCTGTCTTGTCTGTCACAGCTTGTTGGCGAATAGTAGACTAATGAGTAAAATAGTCTTTGCATGTTTTGAGTCAGCATATGTAATCTGCATATGCATTAGTAATGTGAAACATTTTGTAATGCATACTGATGGTATTGTCATATCCTACTGACTAATATGATGTGTGCTTTTAGAAACAAACTCCTGACTTAGTATGGCCTTCTGTGTTGCAATGTACAGCAGAGTTTTTATTTTGTCTGGTTTGTTACCCTATCATGTCATCAGCTTTCTTCTTCAGGATCTGTGATGTGGGCTGTCCCCTACCCCCAGCTCTCTCTTGCTCTTTGTAAATATTTCATGTCTAGATAAAGCCAGCACCTGTCTGAGTAGTTCTGCTTTGTTTCTTTGTATTCTGACTTTTTGGAGATATCTTCATTGGCAGCAGCTTTTACCCTCAAAGAGACTTTGATATGAGAGCAGAATTTATTTAAACAGGTACATGTTTTTTAAGTGAAGAAGAAAAAAACTGATAAGAAATTCACATTCCAAATCTTATAAAGTGGTGCCATGGTTGGAATACTTTTTACTTCTTTCAGTTTGTTTACTAGTCACTGTTCCATTATTCTGCTCAATTCTTCAAACTTTGTTTTTTTGTTTAACCTTTCTATGTAGGAGAGAATAACTCCTTTTTTGCTGATGCTATCTATTTTTACTGCTGTTTACTGTCAAACATGATACATAGTTTTTTTTCATTTGAATATTAATTTCACAGTGTACTGCTTTAGAAAACTCAGAGTTTTGCATTTTAAAAAAATGTTAAATGACAGCCTTGACCGAGTGGCTATGCACGCATGTTTATCACGGATTCTGGATTTTTGTGACCCATTGCATTAATTGAAACAAACTTGCTGTATTTAAAATTATTTTTATCATCATATGGAGTGCCATATAGGATGATTTTTTAGTCTGCATTATGAATGTGTGCCTGATTGCATGTTTTCTTCTGAAATGATTGCTGCATAGATGTATGCAAATTTGCTCTCTGTAGCCAGTCAACACAATTTAAAAGGTATATCACTAGCTCCAAATAAAAAATGTCAGTATTCATTTGGGTTTTTACTCAACAGCAGAACTTAGTGGAGCAGTAAAATTCAATTGAATTATTGTACACACTGCAAATGACTGCCAGTATTTCTGCGTTAGTACTTTCTGTAAGTGTTTCAAGTTAGTTATGGTGCAAGTTGTTGTTAGTGCTATCTCACTACAATATTCTTATTTATAGAAAGGTGCTCCTGAATAGCATGTGCAATTGTAAATCATGTTACCAGAGTTAGCAAATACATTTTTGGGATAAAGAGGTACTAACACCAAACATTTGGCATTCAAAAAAGTAGTATATATCAAACCAAAAAAAAGGTCGCAACTTTTAAACATGGTTAGAATTTGATCATTTAAAAGTCTAATTACCAGTATTGTTACTAATACAAAATAAAATAATGCAGTCATTGTATTTTTAGATTAAATCCTTTAATCTATGAGTGGCAATTAAATGAGATTCAGAATTTCATGTATTTTACAATATGCTACAATACTAACTTTTCACAATATTCCAAACAATTTTTCTTGTTTAAAAACCTAAGCTGAAATAAGAACTAAAGGCACAAGACTATGTTAGAAGGATCTGAATACACAATAGACATTTATTTTTAATGTGTATAAGCACAACCTTAAGACTTTCCAGCAGTTGTTTTTGTGATTTTTGGGAATATTTCTAAACCTTTTCTTTGGGTATTGCACCTTTCATATATTGAGCCTGTTTATTAACAACGCTGTCTGCTATGTAGATATCAACTGGTGATATATGTTAAGGCGAAGTAAGCTATAATGCAGACGAGGAAGGAAGGTTATTAGCAAGTCATTTTTGTATAATACTGTAGCTATGTATGGCTGTCTTAGTAACCAGCATATTGATTAAATTTTGCTTCTGGTAAGTAAATGTTTACAGTCACTTCTTCAAAATGGTTTACTCCTAGACTAAAATTTGTGTGCTTTTTATACAAAGAATTTCAGATTTTTAGATTATGATAAAAGTTATTTAAAAAAAAAAAAAAAAAAAAAAGTTATTTTTATAGTTGAGTATTATACATGGATGGCTATAGATACTGTATGTGTTATAATAATATAAAAAGATAAATTTAAACCTTTATCATTGGGGATGACCTAAGAGTTCTAAAAATTCTAGAAATTATGGTTTCATTAATCTAACTTTTGGGAGGAACATATATAATAAAAGAATGTCAGGAATGAGGTGATCTTGGTGGTTTGTTTTTTTCCACAATTTTTAGAGATTCCAACTTTGACATCACTAATGATATTCTTTTGCGCTTCTGATGTTGTTACAATTGGCTTGATGTCATGATTAATTTGTGTTTGCACTTTGTTTTACAATCAAAACATCAGTTGTCTGAAGAAGTCTGGCTTATGAAGCAGTTTATCTTGATTCTTGGGCTTTGTGGTTGCTGAATTTTTTCTTAGTGTATTGATTTGATTTATCTGCCTTTTTCTTAGAAATCCCTTTGAATTACTACTTTTTGTTCCTCTCTTTATTAGTTAATTGCACAATGCACAATCATGGTTAGTTTTATTCCATTTGGAGTATTGTAAAAGCATGACAGGGAGACCATGATACAAAAAAGGAATGATAAATGGGATACCACCAATCTATAAGGATGCTGGAGCTACTTTCTCAGGTTTTGATTCCTAGCTACCAGGTGGAGTGGCTTACCCTCTTAACCACCACCTGAAATACTACCTCCATCACTTACTGTATGTTCTCAAGTTATTCACAAACGTAATTCATACTAAATCAAAGTAGCATATTAGACTCTCTTTGTAGATTCCTCTAGATTCTTGGGACAATGTAATGGAGCTTTCAGTCTTTATTATTCCCCATCTGATTGAAAATTTTAAACATTTTCTGACATTTTTGAATGGCTGTAATGCTTTATTAAGTGTCGAGGCCATGTATAAGCAGAGCAGCACTCCATAAAGTAAATTTGTTGTTGTTCAGTAACATGCCTTTGTGTTCTTTAATACTATATTACTGTGCATATCCAGTCAATAACTGTATCTTTTTACTTTGTGCTTTCTCCATTAATTTGAAAATGCTTAACTGTTCTTTATAAAAGTAAACTATGTGGAAATGAACTGTAAACAGTCCCAGTTTTCTGTCCTGGCCTTGGTAAATGACTGAGACTTGTTTCTGTTTCCTTTTGACTTTTCTGTAATGGAAAATGTTTTTTAAGGCTTCAGCCATCATAATGCTGTTTATTTGGAGTCTGACAGAATGCTTAAATTATGTAAAGTTGTGTTATGCATTCAGCTTTCTGTATAATAATGTTATCTACTCTGTTTTTTCCCATGCAAAAACTGACCACAATGCATTGAATAGATGAGTTGTGTACAATCCAGTCAATGAAAAAGCATTCTGAACGCAGCCACTGTTTCAAATGTAAAATCAATGAAGACAGCTTTGTTACTTCTAATTAAGCAAATTATCTTATTGTGTGTGTCTCATTAAATGAATGAGTGCTCAAGTGGAATGAAGTACATAGTGAAAAATGAAAAGGTTTACAAACTGTCAGTTAAAAGTGCTGTTTTAAAAGCTATAGAAATTGTCGAGTTTTGTACATCTATTACAGACTGCAAACTGTAACAACAAATATTCTATTCCAAATGTCCACACTCTGTGAAAATCTACTGTATATTAGTTCAGCTTATAATAAAGAATCTATCCATCCATTTTCCAACCAACTTATCCAGTTCAGGGTCATGGGGAAATTGAGCCTTTAGTGAATGTCATATTAAAAATGAGCCAAATGTTAGGAATGTGGGGTGAAGCAGCTGCAACCATGGAAAATTAACAAAAGCACAGGGATCTCAGCCTTGTACTCTACCTATTCATCCAGAGTAAGAGTTTGCTGCATGTGCCTTCAACCAAATAGAAGTCTTACACAGTATGATGTCACACAATTTTTGAAAGTATAGTATCATACCAGCATCAGGTAGAAGAGTAGGAACTAACTCTGTTAATCATATTCATCCGCAAACATCCACACTCACACTGGGACAATTTAAAGACTCTGTGTTTTCTATTCAGTAAAATGAAGCTTATCATGTGGCCAAAGGGTGGCCACTTGTTGCATAACTGTTGAATATGTAATTAAGAATTTCATTGTCTTCTGTATGCTTGGCACTATATGTGCTACTATTATAGTACAAAAGAGCAATGATGTTCAATTGTCTGTAATAAATTGAAGATAATGTCAACATCTCATAATATATGAGATACATATAAGTAGATAGATAGATAGATAGATAGATAGATAGATAGATAGATAGATAGATAGATAGATAGATAGATAGATAGATAGATAGATAGATAGATAGATAGATAGATAGATAGATAGATAGGCTATAGCAGCATACACAAAAAGGTTTTATAATTTGAACCTTTTTACTTAAACATAGTTAATGCCGTAAATATTATAACAATTTGCACTACACTTAAAGCCAAGGTTACATTTTAAAACATTTTAATCATAATTTTTTTAATCACAATCAGAATAGTCATTGTGCAAATAAAAACAGAAAGTGCAATTTGTGCCATGCTGGATGCATATTACCAGCACATCTTTGTGCTCAACATCATTTGATTTAAAAACAATGTGAGTTTACACTACAGACTCCCACTTGAATGCTGAAATACTTTCAGAAATAACATTTTCATTAGTGTTGGTGGTCATTTGTTCTGATTCAATGAAAGACATTTGCAATAAGAACTACTCATTAATACAGTAGGTTTACCTCATGTATACTACAGATTTGTTCTAATATGGTAGCACAGGGTTTTCAAGTTCAGACCTAGGGACCCTAGCTACAAGTTTTTATTCCAGTTAATTTCACCATAAGTGCATCATTCTTACTTTAATTGATCTAATTGTTTAGGTATCTGGCCTGCAATTATTTCTAAAAAAGAAATTGTGTATACATTTCCATAACTTTAAATGTTTAAGTTCCTGTTGCCACTTCTGTTGCATTTGCTTCCCTTAGTTGTATTCAAATGCTAGCAGTGAGCAGACATGAGTGCAAACAACATTGAATGCTAAAGGGGAGCAATGAGCAGACTACCATTTTCCCTTGTCTGCTCATTAGGAAGCATTTCTTACAAGTGAGCAGTCAAGTGAACATAACACTGAAGTCATTCAGTGTTATCAGCATTCAGATACAATTATTTGAGCAAGCATTTTCTAAGAGAGTGCATTAAAAAGAAAGGAGTAAAATAAATGTAAGCTTTCGCAACATATTTTAGAACTCCTTAGATTAAGAAAATAAAACCAACAGATGACTAAACAATGACATCAGTTAAAAGTAAGAATGATGCATTGTATGAGATGTTGGTTGAAATAAAAATTTACAGTCACCGGAATGAGCTTGGCAACCACTGTGGCAGCTAATAACCTACATTCATTAGCTAATCACAGATACCTCTAATAGCCATCATTCTTGCTCACCATACTGCTGAATCATATGCCATTAAGAATAGTCTGCTGTCTTTCATTCCAACCAGGAGAAGCTTTTTTTCTCTTCTAGGCCAAAAAGACAGTAAGAAATGGGAGAGGTACATGGGATTTTTGATCTATAATGCTCAAATCCTTGTAGGTTTTTGGTGTGAAGGGTCTACTGAAAAAAGAGAATGCAACACCATCAAAGCAACACTAGCTCGTACTGAAGAATCTCCATCGCTTTGTCTTTAACAGTTTTGACTCACCCCAGGAATAACTGTTGCCTTTTCTTAGCATTTTCATTTCCTTCAAGTCAGCCCTTCTGAAATCTGAAAGCCACCTAATTCAATTCAGGGATGCAGGGAGTTAGAGCTTATCCTGACAACACAGGGAGCAAAGGAGGAAACAACCCTGGAAAGGGTATCAGCTCATCACAGTTTTCATAAAATAATAGTGCTGAAATTAAAGTTGTATAAATCTGAAGGTGTTTCACTGCTTTGAAGTTTCACCATTATGAAGTAGCAAATAGTTTTCAAGTTTGCCTTACAATCTTCTTCTTATAGCAAAAATAATCAGTGTTTCCTGGGCAAAGAGGACCTGCCGTTTTCTGTCTAGCTCTTTAAAAGCACATTTTTCTTAAGAAGCAAATGATATTTTTTCTTGAGACCCTTCTCATGTGTTTGTCAGCAATAAAGAGTTAATACTACAAAGGTACTGCCAATTCTAAGTAACAGAGGCTACATTCAATAAATTTAATATGTAGGCGTCTTCCAGGCTTATGTGTGTTTTAGTTGGAAAAACAGTGTCAGATTTTTTTTGTTTAGGATTGTTTCCAAGGCTCTATATTTTACAGTGAGAAATCACACATGTAGTTGTCTTCTTTGTCATTTGCTGTATCTCCTTTTCATCCATGCATTCTTCAACCTTCTTAAATCAGTTAAAATACTCAAGGAGCAAGAGCCCGTCGCAGCAGCTTTGGGTGGATGTGTTGGAAAAGCAGTCCATCACAAGGCACACTTATGTGCAAACCTACACTCACTTCTACAGAGACAGATTACATTTGCGATTTAACAAAAACATTTTTTTAGTGTTGGAGATGAAGCAAATTGTCTGGGGAAAAAAACATGTAGACAAAGGGGTAAGCTGTGAAGCACTGATGCTAACACTTGCAAGGCTGTGTCGGGTTAAAACCAGAAAGATAGTTCACTTCTTAATTCTAGTTTAACTTAATACATTTAGCATAACTCTTTGAATTTTATCTTTGCTCAATTACATAATTGTACACGGAATACAAATTTAAAACACTCACCATTACATTGCAATCAATTTACCACCTAAACAAGGTATTTTGCAACATAAGAAGTGTGTACTTGGAGTGGACATGGAATTTGCCAATGCAGTAGACCATTTTGTACATGTTTCTTGTGTAATGTATTCATGAGTCATTGCTGGAATTAATTACATTAAAATTAATCCTTTATTTTGCAAATATAACCTTACAAGTGCCAGTTGGAAACTATGCCCATACTTAATGGGACACTACAAGACACAAATATTAACAGATAAGCATTTTCACACTTTTTTTAACACTGCTTATGGTTTTAAGGGGCTCTGGTAGGCGCCATCGGCAGGATGGCAGTCCATTACAGGACAATAACAACACACAACATCAATGTCATAATCTGCCTGGCATCATATCTTTGGATATATCCATTTGAGACAAAGGCCATGCAAACTCAACACTGATAGCTCACTAGTGTCAAAGTGCTGTGTGACACAAATTGAAAATGTAATGTTACTGCTTTTTGTATGATGCTTTGGAAAATAAAGACAATTGAATTAAAAAAAAGATTATGGCCAAGCAAACAACTGATTTCTTTATCTTTTTTTCCTGGTGTATGATTGGATGCCAGACTGGGTTCCTGATAAATGAAAGAATATGAGATCACAAAAAACTACAAAATCCTACCAAGAGTGGCTTTATCTAATTCAATTACTTTTCAGATCTTTAATATCTTGTTTATGATTTTAGTTTTACAGAACTTGAATTCTGAAAGATATTTTCTTTGTTTCTTCCTAGGAAACTGGAGGAGATTCACAGTAGTTTCATGAATGAAAAGGACAAAATAATCACTGAGATTTATAATGAATCCAAAGAAAGAGCTAGGTAAGTCTGTTCACTTTACTCGTCATGCTGAGAAGAGAGTCTCATGTTAACAAATATCTGATATTTCCATCATTTCTAGAACTGTTAGTAAGCTGTCAATCTTAGCAGTATGAAATTTGTAAATATTGGGAAATTCGTAACATTCACTATGTTTACTTTTTAATAGGTTTTATTGAGTTCAAAATTTCATAATGAAGGAGAAAGAACCATACAAACCTCTGGTCAAAGGACAGTTTCTTTAATATTTAAATATTTATTAAATGAAATTAAAAAAGGATTGACAAAAACCAAAGCAGCAGCAAAAATAGGGTTGCCTATCTAAAATCTGTACACATATTATTTTTTATTTACTTGGTTGACACTTTTATCAAAGGCAACTTGCAACATCTGACATACAATTGGTTACATTTCTCTTGTTTTTCCAATTGGAACATAGGCAGGTTAAGTGATCTACTCATGGTCACACAGTGTTAGTCCAAAGCCTTAACCACCACACCACACAGCCTGAAGAAAACAGTTCCAAACATCACAAAACCAGAAACTTAAATTGTGAGTGGGATGTGAAAACTCAAAACTCCACAATGAAACACAAACCAAATATAGGAAGACTTGCAATGCCAGAAGTGCAGTTAGAACCACATCTTTATTTTAAATACAAGCAGGGTCCAATACCCCAGCTACATGACTGTGTGGCCCTGCAAACTCAGGCTCTGCATAATATTTAAAGGAAAAAAATAATTTAAAAACACATTGAAGCAAGGGATAAAACCTTGGCTGAAACATAACAAGAGACAGTGGCCCAGCATGATTATTTTACAATTCTTACTAAATTCTGGAGAAATATTGCATCGTTCCTTACAAGGAAAATAAAAAAAAAAATCTTCTTTTATAAAATATCAGACATTGCTTTCCCATTCAGTTATAAAGGGTAAGTTGGGATTCTTTGGACTGAGCAGGAGAAGCAAAGTAGCTATGTAGTATAACATATCACAATAAATGTATCAATACATGGTTATATGCCTTTGGGTGTTATTCTAAACAGTTCCATAAAGGATTAGTGATAATTGTAAATCCACTACTATCTGACAAATATGAGAGTACAGTATTTACCCCCAAAATGGTGCTAGTTTAGCATAATCCCACAGTCAGTATTTAATGACAACTTTCACAGTTAAGCCCCAGTCCTTGGTATAATATTTATAGTTTTAATCTTGAAAGATTTGTGTAATATACTGAACAAAATAATGTATTAAGGGGATAGATTTTATTCATAAAGTTTATAATGGATCAAACTTTTGAAATAGTTGTATTTTATTGTACTGTATGACTGCATTTGTATATAGCCTGCATATTAAATATGTTAAGGTAATTTATTTTCTCAATATCTTATGACCCTAATCTCATTGGCTGCAGCATATCATAGTTTACTAGCTTACCATGTCGTGGTTTTCATAAAATCTTAGATAGATAGATAGATAGATAGATAGATAGATAGATAGATAGATAGATAGATAGATAGATAGATAGATAGATAGATAGATAGATACATACATACATACATACATACATACATACATACATACATACATACATACTTTATTAATCCCAGGGGGAAATTCACATACTCCAGCAGCAAAAAATATTAAATTAAAGAGTAATAAAAAATGCAGGTAAAAAACAGACAATAACTTGAATAATGTTCAACGTTTACCCCCTCTGGTGGAATTGAAGAGTCGCATAGTTTGGGGGAGGAATGATCTTCTCAGTCTGTCAGTGGAGCAGGACAGTGACAGCAGTCTGTCGCTGAAACTGCTCCTCTGTCTGGAGATGACACTGTTTAATGGATATAGTGGATTCTCCATAATTGATAGGAGCCTGCTGAGTGCCCGTTGCTCTGCTACGGATGTCAAACCGTCCAGCTCTATGCCAACAATAGAGCCTGCCTTCCTCATCAGTTTGTCCAGGCGTGAGGCATCCTTCTTCTTAATGCTGCCTCCCCAGCACACCACTGCGTAGAAGAGGGCACTCGCCACAACCATCTGATAGAACATCTGCAGCATCTTACTGCAGATGTTGAAGGATGCCAGTCTTCTAAGGAAGTACAGGCGGCTCTGTCCTTTCTTGCACAGAGAATCAGTATTGGCAGTCCAGTCCAATTTATCGTCCAGCTGCACTCCCAGGTATTTATAGGTCTGCACCCTCTGCACACAGTCACCTCTGATGATCACGGGTATATATATCTGAGTACCCTTGCCACAAGACTTTTTTGGGAGCATATTCTGTAAGTCTGAAGCTGCTGTTAAAATCTACTAAGGTGCCTGAGTTTGCTTCACTTGCTGTTATCAACATCATCTATTGTGTTGAGCCTTATGTTTTATGTAAAATCAGTCAAGCAGCTATTTACTGTATTATGTAAAATGTTCAAAAGGCAAGGCTTGTTGGTGTTTAAAGACAGGTTTAATATACTGTATTGTATTGCTTTATGCTAACCTATCTATTTATGGCAGCTTTATACACTGAATTATCAGTGTTAGCCCACAGGCAAGAAACTGAAAAGATTCAGTTACTGTGATCTAGTTACTATATCTTATAGAAAAAATACTGAGATAATTTTCAGTTTTATTGACATTTTTTGACTGGATGTGGTCCAGTGAGGTATCGACATTAGACCCCCTTCAAGCATATTGGCTTCTGTGCTTCCTAGCAGGTGCCTGTATTGTTGCATAGAGCAGCCCAATCATTGATTAGTCATGAACATTAACTTTTTCTCAGACCATAACATTTTTTGCATGTGGACAGATGTTTAATTTATCCACCTATTGATTCATTTTCAAACCACCTTAATCCAGTTACAAGGTTGTGGATGGCCAATGCCTTTTCATACATTATTTATTTTTAATTTATAGTGAGTTGAAAATAAAAAGCAACTATAGAGAAATTGTGAAATATTAATATTGCAAACCCTACAAAATAAATAAAATGAGAAGATACCTATAGTATGGGTAAAAATAACAGTACATTTTCATCATTTCTTACTTGATTAGAATTTTTTGGGATCAGTCCACAAACAGTTATGCTAGTCATCCTATTTTGTTTTGTTTGCTTACTTCTCAGTCATACTGCCACAGTAAATAAAAGGGCTGCATAGTCAGCTTTTCAGAGTGTTTTGGAGATTGATTGCTGTTGTGGCCTGTTGCCGACACTCATTAGAGCTAAATGATTTATATGGCAAGAGTCACCAAGTTCTATCTATTTGAATGGCCTGCCAGCAAAAGCTTTTGACAGCTTTTTGCTATAAAACGTGAAAGTATTTTGTCGGGATCTCATAAATACCACAGGCATGCATTATATTGTAGATGGTGAGTTGGCTCATTATACAAGTATAATAAACTCTTCTGGCAGCAGTTGATGAAATATGGTGCGCTTGAATAGATGTTTCTTTTAAAAGGAGATTTGAGGTGTACTTTTCCATAGAGTGGATGAGAAAGAGTAAACAGGACACCAGCTCAAGTAATTTCCTTGCTTCTGTTTCTAAGCATTAACACAAGCCCATTCAAAACATCACTAGAGATACACTGGTTGCTTGGCTTAACTATCTGTTAGTGATAAATAATTATATTTAAGCTGTAAATTTCCTAGGTTTAGCTCAAGAGACATGTCATAAACTGTTGCAGTAGTAACAATTGTCTAGCTGCAATAGTTGTATTTAAGTAAAAACCTGAAAAATAATATAACCTAGCTTTATTTAATTCTGATTTTTCTTCTCATTTTATGCATATGTAAGGAGTATGAAATGATTGGTATGTCACTGTGTTCTGAGAGTGTAATTGGTTTGTACTAATATTTCAACCTACATATGTACTATACATGCTTGGTGGTACCTCAGTCACAAGGACAGTGGTAGAAGGCCTCCCAAGGACAAATGTTCCAGCAGTACACTGGGTGGTAAGAATGCTTCTGGCATTATTACTATTTGGACTCTTGTAGATCTGCATGGGATACAGTATGACAGATCTGTTGAGGTCTTTTGGTGCTACCAGAATGAGCTAATAAAAGGATATTCCCAGTTATCTCAGAGCTCCATCTGATCTGGAAATGCTTCAGAGCTATGCCCCATAAGTACTCTTGGGTTTGACCTTAAAAGGTGTCTCCCCGCCTCAGCTGGATAAGTCGGAGCCGGGAGTAGAGTGAGACAAAACCTACCCGAAGGGGACTGGAGGACACAGATGAATGATATTGTGCTTATTATTTGGCACAACAAAAGATTCCTTCTTTGTAGAATAAATTGTGTTCATCAGTGTTGTGCTGCATTTGGGGTGCTGGGCACAATATATACATTTAGTTTGTGGTAAAAATAAAAGCATATTACTGAAATCAGCTGCAATACAGAATAAAGATACAATGAGGTTAAAGAGCAGGGAAAGAGAATTGCAGGTGATCAAAGGTTTTTCGCCACAGTGGCTTTAACAAAGTATAAGTTGATGATTTTTCTGCTTAACATCAATATAGAAAGAGGACAAGAGTTTCCTGTGATGTTATAGAAAATGTATACCAGTCTAGGAAAAGGTAGAACAAAAATTGGCTTAAAATGATGTTTTGCATTTCCAAAAAAATAAAGCTCCTGAGGAAAAATTATAGCCAAATATCCACTCGAACTTGCCTCAGAGATAACCAACAGCTTCATTCTTCATTTTGAAAATCCTCTTTGTATTCACAGTTTTATATTTTAAAGTAAGTTTGTTTTTTCATGATGTCGGTTTTATGATGTCTAATGTAACATTTGAGGACTCTATAAAATATTTGATTCAGTGTAATTTACAGAGTATTTATCAAATCAACTAACAATCATTATGTGTATCACTGTTATCAGATTCCACACAGTATTGCACAAATTGTATAGAGAATGTTGTGGGGCTCAGATAATGTGTTTCATTTTATTACTGTAACTTGTCATCTTGTAACAAATGATAAATTGTCATTGATTTGTCAAGATGTATGGCGCCAATTAATGTTGCCAGCAAATTTCTAATTTTTAAGTGTTTGTGTTATTTTCATATTGGCAGTATGAATTTGTAATGGTTGTTTCCCCAATTTTCCCATGTTTGAACCTTGTATTCAGTTCGAGGTCCAGCAGTAATTAAAAAGCAATGCAGGAAAGATAAAATGATATTCCATCACTGGCTACATTCAAGCAAAGCTACACTCACATAAACATATTCATTTTCATGTGATTGTAGCATTTTCTTTATTTATACTGTATAAATATACTGTGTAGTATAATATATAAATATTTGAGCCAGCATTAGTGTTTACATTCATTTACCACTAGCACATGTGGTTTAACTATCACTGGCATATTAATTCAAATTAGGTGGGCTTTAACAAAATCATGAAATGCTGGGGTGCCTCAAGGAAAGGTTTGAGAACCAAAGCTGTGCTGTTCTGACCATCTCACAAGAGATCAATAAGGTTTCCGACAATACAAGGCATTACTTTTTATTGTGCTAGTGTTTATTTGTATTTATTCTAATGTTTTACTGTATATTGTCTTCATGACCAAATAAATACTTGCAGCCCAGATAAGTATATTTAAAAAATTTTAATGGACTTTGCATAGTGCTGTATGTAAAAATATTTTTTATTTACATTTATAAATATTATTTATTCCTTTTTATATTTGCCATGCTAATATGGATTGTACTGCAGAAATAACATTTTTGATGGTATGAAGAAGCAACTTACTCTTTGTTTCTTGAAACTCTAAAAACACAAACACTCCTGATAATAATTCTAATTAATTTATGACTACAGGAGCATATTCTTCAGTTTTATCTGCAAAATACAGTTCTTTACTATATTCATATAGAAGACACTTATACAGTACTCTGATATGACAAGTTTTGGTATTTTGGAAAGTACTCTCATGTGAGACCAAGATACTGTTTTTCTACTTAATGTTTGTCTAACATCATATTATGTCCTCCCCATCTTTTCTCATTCAGTTGCTTGGCTGCCAAGCAATTTTAAGTTAAATTTTATATCGCAAAGCACATTATTACATTCAGAATAATAGGGACCTAATGCACTAATATGTTAACAGCAGGGATCCAGTCTGTAGTAAAAATAAGTAATAATCTAATAAATGTGCACAGAGAGGTCTGCTTTATAGACAAAACAAAGAGCACTCGTATCTGCCAGCGTTAAGCAGTACTCAGTGAAGACCATTACGGGAAAGCCAATTAGGTATTTTTTAAAACAGTTGACCCAATACTTATACATTTGTCTCAATTTCACCCTCATTCCTCCTGTTCTCCTTGCATATTTTACATTCTAAATATTGTCTCTAATCTTCTTTAGTACTCCAGGTCCATAACTTATTCTATGGATCCTCTACTGACCCATCTTTTAAAGAACAATAACAAACTAATATAATATTTAAACATTTAATGTTTTGAATATGTTACTATTAACTAGATAGGAAGGTAAAGTCCAGCAGTGTTTTACGAACAACAGTAAGCATTAATAGCAAATAGTTAACATTAGCAACAAATGCATTATTTATTAGTTACTGCCTATAAACATTTTTAAATTAAAAAACTGTTACATTATGCTCCACTGGCTTTCTGTCAGATAGGTGTTACACTCTGGAATTAATTTACATATATGGAGTTACAAAACAACAAAGTAGCCGTGTTCTTTGCCTATGTGATGCTGGTGCTGTTGCTCAACATTTTGTAAAAGTTAATTTTGTCTTTACATCTGTCTATTCATGAGACTTCATGAAATGTATCATTTAGTACAAGGATAACAATGTATCTCTTCATTCTTGCCTTCTACAGCAGTTCTTCTTATATTTCAGTACCATTTTAAAATTATTATTTACTTGTACTACAGCTTTACATTATTCAATAGATTTTCTGTTTCTACGGTGCAGTTTTATGCATTTTTGATATCAGATCTTTTTCCTTGTTCCTCCAAGTTTGTGTCAGTACTCCACTCTTGGGCTGCAATGCTTATAACTACAGTTTTGTTTTGGTTTTGAATTTGTCTCCTTAATATTGTGATTTAATCTGAATAGAGCAGCATTTTTAATAGTCTATAATTATTGAAATGCTTATATGTTTTGTACAAATGCTAACAGTGAGCAGTTTATTATGCACATCTAATCAGGCCCTCCAATCAGGGTATGATTCACTGAAGTAGTCAGTCTTCAGCCTAAACTTAAAAGCCAGAACCAAAAGAACATATTTTATATAAGTAAACACATCATTCCACGGCTCTGAGGCCCTGTAGATAAAAGTTTGACCTCACTTGTTATTTTGTTACTCCTTGGCATGTTCAATAGGTTGGCATCTTAAGATCATATTACTGTACATGTTTTGGTTTGTATGTAATAAGTTCAGATACATAACCAAAGCCTTGGTCATTTAAGAGTTTATATGTAAGAAGGGGGATTTTGAAATCAGCCCTAAATTTAACTGGAAGCCAGTGTAAAGATCTAAGAACTAGGGTTATGTGATTGTACTTTCTAGATTTTGTAGTGATTCTTGCAACAACATTTTGAATTAACTGAAAATAGTACAGTAGAATGATTTGAACAGCGTGTGAAAAATGCATTACGGTATTCAATCTGACTAGGATACAACTGCATGAATGAATGTCTCTGTATTTTCCATATTTAGAAACCATCTTAATTTTCTAGTATTTTTAAGGTCGGAAAAACAAGTTTAAGATAGTTTTGTAATGTTTGTTTCAAAAGATATACTGGTGTCAAAGGCAATACCCAAGATGTGTGTTGATTTAGTAAAATATTTAGACCAACAAAGTTAAAAAAAAGAATATTGTTGCAGTCTGCATCACACCCCCAATAAGTAACATTTCTTTTTTTCTGTATTCAGAAAAAAGTATCATTCATCCATTCCTTTTCTGACACAGTTAGTTAAGAACACTATCGAAGAAACATCATTTGGTCTAAAAGAAACATTTAGCTAGATTGTGTTTGCATATGTGTGAAAATTAATTTTATGATTTCTAAAGGTAGTTCCCAGTGGAAGCACGTAAAATGTAAACACTAAGGGTTCAAGTACTGAGCCCAGTGGGCCTCCATATTTAACTTTTTAATATAATGACAGAGTACTGTCAGCCACATGGTGGAGGGCTTCTATGGCCAGCTTCAAAAGAATGGGGGAAAGCAAAGAGAAATGCAGAGGATAAGGGGAAGTGGAAAGCCATGGTTATAAACCTTTGGATTGAAGAAAACACCTAAGAAAAAGAAGTACTTTCAGCAAATTTCTGTACGTATTTAAATCAAATTATTAAGTGTAAACTAAACCAGTGTATCCCACCTTTTAGGTGTCGCAACCCGCTTTTTTCACTTTATTTTTTTTGCGACCCACCCCATCGTGATTCAAGCTCCATTGTTAGAACACGGGGGGTTGTTACCCTGTGCAACTTGTTGCAACCCACTACAATTATAAACAAAACAAACTTGTGACCCACTGGTTAAAAAACGCTGAACTAAACTATGCAAAAGTAGTGCCTGAGAGCCTAATGAATTTTCTAGTCTGTATAACAGAGTGGTCAGTGGAGTCTAAAACAGCACTTGCATCTAACATCCTTCATCAGAAGATATTACAATGATATTTACAAAATAGGTTAGTGCCATTTAGTACTGTGACCATTTCAAAAGCCAGATTAGAATTTCTTAAATAAGTTATGCTATATAAGGTGAGTCTGAAGCTGTATGACAAATACGTTTTCAAGTATTTTACAAAGAAAAGGTAAGTTTGAAAAGGGTCTAGTTACAAAGTTTGAAAAATTACTAAAGTGTTACGTGCAAAGAGAGGCAGGAATTGATAATGCAATATTTAGTTTGTGAGGTGAATTTTATCATTTAAAAAGTTAATAAAATCTGCACTGCTAATATTTGTTGTACTTTGCATCACAGTTTGGAATCCCCATCTAGTAAGGTAAGGACAAAAGCAAAATCAAAATGAGTGATCAGAGATAACTACATTTAGTGAAATGATATTTAAATGTTGACTCTCCACTCTGTAAGTAATAATTAGACCTAATGTCTGATTTTGACAATGAGTCAGACCATTGACAATCAAGGAAAAGTGCGTTTAAAGGTTAGTGAAAACATTTGCTAAAAGTGTCATTTTCCACATCTATGTGGATATTAATACCCATCATCAACACTATATGATCGTAATTTGTAAGAAAATCAGATTAAAGGCTGCCAACGTCAGTTATGAGCTATGAATTTGGATCTGGTGGTCTGTAGACTAGAGCTACAGTTGTGCTGGAATCTGTTTTAATATTTAATATAAGTGCTTCAAGGGATATAAATCCACCTACTGTTTTTGAAGCAGTTTGGAGTTTATCATTTATAATTATCCTCCTCCATGATCAGTATCTCCTGATGCATGAAGAAATATAAGAACATTTGGTGCTGCCTCATCTGAAGGAGTAATGTCCAATTTATTATGTCAGGTTTCAGTAAGAAGACGAATCAGATTTTGTACTTAATATATTTTAAGAAGCAGCTGTATTTCCAAGAGTGTAAATGTTTAGCAAACAGGAAAGATGCTTTTGAGCTGGTAAAGTTGGCACTCCATATCCACAGGGCAATGGTTCCAGGACACGCCACCGATACCAAAATAATGTATGCATATTCTCTTACATACTTTGAATCATTTCTGGATTACTTATAATATCTAATACAATGTAAATTATATGTAAATAGCTGTTGTGTTGTTTAGGTAATAATTACTTTGGCGAGCAACATGCCACTTTTCACTAAGATTTTTTTTTCTCATTGAGAGATAGCACTTTATGGTTTCTCTTAGTGTTTATGGGATTGCTTTATCCACTTAATTGCTTTTTAGGAGAAATTTTTCAACAAAAACAAACACAGAGTGTTGTGCCAAGGGATTGCCAACTGAATTTTTGTTTAAAGAAACGCAGGCCAGTGCTTGCCATTGTGCTCACACATGTTCCTGTTGATAATAGTTTCACTACTTGAAACTTTGGCATTTAATTTACAGCGTACTAATTACCTACAGGCAGTCTGTTTGTGTCCAAGCCATTTGTTTGGTACGTCCAAGACATCCAAGCTATCCTTCATAACTTTTTGTATGTTTGCAGTGCCGCACAAAGATAACCTTACCTAAGTGTAAAGCCCATGCTCTGGCCAGGTGTCTGTAGCCTGATGGACGGACTCACTTTGATTGGCCTAGGGAAGGGTCGGGCCAGCAGTTTTAAGAAATACAACTTCATTTTAATGTTTTGGTTAGTATTGTTTAGTCTTCTTTGTTTGAGTGTCTTTATGTTCCTGAAAATGTATATGTCTTTTGTGTTTTGTTTAAGAGATACAGTACTGCAGGAGGTGTAAAGTTGGAAACTGTTTCCCACCTTTGCAATTGGTAGCACTTAGAAGTGGAGGTAGAATAGATGAGTGAGAAAGAGCTTTTCCTTCATAAGGAAGGGTTGATCAATATACAGAGTAGAGCAAGGGTGCTTCATGTGGGCTGAGGTAGCCAACTGAAGATCAGTGTAGCGACTGTAGTAATTGCTTGCCATATAGGAGCTGTAATGTTACTCCTTTGAGCCATTTAATTCAAGTCCTTTGGAGGGAGGTAACAGCAGGGTATGTCTACAGATTACTTCATGTGTGTAGATTCAGCATAATGCTTGGTGTGTCACAAATTGAAGTTTTTCTTTTTGGAACTATGGATTTTTTGAATATTTTCGATCTGTGATGATTGAATCTGCAGATGCAGAACCTGCAGATACAAAGGCCTGACTATATCATACATTCTGATTTAGGTTACTCATATAGGTATCCCAGTGGAGGATTTGATTTTAACTCTTGGTGTGACTATGCTAATTAAGCCCTGGTTATTCATAATTTGTTTCATGATTAAATTTTAAAGATGCTCCACAAAAGTGATTTTCAGTAGCAGCTACAGAATAATAATAGAGATTAAAAAAAAACAGCCTGTGATTTTAGATCACAAGCCTGTGGCCTGGATGTTGCCTTGCCTATCTCTCCTGAAAAATCTAGGCCTTTCACAAAAATCATCCTAATTATCAGCAAATGATATGGTTTATTGGCCTACCCAGGGAATCGCATATAGAATGTGCTTATGCTTGAAAATATGAGTAAACTATTTCATTTGGGACTGGCTTAACATTATGGCAAACTTTGACTCTCCACAAATCCTATGCAGACTTTTTGGTATTGACATTTTATCAATTCGAGGTGGCAGAACAGTGAAGTTAACAGAAAATTTGGTGTCATTGTGCATTTCAACAACACGTAAATGACATTCTGATGTTCTTGAACAAACTATATCACAGTTACAGTAATTGACATGTTCTCTTAATACATATGCTTAATGCTTATTGACTGAGTGTGTAGTCTATGTAATTTGTTGATATAAAGAGTGTGTTTTATGTTGTATGACATAACTGACAAAATCAGTGTTAGCTCTTTTAGAGGATATCACCTATGTCAGGCTACACTAGGAGTGAGTTTTCAGGGGTTGCAATCATTTTTTGATGATGACTGGCTTATAAGCAAATTTAGAATTCTTAGGGCTGTCCTCTGAGTTGTGTGCTGAGTTGGAGTTTACATTACAGAGACTATCATGCAGAAATCACACAATTCCTGTTCTGTTACAGGTTTAACAACTGTAGGGCTTTTGGCTATGGCCACTTTTCTAACTGACCGGACTAGATTCTTGCATATCATTCCTGAGCAAAGTCATGTTACCTTATGTGAAGATTAAATTAAGAATCTACCCAGATTCAGCCAATTACCTTACTTTCAGCATGGCAATCCAAGATCAAAAGGTAATTTGAAGCTGATTTTCCTAATGTAATTGGTGCACTCGACTACACATGTTGCAATGAAGGCACCATCACAGAATGATTTTGCTTTTCTAAATAGTAAATATTTTCATTCAATTAATATCCAACTGATACATTCAAATGTGCTTGAATTATGTAGTTGCAAGGTGGCCTGGCTCAACCCATGATTCTTTTATTTTAGTAGAATGGAAAGCAGACTTCTCGGTCATGCTGTGTGTGATGGATTGCAATTAAGTTTAGTGCTTTACAAACAGCTTGTATAATCTTTCAGGTGACAGTGGGTACACCACAATGGAGGAGATATAATGAATGGCACTCCTGCATCCCCCATTGCTATGCCAAACCTTTCCACAACCACCATGACATAATTGGTATGAATGTATAAATGCTGTCACATGCATTCTCAGCTCATGCAAGTTTAGGAGAAAAATAATAACATTTATTGTCTGATTTTGGCAATTTAAACTCCTTCTGGCTAAGAAACTTTTTGTTATTACGGTCTTTGATTTTTGTTTAAGGTTCTATTTTGATGACAGATTAGTTTGATTTTTGGTTTTGACCCTGGCTTGACATCCTGACTACATTTCATCTCCTGACCCCATTCATTAAAAACAAGCACTGTCTTATTCCAAGGCAGAGCATTACGTAGTCTGGTGTAGGCTTTTTACTCCAACTGGATTTTCTTTTCTTTTTTTTTTTTTTTTGTTATGCATTCTGGTGAGTTATCAGATAATCTCCTCTGATGCTGCTAAACACACACTTTGTCTGTTTAGTACACATTGATTTGAAAAGTAACTGAGAAATGACTATTTCTTTGTGTGATCAATGTATTCCTGCCAACACCACACATGCCTGTGTTAGAGAATGCACAAATTCAGTTTCACCTTCAGCTTTCAGATTTGGTAGTTAGTCCTCACTCAGTTTAAACTTACAGAAATGCTATTTAAGCAGTAAGATGAAAACAAGTTAAGCGTTATAATATGCCCTTGTGTACTTTTCATTCTGTGAGCTTCTGATAATGTCTGACAATAAAGATGTGCCTGCCAGAAAATGCATAAAATGACATAAAAGTCTATGAATGTAGGATATTTTGATTACAAATACTGTGGTAAGATGGTTATGTTTATTTTAATACCACTTTGGCAGGGTGAGTGGTATGCAGGTGTTACCTGGACGTCAACACAAGATTGATTTCATACTTAAAAGATGTAATAATATGATACTTAAAGTTTAATTCCACTTACGTAACTTCAGTGCACCTTGGCCTAAACTTCTCTGCACTAAAGGGATTCAAATGGGTGAAACACTATTTCATCATTTAGTATTGTGATGGTAGTGGAAAAAAACGTTCAAAGTTACCACTGCAGACTTCATTCTTTTGGGATAGGATGACTGGAATGGCAATGTCACATGTATTACATTTATTTCATGTACCTCAGGCCATTCATTGATCCTGGGGAGGGAGGTATTGTCATTCCAGAAGATTCCAATGCATTCAGGATACATCTTTAGACGATCACTGCTAGTTTATTAAAATTTACCTTCCACATGAGAAAATTCCTGAACCTCAAAACTCACTCTACACCACAGCAGAGCTACCAGAATCCTTCACTTTAAGAGAAAAAAAAATTCAGTCTATATAGAATTCTTTTTTGCATCCCAACTATACTGTGGAGACTTATTTGAACAAATAAAATTTTTCCACTGTTCAGTAGAAATTGCTTGTGTCTTTTGTACCTCTTTACTAACAAATGAGCATTATTAGTGTAAAAATTATTTTTTGTCAGGAAAGCCCAAATGCCTCCATCTGTGCACACAAACATCTACATGTGCACAGAGACATCCAAACTCACATAACATGCTGATACAGCATCAGTTCAGCTCTAAATCCGCAAAGCATTACAGAGGAAGGTGGGATCTGTATAGAATTTTGGAGGCATGCAGCTCCCTTCTGTTCAGAATATACAGTGTATAACTCACACAGCCTGAGACCTGCAAACAATTTTATTATATTTTATTATCTTACACAGTCATTTTCTTCTCCCTTCTCTTCACCCACATGATACAGGACAATCAGCACTCACATCACTAGACTCAAAGACAGTTTATACCTATAAATTGTAAGCCTACTCAACAGTAACTCACACTGACAATTACATGAGTACATCTTTTATAACTATAAGGTTGTATTAACTGTATACTGCTGTACTGCTGTCAGTATGGGAGACATGCAAGTAAGAATGCCCTTGTACTAGGTACATGTAACAGTAAACTGAATTTGTTTTACCTTGTTCCTCATATCACATCACAAGCATCTGATGAAGTCTTCACCTCCAGCTTTTATTTCAACATCAGCTTAGCTACTGGTCCTTCCAACACATTAGTATGCTGTGCAGTCCCATGACTACAGCTCATTGCCAACACATCCTTACAATAAACTCTCTCCTTTTTTGAGACTTGGAAACCAACATAATGATAAAATGGGCATGCCTAGCCTTATATATGACCTAAAGAATGATGGGATGCTGTTTAGTGGTGTCATTGTTGCCATCTTTATAGAAGTAGCTGCTGTTAATACACTTTTTTCCCTCATTTATTAAAGTGTTTTCTTTATTTTGTTAATTGATGCTATTCTGTGTCAGAAAACATAATTCTGCATTTTGTCTTTCATTTCAACAACAGTATATGTCAATAGATGTTAACAAATGGGCAGATGTACTGTAGCTCAGGCATTTGTTTTTATCAAACCTAAACTTGAAGATTCATTTTTAGAATTACTTGGGGACTTTGCCCCCTACTCGCTTTGCTCGCCAACCCCCGTGGTTGGTTTTCCAGATACACACTTGTAAGATTTTTTTTTCTTTGAATTGTTGCTATTTCATTAGTTTCACTTTTATTTCAGAACTTCTTTAAAAACAATATTTGGAATCTTTAGAGTCCCAACATGCTGAACCTTTTAAATGAGGTCCAGACATGTGTTTAATGACTTTGTACCATAATTCAGGATAGGTTTCTCTGTTTGGAATTTCAGCAGAGAAAAAACAATCTACATCATCAGCAGTTAATAATTTTTTTTGCAAAGTAACCAATAAATGCATGTGAGGTAAACCCCGTTTTTGAAATTCTCTGACTTAAACTTCAAAGCCTTACAATATTTACATACTTCAGACATATCACCTATGTCCATATATTCGATCTCTATCAGCCTTTTCATTATTTCTCTGAGTAATAATTTCTCTTTGTTTGCGCTAATGCTATGTTTACTGCCTTTGTTTTGACACTTTTGTTTTTTTCTGCTTTCATATTCTGTATCTTGCTCTGCATGTGTTTCGCGCCTATGTTTTTTTTTGAGTCTTTTGAATTTCACTGTTTTCATTATCTCTAACCTGCTCTGCATGTGTTTGACCCCCTTGTTTTTTAACCTCTTTATGATGTTTACTTTGTTTTCTACTCTTTGTCTTCTATTTCTGACCTCGCTTTGTCCTGTTATTTTTTCAATTACACCTGGTCCGTAATGATTATTTACCTTTTTTTCGAGTAATAATTTCCTTTTGTTTGTGCTAATGCGATCTTTACTATCTTTTTTTGATACTGTAGCGACCTCCGCGTCTGGCTCGAAAAGAGAAGAAGTAAAAAAAAAAAAGACAGACGTAGTAAAGTCTCACAAAAGTTTTACTTGAACAATCAAGAAAAAGAATGCCGACTTCATAACCCCAAACACAACCTTCTAGCACCCTCTCCAACCCCCTCCTCCCGTCCCGAGACCCCCCTTACCGCAGCAATCAATACCCCGCTGTCAGTCTTCTGTGCTGTACTCTGCCCTCCCTCAATCAAACCTAACAGTCACTCCAAAAAAAAAGGCTTCAACCTGGAAGGGACGCTACAATACTTTCGAATTTTCCTGCTTTCATATTCTTTACCTTTCTCTGCATGTGTATCGCGCCATCGTTTTTTTTGAGCCTTTCGAATTCCACTGCTTTCAGAATCTCTAACCTGCTCTGCATGTGTATAGCGCCAACGTTTTTGAACGTCTTTATGAAGTTATACTTTGTTTTTTAATTCTGAGCCCGATTGGACGTGCTTTTTTTTTCATTTCCACTTGTTCCGGACTGATTATTACTTTACTTATTTTCTGAATTTGCACCTAGATTATTCTTTTTCTTTTTTTCATTTTTTTCTCTCCAACGCTTTTGAGTCTCTTTTCTCTGCGCTGCTCTTTCTCTTTCTTCTTCACTTAGTCGTCGACATTTCATCTATAACGTATTGTCCTTATACGCTTTATAAGCCCTGGATTTGTGTGTGCTCAAAGCCTTGACACGACTGAGTGTTTGCTGCCCGTGGTCTTATTTGATATTGGTTGTAAGTAGGGCATGTCTTGCAAGAATCTCATGTTCTTTGTCCCCGCGAGACGGTCCTGGGTCAATCTCTTGGCACAAAGTCTCATGTTTAAGGTCCCCGTGAGATGCTCCATGGCCAATCTCTTTTGTCTCGCGGGTCTTTTAAGTGTCTTCCGTGATCATGAAGATCACGTCTCGTCTCCCTAGTCATTCTCTCCCAGGATTTTTTTATAATAGAGAGATAAGTATGTGAGTGGGCCTCTGTGATGGGCTAAGCACTGTCTAGGGCTGTTTTCTACCATGCGGCTAACGCCCATCCATGTGACTGAATTGGATTATTTGGGTTTGGGACTGTTACATTAACATTTTTCACCTTGGATTACTAGTTCTTTGGTTTGTAGCATTTTCAACTTGAATGGTATTTTGCTTAGCTCTCCTCCTGACTCACACTGGTTCTATAAGGACATTCTATTATATTTCCTGTAGGATAACAGAAGTCATAAGTAAAACTGTGTGCTGACTTCTGGTAGCTCAAACATTCATTATTTCCTTGTTCACAGTACTGTTTTGCTTCTGGGATTTTTATGTGCTATATTCATATTTGCATTTATTTTTTACTATAAATTTCATTGTCAGTCCTTGCTTAATTTTATCATTATTTATTAGTGTTTCTATTTCTGCCACTTTGTTTTTTGTCATATGCTGGTCCTTTTCCTTGTGCCCCGTAGCCTGCCAATTGTCTTCTCATTGGAAGAACAAATACAATTTAAAGGTTTGGATGGTGAAAGTTAGTGTCCAAGCTTCATCTCATTAATTTATATAATAATTTTTGAAAGCAAAGTTAAGATTTGTTTTCACCAGGAGCTTCCAGCATATTATCTAGGTATTATAAGAGATATAAATATTCAGATTAAAATTATGGATAAGGTTGTGAGCTGCATAATTATGACAGGTCTTAGCTCTTTTCAAGTTATGCACCATGATCATGTAGCCCTGTCATAGGCCATACAGTAATGGCATACTTATTACTGAAGACAGTAGGGAAGAGAAATATTGAATGGATGGCATCTTTCTGAAAGTATAACTGACATGTAAAGTATTATAAATTTTGTAAAACTTGAGGTTTCGTGTCATTGGGGTAAATCTAGGATGTTCTCTGCTTTTGGCATGCTGCATTGATTTTTTTATTCAGCCTTTGTGCTGAATGTTATTCTCTGAATTGACAGACTAGTGTAGCCAGTGTGTTTCACACATTTAGTTGTTTATGTTTAATTTGCAGCTTCCTCAGCCTTTACAATATTATGACCTAATGTATTCCCTTTGGAGATCGTTTAGCCTATCGTTTTCTTGCAAAACCTAGATACCAGTTTCTGCTTAATAAATGCTGAGTATTCTAAACCATGGTAGATTTCTGTTTCATAAACATTTTAAATGAATATTCATTAAACATCTGGTTTATTTGTATAGTTTATCTCTATAGCAGGCTGAATAAATAATGATAATATAAACCCAGAGGTATTAACACAATCTGTTCATACTTTTCCATAGCAAAATATGCATATACTTAAACCAAAGCAAGTAAAATCAGGCCTTTTTACTACTGTAGTTTAAGAGAAAATAGACCTTTTCTAAATAATCCATTCCTCTGTCAATTATGGAAAGATTTAAACTTTAGTAAGTAATCAAATTTTTCCTATGAAAATTTTGAATTTTAATTTGTAAGCAGACATAACCTTCTCAAACCCATGTAAATAAATCCTGAATTGTGAAGAGCTAGAGACCATCCTGAAAGCAAATGGTGCAAGCCAGGAACCAGTCCTGGACAGGGTGTTACTTCATTGCCAGGCCCGCTCACACTCACCAATTAACCGAACCTTTACAGCATAAGCACTTGGTGGTGTTCAACTGCAACAAATTGCAAACTAGCTTCAATTGCATTTCAATTGCAAATATTGCAATTAATATTTTCCCTATTTCCATTGCTGAAAATAAATATAAAGAGCATATCAATAGCTTTTTATTATACTATATTACCTAAGGTGTAGTCAAGAGTATCATACAACCCACCAAATATAAAACCAATACCACTATACAAATCTGAACACACTGAAAGATGTACCTGTGACCTCTTAATTGTGAAATGTTTTCTGTTGCAGAATGGAAGTGAATGTGACCATATTGCATGTCCTATTTCAGTGTTGTGCGTTGTAGATGTTTCTTAATACTTACAATGACTTTGGACCAAATATGATCTGGTTTTATAATTTAAATCAGTGAAAGCACCCTAAATATTATCTCATCAGGATTAAATTTTGTGACTTTTCCTACGTTTTCTCTAACTAATGAACAGTAAAAAATTTATACATCCTATAATTTCCTTGCCATGTCTTTTAGGTCAGTACTGACCCACTGTTGGCAACACACAAAACATCCCAAATGTCATCTTTTCAGCTCAGAAATGTGAAGGCTTTTAGTAAGGTGCCCTAACTTACAAAAACCAAAAAAGTTTCCCAATAGTGAAGAAAATACGGGGAAGTGGATAGGCTTATGACTAGAATGTCTTATTTTTGCTTCTTCTGTTTAATACATAACTTGAATGTACATACAGTTTGCAAGTGGGCTGAAAAAGCAAGATAATTACCAAGCACAGAATGTAGCCAAAGAGCAAGCTAATACATTTATGTAATATGATTCTTGTGTTTTCTTTTGTTGATATTAGAAATGAGTAAATTAGAGCGTCAGCTCAAGTTGGACAGTTGGGAGACAAAGTCAGACAGGTGAGATTGCATTGGTTTGGTCACGTGCAGAGGAGAGATGCTGAGTATACAGTAATCCCTCTTCCATCGCGGGGGTTGCGTTCCAGAGCCACCCGCGAAATAAGAAAATCCGCGAAGTAGAAACCATATGTTTATATGGTTATTTTTATATTGTCATGCTTGGGTCACAGATTTGCGCAGAAACACAGGAGGTTGTAGAGAGACAGGAACGTTATTCAAACACTGCAAACAAACATTTGTCTCTTTTTCAAAAGTTTAAACTGTGCTCCATGACAAGACAGAGATGACAGTTCCGTCTCACAATTAAAAGAGTGCAAACATATCTTCCTCTTCAAAGGAGTGCTTGTCAGGAGCAGTGACTGTCACAGAGATAGAGAGAAAAGCAAACAGAACAATAGGGCTGTTTTTCTTTTAAGTATGTGAAGCACCGAGGCACAAAGCTGTTGAAGGCGGCAGCTCACACCCCCTCCGTCAGGAGCAGACAAAGTGAGACAGAGTTTGTTTTTCAATCAAAAATCAATACGTGCCCTTCGAGCTTTTAAGTATGCGAAGCTCCGTGCAGCATGTCGTTTCAGGAAGCAGCTGCACAAAAGATAGCAACGTGAAGATAATCTTTCAACATTTTTAGACGAGCGTCCATATCGTCTAGGTGTGCGAACAGCCACCCTGTTCAATCTCCCTACGTCAGGATCAGAGAAAGTCAGCGCAAGAGAAAGAGAAAAGTAAGCTGGGTAGCTTCTCAGCCATCTGCCAATAGCGTCCCTTGTATGAAATCAACTGGGCAAACCAACTGAGGAAGCATGTACCAGAAATTAAAAGACCCATTGTCCGCAGAAACCCGAAAAATCGAAAAATCCGCGATATATATTTAAATATGCTTACATATAAAATCCGCGATGGAGTGAAGCCGCGAAAGGCGAAGCGCGATATAGCGAGGGATTACTGTATTGAGAAAAGGATGTTAAGGATAGAGCTGCCAGGTAAGAGGAAAAGAGGAAGGCCTAAGAGGAGGTTTATGGATGTGGTGAGAGAGGATATGCAGGTGATGGGTGTTAAAGAACAAGATGCAGAGGACAGAAAGATATGGAAGAGGATGATCCGCTGTGGCAACCCCTAACGGGAGCAGCCGAAAGAAGTTTTCTTTTGTTGATATCATATAGTTATGGTGCTACAATTTACTTGATTAAAAGAGAACAATTTTCACACACTAAATTAATGTTACTTGTATATGTTGTGGGAAGCAGCCCGGACACAGACAGACGGGCATCACCATATCATCCAACACACGTTTATTTTACAATATTTACACAGAATATGAAGCACACAACCCAGTGCCGCAGCACCAATCACCCCACAAGTCCAGGCCCTTCCACAATGCCTTTCCTCTCTTCAGGCCGCCTGTTTCCTCTTCCAGACCTCGTCCTCTTCCACCTGACTCCAGCCCTGAATGAAGGGAGGCAGCCCCTTTTATAGTCCCCTGGATGTGCTCCAGGTGTGTTCCAGCAATCTTCCACCAACACGCCCCAGTGTGGCGGAAGTGCTGGCTGCATTCTCGGAAGCACTCTGGGTGTCCCTGCTCCTCTTCCCCCCAGCACTTCCTGGTGTGGCGGAAATGCTGAGGTCCGGGGCTCTCCAGGCATTGGGGCGCGCCCTGGCAGTGACCACGGGCCCCTACAAGGTTGAACTTCAAAGCTCTGTACCCGTGATTCCCACAGCAACCAGGGTGGTTGCCCCCTTGTGGTCTGGATGAGGCATGAGCCCTCCTCCGGTCCTCTTGGGCGTCCCGGCTGGGTACCACCCCCAGCCACGTGCCACAATGTCTAATTTAAAAAGTAAAGTCCATTTTTTTTCTAAAGTTATTCTAACCTTCTTGATGCTTAAATGGTTTGTGTGTGTGTGTGTGTACGTGTGCATATGTGTGCATGTGTGTGTGTGTACTCGCTCATACAATGTATGTTCTGAACCTGAAAGGCGTGGCATAGTAGAAGAGAATTTATGTTCAAGTGTCACTTACTGCAACACTGAGAGTTAAGAAAAATAAATCTTTTCTTATCCTATTTCATTCAGGCCCATTGCTTTTTCACTCTTTGCTTTTACTGGAATGCTCAGGGTTGTTTTAAACATAGACCACCACAGGTATAATTTCTTCAGAAATGCTGTTAACTAAACTTTTTTTATCCCTCTTTCCTCTTTTACCAACTGACTAGACTAGACTTACAGTATGTACTGGTGATTTAAATAGAAGTCTGTATTCTGTTATAGTTCTCAATTTGTAATCTGTGCAAGCACTCTGTGTCAGTCTTTACTGAAGAAAAAATGACAATAACGGAATAAAATTGATTGAATTGTTATGTCATTTTCACAACTCATTATCTTTCCACAGATATGGATTTTGCATTGAATATAGCTCGGCAACTGTTTGTTCCAATATAAGTCTTGTTAAAATACTATCTTAAATTTTAAAATTAAAAAGTGAACTGGGCCTAAAATCCCACCCTCCCCTGTGAAACTTTTTTATTCCTATTCTGTGATCAAAGTGGTCAAGTCTTGACAAGTCTTGTTTATTCATTTTTGTTGCATCACTTTTAAAATGTTATATGAAGTAATTACTAGAAGAAGTGTTATCTTTTTATGATATACAAAGGACAAACATTTGAAGATTCCACTGCTTGTGTTTTTTGTGTGTAAAATTTGGTGCATTTAATATAAATAGCTCTACCCTAACATCCCTTTGCTTACTGTACATGTATCATTACATTGTGTGTCTAAAATAAATATGAACAATATGATCACATGTTGAATAATAATTTATTGAACATACTGTATGGTGCACACTGTGGGCATTATTTAACATTTATAAAAACCTATAGTAAGATATATCTTATGATATATCTTGAGTAATATGAGCCAATTTTTTGTCATCACATTTTGTTAAAGCTCAATAAAATCCAAGAGTCATGAAAAACAATTCAAACCAAACACTCAAAATAAATAATAAAAGCAAATCAACTACTGAGCCCGCAACCCACGTCTGCCTGGTAAACACGAGCCACAAATAGATCCAATGTCATTCATATCTGTGTAAAATGAAGACAAAGTCATAACAGACACAGAAAGCCCAAAAGAAGAAACAAGATTTAGAAAAAGAGAAATCAGAAACCAAAATCAGGGATAAGACAACAAATGCAGATCAAGCAGCCCATAACTATAGAGAGATCAGGAGATTTCCAGTGAGAGCATAGGATTTGTTTTGCGGCATTTATTTGTATTGGCACAAAATAATAACATCAGTTAATTATAGTATAACTATAATTAGAAACTATAGCAAAGTGTCTGTCTTCCTTATGTGATAAATCTGAAAACATATTTATTATACCATTTAGGATAACAGAATGAATCATAAGATCTAATGGTGTAAACATGACTTAATATGATCAGCATGTTCAATATCTTAGTTTTATTATCACTATATTTAATACATTATAGAATAGTTAATAATAGTGGCTAAAACCAGGCTTGGTTATTTAAAATCACACACACAAAAAAAAAGAGTGAGTTCTGTAATCCTGAGTGTTAAATTGTATTATGCCAAAGAGTAATTGCATAAAAGGAACCCCTTTGTTTGTTCTAGTAAATCCATTTTCAGGCTTGTTATCTGCCCGTCTGTCTATTTGCTGACTTCCCAGAAGAAAAAAAAAACATAAACAAAACATGTTTCTTTCCCTTTACTGTCCGTATGAATATCTTCAAGTCATTCTTTCCTCCATAATGCTGGAAATTACAGAATACCTAAATAAATCACCAGCTGTACTACCCGCTTTATCATTAAGAATTATTTATTGTTCAACAAAAGATTTTTGGAGAGCCTTGCACTGAGGCTGCACTTCAAAGCAGTTTATTTTATACAAAAAGGCCTTTTCCCTCCCCAAAAAAAGAATCCCTGACACCTAGAGTGTTAGTTCCGATTATCTTTTGTTTGGGAAAGGTCAAATGCCACACAAAGGTAATGCCACTTACCTTCAGTACTAGAGTAGATAACCTTTGAGACAGCCAAGCATAATGCTAAATGCCAACAATAAAGCTCTGAAGAGGAAGGCAGGGACTTCTTTTACACTTAAGAGTGTGTGCGCTTGAAAGAACAAGCCACGTTTTATTAACCAGGGTAATTACAGATTTTGCACCTGTGTCAATTTCCAGGCTGATGATGATGGTGGTGACAGACTGAGTGTGGGAGTAGCTATTTACAAATACTTGAAATGCACATGTTTAACTAGTTTAGTTTTATCAAGATATAGCATATCAATGACAGTGTTAGGCTGATAACAAAGAGAATGCTGTTGATGTGTAGGACCATTTGTCTGTTTTCACACCTGCCTATCTGTTTCATAGTCGCCAGGAGCTGGAACAGCAATAGATGCAAATCCGGAAACAGTCCAGGAAAGCACTGCAGACCCTCACAGAGTACACTTGTGTACTCACTCATATTGAGGAAGTGTAATGTTGTTGACTGACCTTGCATTGTCTCAGGGTCATTAGTGGAAACCTAATCTTGTTTACTGTCGATTATATGTTATGAAATAAATTCCACTTACAATTTAATATTTTCCCTTTACTCTCTTAGATGTATTTTTCTGTTATATTAATCCCTACGGTTGCTTTTGTCCTTTCTTATTAACCTGTTTTGATTACAATGCAACCATCAGTTCTCTCTGCTGACTGTCCACTAGCTATACTTAACACTGACATCATGTTATAAGAAATAGTTCATCTTAATAGAACTGAATGGAATTATTCCTATGTACCTAAACATAGCAATAAAATACTGTATGTACACAGGTAAATACAGTCAAACTAAATGGGCTTAAGTCAGTTTTCAGATTCTTATTAATATGCTCACATTCAGTACAGCTAGTTTGCAAATGCCCTAATTAGTACAGCAAAGATGCAGTCGAACGGGTGTGAAAAAAAAACTGGGTAAGAAAGTCCACACTGTCATATTTATGTTGAAAAAAAAATGCAGCAATGTCCATCAGAATAGTTAGTGTTTTTTTTCCAGACAGTCATTGAATTATTGAAAAGTACAGTATCTAACTCTCTTTATCAGTATATTAAAATCATTCCAGCAATACCTGATATTCCATACTCTCCATAGTTTTTGTATGTAATTTTATGAAGACCTTTCAGGTAACATCTTGACCTCATGGTATTTTTTACTAGATAGTTCAGCCTTGTAACAAGGTGGCTGGATTGTAAACCACTTGAGTGCTGCTTCAGTCTCCGCACCCTGACTCAATCCTTTGGATGTCTCAGTGCAAGTTACTTAAACTAACATGACTCCAACCATAGGTGGATATCAACCAGACTTCTGTGCAGTTATGATGTTCATGTTACTTTGGTCAAAAGCTGCAGCATAATGTAAACATAACATTCCTAGAATAAAAAATTGGTATCTGGTCATGTCATTGAGTGTGGAAGGTACATACAGTACATGGTGGAGAGACAAGTGATGTAAATTTGCATGTTATTTTCAGTGTTAGAATGCTTGCTTATTATTACTGTAATGATGCATTATTATTGTGATGTGAAATTTTGCATACAAGTTGATAAATATTTTGTATGTCTTTATTTGTAACTGAGACAAAGCAATGTAATATTAGTGTTACATTATTGATAATAACAGCAATGGTTTGATGGTTTAAGAACCCCTTCCCCCTTTTTAGGGTAATTTTATGACAGGGTTGTGGGGTTAGTGCCTCAAACAAGTCTAGTGTTTCTCTGCTAAAGTCTCTCTCTCAACCCCCACACAAAGCAAGGCTGCCTAATTGCTAAGCTTTACCTTAACAAATGGTTTGGAGGGCGGGTGTGAAGGTGTTCTATTCCTCCATTTGTCTGAAGTATGGCTGTTTCGAATTGGCTTGTATCAAAAGCCTTTAAGTACCACAACACCCTATTGGCTCTAGGGGTTGGACAGAAAACCTATAAATTTGCTTGCTTTACCTCGCCCTCTCTCTCTATTACCAAACTGATGAAAGACCATCCCATGCACCATGAACTGAAACGAACAACACAATGAAAAGCACAGCTCGGCACCCATTTTGAGACAGGCATTGGCCTGTTCTGAAGAAAGCTGACCACAAAATGAGGACTTAACTAGAGACATTTAAAGTAACAAACAAGTCTGTGTGCCGCCTGAAACTTAACATCACCATTTATCAGGTTATATGGTTGCCAATATTCAAATGTACTTTGCATATTGTTATTATTTATTAATATTATCAATAATACATTATTTAAACTGTAACTTAACTCCTGCTTGTCTTTTACTACACCTAATTGACCGAGGTTATAAATATAGAAGGGAAGGTTGGGGAGAAGTTATATGGTACAATACTTTATAAACAGTGGTAAGTCTGGGAGATTTGAGGCATTCTGACAAATTTTGTATTAATAATACAAAACGGGAAAGTAAAGTAATATATTACTCTACCAAAACAAAACAATTATTAATTATAAGTGACATAATTCTAAAATATTAATCAAAATATGATCAAATTATCAATCAAAATATTATGAAAATTGGGAACAGTTGGTATACATTAGTAAAGTCATTGAGGCAAATAAGTCCAAGGCAAACATCTTTGTGAACAGGTTGAAGTATGAAATCTGCTATAACTCATTATAAGGGTTATGCCTGGTTCAATTGTTTGTTGTCCCTACCTTCATTCTGATTCGTCCCACAGCAAACATAGAAAAGGTTCTTTGGTACAGCCCTGGTGGCATTCCCCTTTCGGTAGATGCTATACAAGTCCCCCTAGACTGTTGCTGTTCAGTTCTTTCTTTCCAGAGATTGTTTTTTCAAATTCAGCCAGAGTATAATTTATCCTAATTAGTCATATTATGCTTGGGCCATCTTTATGTGGCACTTGGATCAACTAATTATTTTCATGACAACAAGGAACCTATAAACTTTATAATGTGTGAAAAAAAAGTAAGGAAAGTGGTTGACCGATTTGCACAGAAAGCTTGTCATCAAGTTCAAACCAGGTAGTAAAAGGAAAGGCATTTTGTGACATTTTCCAAATGTGCTTGATTGTGTAGTTCATAATACAGGAAGATCCTGAAAATGTGTTATCCATTTCCATAAACAGCAAGGCAGAAATTCACAATAAAAGGAATGCTGATTGAAAAAACTGAGCTGCCAAACACACTGATACCTATTGGGATGGACATCAGCAGAGTTGATTGTTTTGTTAGCTTTACTGTAAACTGAAACTGGTAGCTATCAGCAAGGAATAGAACATTGGTGATGTATCTACGCTCTGTGACCTAAGCCTCATTTTCTAGAATATTGCATATATTGTTTTGTTATTTAATATCTACCTGTAATATATTTCTTTTCATATGTTCTAGGGTAAATGGCTTCCAGAAGCAGCAAGAGATCCTTCGCAAGAAGCACGCTGAATTTATCGAAAAGCATCAACTAAGAAGAGGAAGCAAAGATGAATAAATTGTAAACATACAAATAGAGAATTCTTCATGAAAAGTGTGGGTTTTGAATAGAAGATGAGTTAATATTCTAGCTGAAGGCATTGGGCTTTGCATATTTAAAATTTATTTTTTTTAGATATTTGCTCTGTATTAAACTTACATTATTCACAAGTAATTTGCAGTGTAAACTAATATCTGACTAAAAAGCATTAGACACATTGTTTGTCTTAATTTACTTGTCACTATGTTTCTTGTTTTTCTTAACAATTGTAAAGTCACCTGGCTGAAGTATTTGGTTTTTAAAGCACTAAGTGACAATTTCAACTTGTTAGTTTGGGTAAAGACCTGGGGCCTCATGTATAACGCCATGCATAGAATTCACACTAAAACATGACGTACAGACAAATACAGAAATGTGAGAACGCACAAAAAAATCCAGTTCATTGCTACTGCTGCGCAACCACATTCCTCACAGGTTTAATTATTAACAGTATACATTATTTAAATGAAGTTAAAAATGCGTCTGTATAATGTAATATACATACTTTACTGCATTTCATCTTAAAAATCATATCAAGAGCTCCAAGAAGATACCGCTTGGAAATCTAAATCAACTTAGAAGACAGTCATCATATGTAAATATGCACTTTCTTATATTGAATTGAAATTCCTTTATCATTATTGTATGGTACAATGAGATTCAATATGCAAATCCTCCATAAACTTATATTCATATAAAATGATAAAATAACAACAATAATAATAATATTAGTAGTAGTATGATATTAGTAGTATGATAAAAAAAATAATGAAACATATATAATATGAAAGTATAAGTACAATATACATGTACATATAGTGCAAATGGTTCATAAAGTTGCTCAGGTTGTGCAATATTACAACTGTAGTGCAAGGTTACAGTGAGGTGATTGTACTTATCAGTACAAACAGTTCTACCAGGAGCATTTGATGGAATGATTGAATGCGTTTAGAGCTCTTAGGATGAAACTGTTTCTGATCCGCGAGGTCCCAACAGGAAAGGTTCTGAAGTTTTTGAAGTATGGGAGAAGTTCAGCAGCTTGTGCTAGATGCTATATCCCAATAATCCTCTTTCCGGTCAGCTGCTGTAGAGCTGTGATTCCACACTCAGATACAGTGGGTTAAAATACTCTGAGTGGTGCACTAAGAGTAACAATGCTAAAGCACCTATGGTATTTGGAATAGTTTGGCCATTCTGTCCACTGTTAATATGGTTACAGGTTGATTACAATCAGATGCCTTAAACTAATAACCAATATGCGGTTAATTTCAGTGTATTTGATGAAGCCATGTCAGGGATGCGAATCTAAAAATAAGGGGAAACCGCACAGGAACAGTAGCACTGCTTTGACGCTGAGTGCTGCCAGTTTGCAAAACTGAGCCGAAAACTGGCGTACGCAATGGATTGAGCTGGTGTGAGAATGTGCGTGGCTTTTACACCAAGTTCCATTTTAATACATTGCGATGTGAGCATGGAAATGGTGTACGCAACATTTTTCTTCGTATGCACCATTTATACATGAGCCCCCTGGTCTGACATTCACATTTAATGGCACTTTCTTGTTTCATGTTACCCTGGTGGTAAAATACTGCATTGTAGACTACAGATGACAATTTTATGATAAGTACACCTGTGAGACTTTTTCTTGCTTAAGTGCATTTTTCAGTTTGTCAAGCTGTTCTAAATTGTACACTTCTAATTGCGGATAATGTGCGTTAATCAGTAATTTGCTTATTTTATAGACAGCCTATATCTTTGTTTGTTTCATTTTGTACTGAGAAGTCAGGCAAAATGGCACCTTTTATTGGCTAACTAAAAAAGATTACACAATGTAAGCTTTCAAGGCAACTCAGGCCCCTTCTTCAGGCAAGATAGTCTATCATTTTAAGATTTGCTGTCAGGCATTGTTTTGTTACTAGGATTGATTCAGGATGATAAATGAGCCATAGAAGTGAATGTAAAAAAAGAAAATCAATAAAATTTGTTTGTATTGGATACATTTGGCAAAACAGTACTATTATTATTAGCCCTTCAATTCCTTAAATCTGTTGTCCCCTTAGTGGTTTAAAGACGTATTATAAAAACCTTCATCTTCCAACAGTCCTTTTAGAGAACCAACAGTTAATTTTGCATTACATTTTCCTTGGAGTAATTGTTACACATTAAAGATGAGCTGTGATTACTGTACCTTAAGATATGTATTCATTCCTCATCTATCAGTAATGACTTGAGTTGCAGGTCAAATTCACATTGCCTAGACTCCATCATATTGACAGATCCTTAGGAATTTATGTAGAATTCTAATTTATAGGGTAAAGGATTTCTAAGACAATCTAGTAATTTCTATCACTTAATTTTGATTAAATATTTTTATCATTTACGTTCTTCATATATGAAGGTTATACAGTATATTAGATCCTTCACATTTTATGTAATAAAAGAAGATGCTGGGGGAAAGTCTACTTGATATAATTAATTCTAATAAAATAAAAATCAAAATAGTGTTATTATGTTATAATAACTACTATCAAGAAAGGGAATAAAGGGATCAGAATATTTAAGACTGTTGTAAATTTATTTTATGTAGCATATTTCATACATTGAAGGTGTCTCCAAGTCAGTCATTTTCTAAAATTACATTTCAATTTATGTTAAGAAAACTATAAGATAAAACACATACTAGTATTAATATCCATCCACATACAGTCCCCTCCAAAAGTATTGGAACGGCAAAGCCAATTAATTTGTTTTTGCTGTGCACTGAAAACATTTGTGTGTGAGATCAAAAGATGGATATGAGAAGAGAGATTAGAGTTTTATCTTTTATTCCATAGTATTTAGATCTAGATATGTTAAACAACAGAACAAAGCAAAAGTATTGGAACATGACAAGCGACAGGAAGTTCTTGTTACCCAGATGTGTCATATAAGATTGATTATTTAATCAATAAGTAGCACTGGGTATCTACTCTCAGTTTAAGCTTTGGCTTTCAACTGTGAACACTACATTTGTAGTTAAGAAGGATAGACCAACATGAACACCAGAGAGCTGTCCATGGGAGAAAAGCATGACATACTTTTGCGCTGTTCTATGTTGTTTAACATATCTAGATGTAAATACCATGGAATAAAAGATAAAACTCTGATCTCCTCATATTTATCTTTTGATCTCACACACGAATGTCTTCAGTGCACAGCAAAAACAAATTAATTGGCCTTGTTGTTCCAATACTTTTGAAGGGGACTGTACATAACCCACTTATCCAGGACAGGGCCACAGGGAAGATGGAGCCTAACCCAGAAATCACTGGATGCAAGGCAGGAACAACACCTGGATAGGGCGCCAGTCCAAGATGAACACACACACACTCACACAAAAGTCAATTTAACAACACCAATCCACTTAACCTACAAGTCTTTGGAGTGTTGGAGGAAACCCATATGGACAAGGGGAGAATATGCAAACACCACCCAGGGAGCAACCAGGATTTGAAACTTGGTCTTCTTATTGCGAGGCAACACATACCATGTTGCACCTAGTGAAATGTTACAGAAATTACATATAATACAAATAATAACAATAACACTAATATTTTCAAACCCTCTTAATCCAATAATGTAATACAGAGTAAGTGAAAAGTGGGTTTATTATGGCCTATGCTTTCTGTAGTGGTACATATACAGTATATGTTGTTTTACAATAGATATGGTCAGGTGTAAACAGAGGAGAGTGTTAATGTTATCTTAGTCCCTAACCAACCCTGTGTTAAATATTTTAGCTGAGATACAAAACAAAAATCAAGATACTTACATTGAAAAGAAAAAATAAAATAAAGTTTGTACATTAGAATCTTTTCTTTTTAATTTCCTAACATTTTGTAAAACAAAGCCTTTTAGACATATTTTGATGTGCCTGATGAATCAATTAAGCAAATTATGAAAATGTCTAATTTTGCACAAAATGAGCAATTAGAAATGTTAATAGATTTCTATATTTTGTCTGAGAAAGTAAACAGTAGTTTTTAAACTTTTAAATCTGCTATGGTTATATGAAAGTCATTCAACAGAGGTGCAAGAGAATACAGCAATTTTTTGTTATAAAGGACTTCAGTTACATAAATATTCCTTGTAGCATGTCCCCAAAAACCACACACCTAAGCAGAGTAGTAAGGTATTTGTGTTTCTTTTGTATAGCTAGTGAATAGCAGTAGTTGCTGTTGATAAGACTGAGAGGACAATTCTTGCTATAAAGGAAAAGTGTAGATGAAAAATTACACACAAGAACAAAAAACTATGCTGCTGTTAAATCAGTGTTCTAACATGATCTTAATGTCACTGATGAAGGACAAGAGCATTCCATCCCTGAACTTTTAATAAGTAAATAATTAACTTGTTTCGTGTCCTACTATATCAAGTGTAGAGAAACATGTCTAAATAACAGTTCTCTATTTAGTTAGAGAAAAGCTAATTTGGTTCAGACTTGCTGAGAACATGTTTTTGCTCTTTCTTTATGTTAAGCAATTCATAATGCAGGAAAGAAGAAATCTGGGCTCTAAAAGGATTGCAGGCACTAGCAAGCCTGAGCACTAGGCATACTGGAGCCCATGGGCTTTTCCCTTTTGAAAATGTTGCTCACATAGGATACTTCTTCACTGGAAACGTCCTATGATCCACACCCAGGCTCTCACCGTTATGCTCATTGCTGTTTTGCTCTTGTGGCTCTCACAAAACTTAATTTGTTATGCTGCCATACAGTATGTTTAAAGAATACCTTTCTTGAAAACTTGTGATGTAAATGACACAGTACATACCAGTCAGCACTAGAACTACCACCAAGGCTACTACAAATAATGTCTGAATCCTTTTGTTATCATGAATGGCCTAATTGTCCTTATAGCCCTACCCCCAAATACCACAGATCACCTAATGAGTGAATAAAAAAAATACACACACAGCGGGTATTATTTACATGCATTTCCACTTGGCATATGTATATGTTGGCATATGTTTTCAATTTAAAAAAAACTTTAAAGGATTATTTATTAGTATGTATTATTGAAAAGCAAAACAACACATTTTTCAATCAGCTGGGTAAAAATAGCAAAGGTATAAGAATCTTTTTTTTTTTTTAAAGAAATAATTTAAAAATTTACAATGCTTATATATTTCTGTGGATATGCAGACATTTGTTAATGACAGAATGAAGTTAAGTGTGAGTCGGAGGAAAGTGGAAGCAAGTTATACCTGTGTGCAGCTGCGATGTTACTTGTGGAGGTAGTAGGGACTCTTTCGTGTATATATATATATATATACAGTACTGTGCAAAAGTTTTAGGCAGGTGTGAAAAAATGCTGTAAACAAAGAATGCTTTCAGAAATATAAATAATGATTGCATTTTGTAGTACTAGGGTGTTGTACCGTGTTAGCCGTGTTACATCTTGCCTGAAGAAGGGGCCTGAGTTGCCTCGAAAGCTTGCATATTGTAATCTTTCTAGTTAGCCAATAAAAGGTGTCATTTTGATTGCATTTTGTAAATTGATAACAATAAACAAAGTGAGCAAACGAAAGAAAAATCTAAATCAAATCAATATTTGGTGTTACTACCTTTTGCCTTCAAACCAGCATCAATTCTTATAGGTACACTTGCACAAAGTCAGGGATTTTGTAGGATTCTAGTCAGGTGTATGATCAACCAATTATACCAAACAGGTGCTAATGATCATCAATGTCACACGTAGGTTGAAATGCAGTCATTAACTGAAACAGAAACAGCTGTGTAGGAGGCTTCAAACTGGGTGAGGAACAGCCAAACTCTGCTACCAAGGTGAGGTTGTGGAAGACAGTTTCATGTCATGGCAAGATTGAGCACAGCAACAAGACACAAGGTACTTATACTGCATCAGCAAGGTCTCTACCAGACAAAGATTTCAAAGCAGACTGGGGTTTCAAGATGTGCTGTTCAAGCTCTTTTGAAGAAGCACAAAGAAACAGGCAACGTTGAGGATCGTAGACACGGTGGTCGGCGAAGGAACCTTAGTGCAGCAGATGAAAGACACATCAAGCTTATTACCCTTCGAAATTGGAAGATGTCCAGCAGTGCCATCAGCTCAGAACTGGCAGAAACCAATGGGACCCAGGTACACCCATCTACTGTCCGGAGAAGTCTGGCCAGAAGTGGTCTTCATGGAAGAGTTGCAGCCAAAAACCCATACCTCCGACGTGGAAACAAGGCCAAGCGACTCAAGTATGCACGAAAACATAGGAACTGGGGTGCAGAAAAATGGAAGCAGGTGCTCTGGACTGATGAGTCAAAATTTGAAATATTTGGCTGTAGCAGAAGGCAGTTTGTTCGTCGAAGGGTTGGAGAGCAGTACAATAATGAGTGTCTGCAGGCAACAGTGAAGCATGGTGGAGGTTCCTTGAACGTTTGGGGCTGCATTTCTGCAAATGGAGTTGGAGATTTGGTCAGGATTAATGGTGTTCTCAATGCTGAGAAATACAGGCAGACACTTATCCATCATGCAATACCATCAGGGAGGCGTATGATTGGCCCCAAATTTATTCTGCAGCAGGACAACGACCCCAAACATACAGCCAAAGTCATTAAGAACTATCTTCAGCGTAAAAAAGAAGTCTTGAAAGTGATGGTATGGCCCCCACAGAGCCCTGATCTCAACATCGTCGAGTGTGTCTGGGATTACATGAAGAGACAGAAGGATGTGAGGAAGCCTACATCCACAGAAGATCTGTGGTTAGTTCTACAAGATGTTTGGAACAACCTACCAGCCGAGTGCCTTCAAAAACTGTGTGTAAGTTTACCTTTAAGAATTGATGCTGTTTTGAAGGCAAAGGGTGGTCACACCAAATATTGATGTGATTTAGATTTCTCTTTTGTTCATTCACTGCATTTTGTTGATTGATGAAAATAAATGATTAACACTTCCATTTTTGAAAGCATTCTTTGTTTGCAGCATTTTTTCACACCTGCCTAAAACTTTTGCACAGTACTGTGTATATATCAATCATCAATCACATTAGCCATCACATTTCTGAATTGAATTTTAGAGTCAACAAAAACATTGCCATTTGAAATACAGTTTTTTAGGATAAGCAAGGAAGGAAAAGAGTTTGACATACACGCTGATGACATAATTAAAAATTTTAAAATATGACACCCATTGACTTTTTCCATGACTCTTCTAGTGTTAGAATACAGGTACATTCACAATAAAATATATATTAATAAAATAAATATTTAATAAATGACATTTTGGAATATCAGAAATAAAAAAATCTACAGTAATATTGTGATTCATATGATTTTAGGTTGTTGGTCAACAAAATTAAATAAACACTTAACTTTACCTTCTGTTTCAGTTTAGTTTTTCATAATTGTACATTCTAAAGTATGGATGGATAAATGTATACCAGCTGGCATATAGAACACAACACATCATAGCACAGTAGTTAAATCTAGTCATGGACAAAATAAAAAGAACAATTAACCCTCAACATTAATAGGAAATCTGCGGTGGGTTGGCACCCTGCCCGGGATTGGTTCCCTGCCTTGTGCCCTGTGTTGGCTGGGATTGGCTCCAGCAGACCCCCGTGACCCTGTGTTTGGATTCAGCGGGTTGGAAAATGGATGGATGGATGGATTAATAGGAAATAAAAGAAAATAATATTTATTTTACTTCAGCTTTACAATTGCATAGTTAAAGTGAGGAGCTAATGTTCTAACTTAGGGTTTCCCAGTGGCTGTAACTTTTAGGTCTTGTACTTACAGTATGTAATATTTTGCACATTCATTTTACTGTCTTAACCTATGGCTTTAAGTTGTTGTTATTGGTTCAATGAATTTCCATCAGGGATTAATAAAGTAATATAATCTATGTTAAAATTTGTAATCAAAAGTCAATTTAGTTCCAGATCATTATGGCTATTTGCTGAAGTTATTCCTGATTTTTAATAATGACTGTATAGCTGCTGTTGAGATGATCACTGACTGCTCTATCACTTAAGATGTTGGCTGATCCAATAGAAACTGCACAGAGCCTTCAGACTGTACCCAAAGCTCAGACACCCACTCTAAAATATTACCTTTGTGAGCCTAAATATATTAATATTTATTTCACAGCAATCATTATTTTTAATCTACTGTTCAGAGTTCAAATTCTGTCTGTGTGGGCTTTCCTCCCATATCATCGAAGATGTGCAGGTAGGTTAAGTGTTGTTTCAATAAATGGCTCTGTGAGAGTTTTGGTGGGTGTTTGAGTGGCTCCTGTCATGGTGTGGTGCCCAGTGCTGCCAGGATGGGCTTTGGTTCCTGTCACACTGAACTGGATTAAACAGGTTCAAGAATGCTATGTTAGGTTAATTCTTCATATTGTTGTTCCAATTCATTTTAAAACTGGGCTGTTTAAATAAGATTTATACTAAAATGATCATTTATAGTAAAAATATGGGATATTAACTATGAGATATATTCACAAAAAACAGTTTACTGGTAATACATTTCCTCTTGCTGTATCATTAATCATTTTGATGAAATTTTTGTCTCATATAAATGAAGGTGCACACATATAAAAACATCATTTGCACCATTTCATCTTTAGTACAAACTTAAATGCAAATAAAAGCTGCTAAAAAGTGATAAAAGCACAAAAACCCTTGGCAGTCATATGAATAAGGACCAAAATAATGTCATACCAGAATCAGAGGAAATGGCTGCACAACACATAAACAGAGGGAAAAAAACCCTAATGGCATAAAGGCATCAGCATTATGTTTAAATAGCAATGTGTTTTATAGTAATATTTATAAACTTTACAATATTCAGTGTTGCCTTTAATAATAAAATTAAAATCATTTTTACATGGATAAAAAAAAATAATGTTTCTTTTGTATCCTTCAAAAATGTCTTTGCATTATCCTAGATTGTGGGAAGGCTACTTACTGAAAGTGTTTAAGGCAGCATCATATTACACAACTTCTAGTTGGAGGGAATGTCAGATATGAAGACTGATGTGTTTGGATTCGTTGCCTGAGGATGTCAGATTACAGGACTACAATATAATAATAATAATAATTCATTACATTTATATAGCGCTTTTCTCAGTACTCAAAGCGCTATCCACACAGGGAGGAACCGGGAAGTGAACCCACAATCTTCCACAGTCTCCTTACTGCAAAGCAGCAGCACTACCACTGCGCCACCTGTGAGGTATATTCATTTAGACAACTTTGCAATGACTATCCAGCAAATTTTCACTTCTAAAATATTGCAAGTTTAACCCCTTTTGAAACAGATAATAGCATGCACCCTAATGGAGCACATTCCCCTACGAAAGCTTTACATATATGGACAGTTCAGTCGCAATCTCTGCCCTTTTTTTTCTTTTCTCTTCTTTCCATGGTATGTAAAACATGAGACATTAGGCAGACGAGCCTTTTTTATATTTGTTAGATTTAAAACACCTGTGTACCTTATTCCTCGTGCTGCATTATAGGCATTGTACTTTATGGTGGTTGCTCATTGGTGCCAGCCCTCAAGCACACAGAGCCCATCTCTGCAACTTAACACAAACCAAACTGGTTTGATCTCGTCAGAACAAGTTATACACTAGTCAGACTAATTATCTGGGGATGTTACACTACACAACAGCCCCCAACTCACTAAGATTATGTAAACGGGTTAAAATCTCCATAAAATTTGTGTAATGTGACATGACCTTTAGTTGATTTTATGTGAGGAAAGTAAATGTCTTAGTTCTTTATTCATTTTCTGTTTGGTTTTGACATTTAAAGTTAAAAAGCCATTTAAACATAGATTGTACCTGTAGTAAAGAAGCAAAAGAAAATGCTGTTAATGATTTTCTAACAGGAAGTATTTAAGTAACAATATATTACATTTTTATTATTGTTCCATGGGTAAAGATTTATAATAGTCATGATTTAAAATGGTGGTCTGGACAGTTTTTTCATTTTCTTGAAGAAAATGTAAAATGTTTTGTGGTCAAATGAATGTGTTATGTGTATTTTATGGCCAGTTGTTTTCAATTCTGAAGTAGGATTTGGTCCTCTTATTGTTTTACTTAGATGTGCGGTATGCCAAATTTATGGACTCGATGCTTTTATTTGCAGATACTCAACAGATCTGTTTTTTTCTTCATGCTGTCAATGTTGTGTAAACTGTTACACAAAAACTAAACTAAATTGGATGAACACTTTGTTTTTAATTTTCTGTATTTAAATGCTATATTTCCCCATTGAATTAGAAGTGCAATGCCAAAAAAGGTCTGTGAAAATATTGACTGGTCATGGCCACTGCAACAGCAGCGACCCCTATCCCTTCTAAAATAGGAAACTGGAGCAATTTTGCCTTTTCCCAGAATGCCAGAGAGCCCCATAGGGCATTCTAATTATTCCATTTCACCGTTGTTGTTTCATCAAGTCATTAGCATGAAAATTAAAAAAAAAATAACTACAGGGAGCACAGTAGGTTTATTTTCTTTGTAAACTATTTCCTCCACTACTAGAATTCTCCCCTTATTACTGGTATTCTTCGTAATTAGAGCCAAAATGATGTTTAGTTTAACACAGATTTCTCCTTCAGGATGACTGATGGCATATGGCTGATTTTAGCTCTTTGAAGTGTCCTATGAGGTATTTATACCATGGTAGACCTCAGCCAGTCTGCTTCTGACCAGCCTTGGCAGTCTCAACTAAACAGCAGCCTTGTGCATACCCATACTTATTCCTGCCTTTTCCATTGCTTTTATTATGTAGTGAGTTAAGATATGTGGCCCCATCTGCAACAGATGGTAAAAATCAAAATTTTATACAGAAGAAAATTCATTTTCTAATTACACTGTAAGTAATTTTTAGAGTTACATGGTGGCAGACTGCTGAATCAGACATGTGCAGTACTTTTTCTTCCAAAAGGCTAAAATTGACAGAAAATTTTCAGATTTGAGTCCTCTAGCCATCGTATGGCAGTCACATAGCTTTGCTAGATAAAAATGACTAGAGGCCTGTTTCTCATAATTTCTGTATTTTTGGGTCCATATGAATTCACCATATGTCACAGATATCAAGAAGTATTTAGGTAATAAATATACTGTACTCTGTGCATGCCACAATAATGACCCTATAAATAGTCAAGCGGATGATAACCATCAATTAAGGAGTCACACTGTAAAGTTACCATTGGTTCACTCTGACAGTCACTTGAGCTGCCAGAACAGTAAATTCTAGAAATGTGTGCTTTCAGTAAAAGTAATGGCTAAAAAAATAAATGTTAATGACTGAGCAGACAGTGTTGTGATAATACATTGGCTGACACTGTTTGTTGAGTTATCCTCATATTTTCTTTTTTTTTTTTTTTTTCCCCCCCAACTTACTCCAGCTTACTGTAGCTTATTGGTCATGCAAAATGTGGCCTGTTTGCAAAAATGTCTTTTGAGTATTTGAATCAGTTTTATAATGGACTGATACCCCATTCGGAGCCAATTGCGGTTTTGTGCCTGATGAATAAAATTGAACAAGCATGTTAAAAAAATAGTAGATGACCAAGTAAAGGAACTTCTCAAAATGGTTGGGAGATGGAGTAATTTTTAAAATGCAAAAAAACAAAACAAATACTAGGAGTTTTTCAAAATGACAACCTTAACGAAAAACTTTATCAAGAATGGTCTTGGCATTTGTAAGGTGACCCTAGCAGTAGACCAGCCAGTGATCACAACTTCACCACAGTCTTACTGTTTTCTTGTGTTAGTGTGGCTTTTACATGCAGAATAGAATCTTCCAAGCTGTGCAGTTTATAATTTAGTTTCTGGAATCTTCCGGAAAAATCAGTGTGGAATCAAAATGGTTAACGGTCTTAGCCTTGTGCTACAGGAAATTAGGTTTTACTCTTCTGCAACCTGTTGTTTGTGGATAGCTTGCTCTCATTATTAAAGTACTTCAATTCAATACGCAAAGTAGGTGACCTGAAAGTTAAAGGTAAGAAAGAATAAAACAATCAATTTTCTACTGTGGTAAAAAAAGGAAAGTCGTAGTGAATATCTCAAAGCAGGAAAGTAAGGCTTCCAAGTATCAGCTTCTTAGTTTTGGCTCATTATTTTTTAATGAATTTATGAAATAGGAGGTAAACATGAACAGTCTTGTTTGTTTGTGGGATATGAAAGAGCAGATCCTTTACTTTATAAATATGCAAATGTTCTTCACTGCCTGATCCCTCTCTCACTTGGACAGAGGCAGTGGTGCTGTAAGAATTATGTTTCTAGACTTCTCTAGCGCCTTCAACACAATCCAACCTCTGCTCCTTAGGGACAAGCTGACAGAGATGGGAGTAGATTCATACCTAGTGGCATGGATCGTGGACTATCTTAAAGACAGACCTCAGTATGTGCGTCTTGAGAACTGCACGTCTGACATTGTGGTCAGCAACACAGGAGCGCCACCGGGGACTGTACTTTCTCTGGTCCTGTTCAGCCTATATACATCAGACTTCCAATACAACTCGGAGTCCTGCCATGTGCAAAAGTTCACTGATGACACTGCTATCGTGGGCTGCATCAGGAATGGGTTGGAGGAGGAGTATAGGGACCTAATCAATGACTTTGTTAAATGGTGTGACTCAAACCACCTACACCTGAACACCAGCAAAACCAAGGAGCTGGTGGTGGATTTTAGGAGGCCCAGACCCCTCATAGACCCTGTGATCATCAGAGGTGACTGTGTGCAGATGGTGCAGACCTATAAATATCTGAGAGTGCAGCTGGATGATAAATTAGACTGGACTGCCAATACTGATGCGCTGTGCAAGAAAGGACAGAGCCGACTATACTTCCTTAGAAGGCTGGCGTCCTTCAACATCTGCAATAAGATGCTGCAGATGTTCTATCAGACAGTTGTGGCGAGTGCACTCTTCTACGCGGTGGTGTGCTGGGGAGGCAGCATTAAGAGGAAAGACGCCTCACGCATGGACAAACTGGTGAGGAAGGCAGGCTCTATTGTTGGCACGGAGCTGGACAGTTTAACATCTGTGGCAGAGCGAAGGGCGCTCAGCAGGCTCCTATCAATTATGGAGAATCCACTGCATCCACTAAATAGTATCATCTCCAGACAGAAGAGCAGCTTCAGCGACAGACTGCTGTCAGTGTCCTGCTCCACTGACAGACTGAGGAGATCGTTCCTCCCCCAAACTATACGACTCTTCAATTCCACCCGGGGGGTAAACGTTAACATTTAACATTATACAAAGTTATTGTCTGTTTTTCACCTGCATTATTATCATTCTTTAATATTATTTATTGTATCAGTATGCTGCTGCTGGAGAATTTGAATTTCCCATTGGGATTAATAAAGTATCTATCTATCTATCTATCTATCTATCTATCTATCTATCTATCTATCTATCTATCTATCTATCTATCTATCTATCTATCTATCTATCTATCTATCTATCTATCTATCTATCTATCTATCTATTTGACTATACTTCTTCACCCTCTGAGACAAAAATATCACCAGCCTTCTCCCTGACTTGTCTTTACTTGGACATTATGTCTGCAAGAACAGCATGTCTGCAGATTGTATGGTAGAAATGCATCCTTCTTGTGCACATGGAAGAAAGGAATGATGAGAATGCCCCTGGGAGGTGTCATAGTCCACTCCCCCTTAAGAAGGAAGCTTTTTGTTGCCGTTTATGCAAATTCAGATCAGAGGTCAGAGTCTGGATTGTTGGTGACAAACAGGCAGTCTAGTTAGCCAGTTCAAAGATCAGAATTGTATGCTTACAGAACTGATTACCTCAAGTTTGGATGTCACTGACTCACCCTATGTAAATAGACCAGATGAGAAAAGGGGTTAAAATTCAAAGGGACTTCAGAAAAGGCTTAGTAGGGAAGCTGAGCAGAGATTAGTGGTAAATTAAAGATGAACAGTATGCTCTGTTCAAGATATCTCTACCTATGTGTAATGTAAATGTACTGATGTACAGTATCTCTGATATAATTAGCAACTGCAGAGAATTAGGAAGAGGTGCATTCATGGGTAACCTTTAGTAGTTAGCATTCATTTCACAATTGAAAACCGAGTCATCGGAGCATCTCAAAGCATGTAGACATTTTCTGCTGAAATGAATGAACTCACAGATTAAAACATGCTTCCTCTTGTTTGATCATAGAATTGACTAAGCTTGTATTGTTAGTGTTAAGGTTATAGCATATATAACATTCTTGGCTGACATACTGATGTAGATGAGAGCTGGGTTCAAATCCTGGTCTGGTCTCTGTCTGCATACTCTCCCCATGTCTTCATGAATTTTTCTGCATACTTTAATTGTACTCCCCATTCCTAAAGACTGATGTGTTACTTTAAGTGGTTATTTTAAAATAATCCTCTGTGAGTGAGAGTGTTTTGTGGTGGGTGAGCACCAGTTCCATTTAGGTGTCCTGATAGACTCTGAACCCCCTAGACCTTAAATGTAGATTAAGTAGGATTTGAGTATGAATGATCAGATTTTGTTATTCTCAGTCAAAGTCATTTACTTTTGTTGTGCTTATTTTGTGGAACTGTCTGTTCTGGTCTGCATGTGAGACTCTATTGATCATAATTGGCTTTAAAACTCAACTTTTCCACTCTTTTCTTATGTCATCATTTTATAACTGACTCCTTTGTACCTTCTATGCTAGTTTTCACCTGGCTTTACTGTCCCATTATTTCATACTTCTCATTCTTGTGTATTTTCATTTGCTAATAAATGTGCATGGCTCTTCTCAGTATTCTTATTTTCGTCAACTTGAAGAATCAGATATTTGGATTAACTCCTCACATCCTTGAATTGGTTTAAACAGATTCTACTCTGTTGTCCTAACCTACCATATCATGTTCTGCTTTATTCTCTGTTCTTGTTTGCTTTATGAAGCTACTTGTGTCAGCACTTACTGTGAAACATGATAACTGTAAAGGACTTTGCTTTGCAAATTTATACACATCTTTAGTCAGTTCAAATGAAATGAACAATTTAATAAAGTGGCTAAAAAAGGTTGTGATGTTTTTAAGTTGCCAAAATCATAGGCCAGAATATTCACAACTGTTACAGACTGCTGGTCCTTTTTCTTAATTTGTAAAGTTAAACACAGGTTGTCTTTTTTATTTCTTCATATGTCATGTAAAACAAAGCAAAGTAAAGAAGTTTTTGACTGATTTATATGTTTTAGGTATCCTTTTCGTAACACAATTTAACTATTTTCAGTGTGTGTGTTTGCATGTATCGGTGACATAGAAAATGAGTTCTTTTACATTTACATCAAAGTAAATTTTTCATCTTTATCATTGCAAATATGTTTTGTTTTTTTAACAAATATTCTTCCAATGTAAATAGTTAGGAGTAAAAGTGTCTTCAATACTTTACAGTGGAAGAAATTCTCAAATCATCTATAAAGACCAATGTTTCCCTCTGCGATTTATGGATGTTCCTACTGCATCTGCTTTGCTGTTGATTTTTCAAGTGTAGTGATCCTATTCTGGGGAAGGCAGCATGACATTCTGGGGCAGATTCTTCTCTATAATTTCTTGCAAAAATGATCACAATATGTCACACGTGCCTAAAATAGTGTGATTAATAATATTTACATTAGGACAAAATGCCATTGAGCTTTCTTCTCTTTCAGACAATACATAGAGAAAAGCCAAGCAAAATGACACCTTTTATTGGCTAACTAAAATTGGCTTTTCTCTACATTCATAATGGCTAACACGGTACAACACCCTAGTACTACAGACAATACATAGTATCTTTAAATGGTGCATCAACAGAGTGAATGGAAATTAGTTTTTTATTTGGGAGGAGTAAATGATTATTAAAATTATGAGAGAGCATTACATCAGTTAACAGAAAATGTTAGGTTTTGCTACAGTCCTCGTCCCCAAGAGACCCCTAGCATACTTGTGTTTGTTTCATACATGCAATCAGAAATGATGTTTTTCAGCAGTTTTTTATTGCTGGTTTACTTTTTAATAGCTAGTGTGCAGTAATGATTCAAGATCCTGCCAAGTTATTTTAGTCTTTTTCTATAAATCATTAAGGATTTTTTTTATTATTTGAAGGTCACACCACCATTTGATACAGCAGGCTGTCATATATGCACAATTAGTTGTGAAAAAATAGAAAGTGGTGGCTCCACTCTGGCTTACCAACCTACCCTATGCAAGTTGGCCCCCATTCACACTTATTCTGGAACAGACCCCAAAGCTTATTTATCAAAAATATAGCTAAGCTCCCTGCAGCCCTGAGTCAGCCGTAGTCTTACTTGTCCTGGGCTGCTGAGGCCTCTGGCCTCAAGGATAAATTAGTTTAGCAAACGTAGGATCGAGGGCTAACTCCCCATTGTCAAAGCACGCCATCCATTAGCCGAGTCCATGAGAACGTTTTACAACATTCTCTTGTTTTATGTTTTCACAGCTTTGCACTGCGCCCTTGCTCTTTTTTTTTATTATCTCACCCTGAACTGTGCAAACATACTTTGAATGCCCGGTTTATTCAATTTTACCAGTCTAACGTTAAATGCTTCCTCATTCCAACACACTTAAAGGCTTCAAAAGGTGGCAACTTGCCAGAAAAACAATATTTATTGTGTTCTTTCTCCTGTTCTTATTAGTGTTTAATTAAGTTAAACAGAAGCAAAAAAATACAAAAATGAGAAGAATTCAGTCAAAGGCAAACATGATTTTGTAATAATAATAATATACAAAATGAGAGATGCACAGAACTTATACAAACCCAATATGACACAACAGGCCTAACTGTGTTCCTTTTATACCTCTGTTCATATATACTGTAGATCAGCACGCTTTGTACTCCACATTAATTCTTCCCACTTTTACATCAATATTTTATTATTGTTCATACTTTATTTAAAACTTAAAAATAGGAAGACAATTGGAAATTTCTTTTACCTTTTTCAGGAATAACGCTTATTTTGTTCCAGGGTGTTGCAAGGACCTGGAGGTTATTTGACAGTACTGAATGTTATGCTGGGTCCAACCCTGCACGGGGCACCAGTACATCAAAATGTACGCTTACCCAACAAAAGAATGGCTAGTCGCCCTAACCTGCAAGGCTTGGGAATGTGAGAGGAAAACAGAAGTACCCCAGGGAAGAAAAACACAAAGCACTGGGAGAACTGTGTTTACCCATTGTTATGCAATCCAAATATACATCCATAAATTCAAAATTTCTGAATTTACTATACACCATCTTCTAGCTTTCTTGGGGAAAGAAATGCAAATACAAAAACCCTGGCTTTCAAAACTATGACTGGAGACACATATTGTAATTAATAAGGTAAATGTAAGGTTCATAGTCACCATACAGGAACTGCCCTATGGATAATAACTGAAGATACTAAGCCATAAATACACAGTTAACCTTTTCAAGAACATATTTCTGGATTACCAAATAAAAAAAATTGTTATTATTAAAAGTTTTTATTTAGACATAATTTCCAAAATTTTCAAATAAACATTTGGAAGAAAACACCACGTGGTTGATTGTGCTCTGTATAGGCTTGTGGATGGATGCACTCTGCTAACATCTTATTTGATTGGCAGCTTATTGTGAGAGTGAAATCATATAAGTGCGTGGTGCACCAGCCTAGGGCCATGCGATTAGGGCAGTAATATGACTAATATTTAAAAGCACTGCTGTCAAACAGACCAAATGGTATAAGTTAAAAATGTCTAAGTTATATATCATGGAACAGATATGTCTTTGGTGTGCTTGAAAGATTATAAATAACTAAATGTTTAATTGCTAACATTATGCTGAGCAGAAGCATGCAAGGCAGAGGTTTGTGTTCAGAGTGCAGTCAAAATTCTTACTTGAATGTGCTAAACAGCCTGCAACACAATGTTACTGTCCGACCCCAATATTACTAAGTATAATATTACCTTATACCTCAACTCCACCTTCTGCCTTCCTTACCTGAAAAATATCTGAACATATTTGTCATAACCTTACTGCAACAAATTATGTATGAAAGGTGGTTTTGTTATTTTGTTTTAAATTCCAACTGACACCTTGAATTACTCAAACAAAATGTGCACCTGGCAATATTTCACCTACCTGTGCTGCAGTTGGGCCCATTAGAAGAGCCATCAATCAGAAAGAGAAGTGGTAGACTGCAGGTATGATGTTCTGGTGTTTCTTTAAGGCCTCTTTTTCAGGTAAGGTCAGCTCCCACAGGTTGCTGAACATCTCTTTTAGTATGATGGCTTGTTTCAGCTGTCAGTCTGCAATATGACAAATTACACACAGTGTGGACTTAACTCCTCTATAAAATACAGCAAAATGTTAATTTCTTTTACACTTACAAAATACATTATATATAAACTTTGTCCTCTTTTTTTTTTTTTTTATAGTTAACAGACATTGTGTGGTGGGTGTGGCAATGTGCTATAGCCGGACATGCTCCAAACATCTCTCTCTCTCTGTATCTGTTGTTAAGCTTCAGATTGTCTTAATCATCTTAAGTAACAGTCAATTAACAGTAAGGTGTCAATTGAAGGAATCCATTAGATCAATATTCAAGACATAAGGAGTATGGTAAGACATGATTTGGTGCAGACTTTTTTCTTGGACAAGTCAAACAAATGTAGCAATCCTCTGGTAATGACAATGAATATTGTCCAACAAAACTTATATGATGTATTTGATAAACACAGTATTGTAAAGTATATGTTTAGGTTTTAAACTCCTAATGCCCGACTCCTTCACCTTTCACACATCCTTGTGATTCTGTTTCTGCAGGCTCCTCTAGCAGCCCATCAACTGAACAAGGAACAATAAATAAGCCAATGATAATTTACCGCTGTCCTGATTTATGTTTAGGAGCACAAGTCCATTCTGGCTAGCTCTAGTGGAATAGCTAAGAGAGAAAAGTGAGACAAAGGATGATATGGATTTAGTGTTGACAGCAGTTTGAAGAGATGCATGAGGATGCACATCCCTGGAATATTCTGTTTTGGTATAAAATAATAACATTTTTTAATGAATTATTGAGAGATGAGACAGTAATAGTGATTCCACAGAAGTATCCACAACCACTTGTGAAAATAAGTCCAGTACGGGTTTGGATATCCATGTCCTAAAAATAAAAAAGACATTGTTAATACAGATTAGACTCCATCAGCTTATCTATCATCATATCCACTTAATCCATTTTTAAGTTAGCAGAGGACTAGAGTCTGCCAAGGTAGCTGGTTAGGGACCACTGAAGCGACTGAAGGGACACAAGTCTGCTGATGACAACACCTATCATAAAAGCAATGAGACATGAAACAACTAATACATTTTTTAAGAGTAATTCTTGTCATGTGGACAGAGTAGACTGAAATTCTTACTTGCATGTTCTAATCAACATGTCACTACACTTTTATTGAATTTGTTTAAAAATGCACTATGTACACATGGCAATAAACTTGAAACTTGAATTTAAAATGGTTAGAATAAGTTTAAAGGCCAAAAAAGTAGTCAGCTGGAAGACTATTAAGTAATAGAAAATAAGTGACAAAATTGTTTTCAAAATGTCCAAATACATAATAGCAACCAATTAACCCACCATACAGACCAAGCAAAGCAATTTCTGGGTAACTACAAACTTCCACAATCTTTGTCATTGTAGATAAATTTTCCAAGGTGGTACATTTTATTCCTCTTAAGAAATTACTATCAGCACAGCACAGGAATTACCACATGAGGAATATTTCCATCAAGCCATCTTCTTGAGAACAACAATCTCATATTGGAGTCTGGGATTTGTAGATATTATTAAGATTGGGTTGCAGAGTTGCACAAGAGACAGGAAGGCGAGGCCAAGGAAAAATAACTTTATTGTTAAGCAGGCAAGAACAGTTCCAAGGCTTTATTCAAAATAGGAGCTTTTACTTCAGCACACAAGCATACAAGATACGAGCAGTGACGAAGGCAATTGTCCTGCTTTAGCTCCCTTCTTCAGATTAACAGAACACAAAGCCTTCTTTGTCGAGCGGGTTCAGTGGCTGAGAAACACTTGCTGGGGTAGACACAGTCTAGAGAAGAGAGGAAAGGCAAGAGCAGAAGGGCAGGTGAGAGCTCAGCTATAAATGTTCTAAACATCATGCGAGAAGCACATTGTGCAGTAAGCATGCAGCTTACCCTGTAGATGGAAAGTTGAGAGTGTGTTTATTTCCCATTGAAATACTGTCAAAGAGGGAGTTTTCAAAGAGCAGTTGTGTTAGTCTGCCATTGGTTTACTGTGTAATAGAGTCTCAGCATGCAGCTAACAGTGTGTTAGTGTGCAGCCAGGAGGAACACGCAGCAGGACAGTTACCTAGAAGTCTTTGCACACCTGCCGCCTTCAGAGATGCCAAATAGGTTGCGACACCATTCACAATAGAAAATGAAACTTCAAAGAAAGATTATGAAACCTCAGAATAGTTCAGAAGGTGTGGCTTGCCATGTGGCATATCTACCTGAAGGTAACATCCCAGGAGCTTGTCAAAAGGCTCATTAGTCATTAAGTGAGTAAGTCCTGGTCAGTGCTATAAATCAGCATTTCCAGATCATTTTAAAATTCACCCCACTTTTCACATATCTCATTTAGAATCAGTCCACCAGTACTTTTTTCTCATCCTCTTCAACCACTGCCTATAGTGGAGTGTGATGGAGATCTTGAATTTGAATAAAAAAAAAAGAAAAAAAAACGAACTCTGGAAAACAAGGTTCTAGGGTGGGTTTATTTGAAGCTTTATGGCCCTGAAGGATGTTTTTGGGCCATTACAAGGGACATCTACATGAGGACTCTTGTTATGGTTTGTTTGGGAGCATAAAGTTCAACTTTTGATCATTATTTTTATGACGTCGTTCTGGTGCTATTTTGTCTTGAGGTTCTCCTGTGAGTGTCTCCCTGTTCCATATTACTTTCTTGGAGAAAGCCATGTTGTTGTTGGCAAAGGTGCTGGCTGCTAGTCATCAATACATTGACACCACAATGATATGTCAGCATGCCACTGTTATAAAAGATGACTCCACGGTATTCCTTGTGTCCAAGCAATGGATCACCACATTTAAATGTGGTAGAAATAAAGTTCTGTCGTCTGTGGTTTCTATTGGTGGCCAAGGCAGGAATCAGCCCACAAGACGACAGACCATCAGAGCGTATGCATACTTAATATTCACACTAGTGCAAGGTACGATGATTTGACTCTTAATAGTCGGCGACTTTAATTTTCATGTAGATAATCAATGTGACCAAAAAGTAAAAGAATTTATGAACCTCCTGGACTCTTTTGATTTGAGACAGCTCGTTAATCAGCCTACACATAAAGCAGGTCATACGTTAGACTTAGTAATTACTAAAGGACTAAAAGTTGATATAAAGCAGGTCATTGATACGGGTCTTTCAGACCATTTTCTTCTACTTTTTAATATAGAAATAATGATAGAAAACACTCATGAGAAGCATATTGTTAAAAAACGCTTCTTTGACTCATCAGCAACTTTAAAACTTACAAACATTCTAACCAATCAGTCCGTTTATAGTGCCAACTATAATAGCGAGGAGAATGTAAATAGTAAGGTGGAAAGATTTAATACTAAAGTGAGGGCTGCTGTTGACATAGTTGCACCTGAAAAGACAGTTAAAAAATCTTCTAGCATTGTTATACCTTGGAAGACCCAAAGAGTGTCTGATTTAAAGAGAACATGCCGTAGAGCTGAGCGTAAATGGAGGAAGACTAAACTAACTATTGACTATGAGATATTAAAAGTTAAAATAACAGAATACAATAACACAGTCCGTCTTGAGAGGCGCTGCTATTTCTCTAAGATTATAAATAACAATGCTAGTAATCCCAGAGTCTTATTTTCGACAATTGATCATCTGTTAAACCCAGGTAACTCAAAGGAATGCCTCCTAAGTACTTCCAGTAAAACCTGTGAGGCTATCGCTGTATTTTTCAATCAAAAAATTAATGATATTAGAAATAACATAGTATATCTCCCCAACACTAAGGATCCCCCGAAACCCCAGTACTCCATAATAAATAAATTAGAGTCTTTCACTAGGATAGATTTACCTGATTTACATAAAATAATTTCTCAAATGAAACCATCCACCTGTGCCCTTGACCCAATACCAACAAATTCTTTCAAAGAAGTATCGGGTGTGCTTATTGATAATGTTCTTGACATAGTAAATTCGTCATTAGATACGGGGGTCTTCCCAGACTGTCTTAAGACTGCTGTAGTTAAACCCCTACTTAAGAAAAATAATCTCGACCCCTCTGCTCTTGAAAATTATAGACCCATCTCTAACCTGCCTTTCTTAAGTAAAATTCTAGAGAAGGCAGTCATTATGCAGTTAAATGAGCACCTCAATAAACATGCTATTCTTGATAAATTTCAGTCAGGTTTTAGAACAAATCACAGCACAGAAACTGCACTCGTTAAAGTAGTAAATGACTTGCGGGTAAATGCAGACAGAGGCCATTTATCTGTTCTCATCCTCTTAGATTTGAGTGCCGCATTTGACACTATTGATCATAATATTCTTAAGAATCGCCTTAGTCAATGGGTGGGCCTCTCTGGCAGTGTCTTAAACTGGTTTGAATCCTACCTGGCAGGGAGAAAATTCTTTGTTAGTTGTGGTAATTATAACTCAAAGACACATGATATTCTATATGGTGTTCCACAAGGCTCTATCCTGGGTCCGCTGCTCTTCTCAATCTACATGCTTCCATTAGGTCAGATTATCTCGGGACATAACGTGAGCTACCACAGCTATGCTGATGACACACAGCTGTATTTATCAATAGCACCTGATGACCCCAAATCTCTTGATTCGCTAACACAATGTCTAACCTGTATCTCAGAATGGATGAATAGTAACTTTCTCAAATTAAATAAAGAAAAAACCGAAATCTTAGTGATTGGCAATAATGGATACAATGAGGCTATTAGAAATAAACTGGATGCATTAGGATTAAAAGTCAAATCGGAGGTAAAAAGCTTAGGGGTAACCGTTGATTGTAATCTGAATTTTAAATCGCATATTAATAAAATCACTAGGACAGCATTTTTTCACCTAAGGAACATAGCAAAAGTTAGACCTCTTATATCATCGAAAGATGCAGAGAAATTAGTTCATGCGTTTGTCTTTAGTCGGCTAGATTACTGTAATGCACTCCTCTCAGGACTACCCAAAAAAGACATCAATCGTTTGCAGTTAGTGCAGAATGCAGCTGCTAGAATCCTTACCAGGAAAAGAAAATCCGAACACATTTCTCCAGTTTTGATGTCACTACACTGGTTACCTGTGTCATTCAGAATTGACTTTAAAATTCTGCTTATGGTTTATAAAGCTTTAAATAATCTCGCCCCGTCTTATATATCGGAATGTCTGACACCTTATATTCCAAATCGCAACCTCAGATCCTCAACTGAGTGTCTCCTTAGAATTCCAAGAGCAAAACTGAAAAGAAGTGGTGAGGCGGCCTTCTGCTGTTATGCACCTAAAATCTGGAATAGCCTGCCAGTAGGAATTCGCCAGGCTAATACAGTGGAGCACTTTAAAAAACTACTGAAAACACATTACTTTAACATGGCCTTCTCATAACTTCACTGTAATTTAATCCTGACACTCTGTATATCCAATTCATTATAATAACTCTTCATTCAAAATTTGTACTAACCCCTACTCTCTCTTCTGTTTCCTTTTCCGGTGTCCTATTGGTGGTGGCACAACCATCTACCCAAAGCACCATGATGTTCCAACAATGATGGATGGATTAAAAGCCAGAAGTCTGTATAACCATCAGCATAAAGTGACTCCGTGAGAACCCTAACTACAAAGAGGACTATTTCATTTATGTTAGGTAGAATGCCCAAAGGGGACTGGGCGGTCTCGTGGCCTGGAACCCCTACAGATTTTATTTTTTTTCTCTCCAGCCTTCTGGAGTTTTTTTTTTTTTTTTTTTTTTTTTCTGTCCACCCTGGCCATCGGACCTTACTCCTTTTTATGTTAACTAAGGTTGTCTTATTTGAATTTCTTATTTGTCTTTTATTCTTCTTTTCTTCATTATGTAAAGCACTTTGAGCTACTTTTTGTATGAAAATGTGCTATATAAATAAATGTTGTTGTTGTGTTTTCTGTTAAATAAACTGAAGGTTTGGATTTTAATACATTCTAGTTATCATTGTACTAGAAAATGATGACATGTTGCATTTTGGTCAGAATCTCGCTGCACTTTGTACATGTGATAATTTGAATATTACTACTTCTGCTGGAGTCACCATGTAATCCAGACATGCCTTCTTTCAGTCCTGGAAGGCTGCAGGTTTGGCTTTAGCCTAACTGTTCAAAGCCAGTGCTTATGAATAACAGAACTTATTTCATTTTATGGTTTGTTAGTGCCACATCATGTTATTGTAGATGTTTCCATTCCATGAATATCATCCATATTATTTGTGGCCCAAAGTAGAGCAGTAATTCTCAGTCCTTCGCTTTTCTTCTCTTTTATTTCTATAGAAATATTTTATTAAAGTAGATGGCGAACACACTTGGGTGTAAATTGGACCAAGTTAGATTGTGATCTGTTGTTCCTTTGTCATTTGCATCTCATTGTAATTTGACAGCTGATTAAGGAAGCAAGAAGCTATTAAACACAGAGGATGTGGATGTTTAGGACTAAAGGAAGCAATTAAGGGTTGGAAATCTTTGCACAAACAAAATTGAACAAAAATGAAGCTCACAAGTGTTTCTTGAGCAGTAATATTGCCTTCTGGTTAAGCACTAAAGTTGGAACAAAAACTTGCAACAACTGCAGCTTTCCAGGACTGATCTTGTGCAGGCTTGTTTAACATAAATCTACACATATTTTAATGTGGTAGAAATGAAAAGCATCTTGAGGAAATCTGCACAGACAGTAACTGGCTAGAGTTTGTCCTGAGCTTTGAGGTGTGTCTCCTGATTAAGCTCTGCCTCATTATTTTAATTCAGCCTGAATGACTGATGGAGGAGCTATTCTCCTCTTTTACTTTCTTGCTTTGTGCCTTCCTTCCACCATTATCTATCATCTATGAGGGAGGAGCAAAAGCTTTAGATTTGTCGAAAACTTTGATCTCTGGTATTCAACAGTTCTCGACATTTTAGGGTCTCCTGATACCAAAATATTGATATCCCAATGATGGGTGTGTGTTTGTGTGTCACAGTTTCTTGTGGATGGTTTAAAGCTAAAACGGCTGGATGGAAAAATACCAAACTCGAAACTTAAGCCTATTATGAGATGATGATGTGCTGATTAGTTTTTCAGCGAAATCGTGCAAGTGAAAGAGACACCCTAGAGCAGGGGTGTCCAACTCCAGTCCTGGTGAGCCGCAGTGGCTGCATGTTTTTATTGTAACCCTTTTCCTAATCAGCAAGCAGTTTTCACTGCTAATTAACTCCTTTTCCCTTAATTTTAATAGCTCTGTTTTTAAGGATTCAGTCCTTTGAATTGATTTGTTTCTTCATTAAATGGCAGCCAAACAGAAAAGAAATGTGAAATGAGCCAACAGATGACCCGCTAAATTGGAACGTCAAAAACTCCAGCCAATTTCACTCCAACCAGTTTCTTAATGAGAAGCCAGTTCTTGTTGTTAATTAAAGCCGTTATTGAATATCACGACTTGCTGCTGCTCTCATTCTGCCACAGCAGACTGTTGATTTTCTGTTTTTTCTAAGACCACCATCAAGATGTTTTGGTGACATGAGCAGGCCAGTATGACCGAGACCTTCATCTTTCTTTATTTTCAGGTTAGCTGGTCATGTGGCAGCTTGTTTTGTGTCTCATTAATGTTTGGCTGCTCATTAAGGAAAAAGAAATAACTAAGGGGTCTGGGTCACATCAATTAAAACTAAGGCAAAACAAGTTAATCAGCAGCAAAAAAAGCACACTAATTAAGAAGATGGTTAGAATGAAAACCTGCAGCTGCTGTGGCCCACCAGGACCAGAGTTGGACACCCCTTCCCTAGAGGAACCCTCAAATACCGTAATTCTGAAATTAATTATGAATTCTTTTCATCAATTGCTATCGTAACTAACTATTTTATGATTAGAAAGATCAGTATCAGAGTGATAAATAATTACTGAAATGTGATAGAATAGTTCAGGTAACCTGATGGATCAGCTCACCTTAATGGATCACCACCAAGGCAAGCAAAAGCTATGCAACTAACTCTGTCCACTGTCACATGGTGGTGATTTTCCTAATGAAGTCATATTAATAAAATATTTTGGAAAAAAAATGAGAAAAAGGATTAAGGGGTAGCAATCTACACTAGTCCACAATATATTTTGGTTGAGCTTTTCAGCAAGTAAAAACACACAATATAGAAATTTGTGAACAAAAGCAGAATCAGGGCCTCTAACTAAATGACTGTTAAAGAGAAGAATTGCCTCAGCTTAAGAAACACGTACCTGGATTGCCCACTTGGCTTGAAATGTTGCATTTTTTCACTTCCCATGAATAAGCAACATTTATGTTATATGTTTACAAATTTGTCTGAATCCAGCTGGGGAGCAGAGCCTACAGCCCAACAGGATTAGACATGACGAGTGATCTAAGAGGGTAGGATTAGGGGTGCTACTTAAGATGAGGTCTGTGTGGCATATTCTATGTTTAAATCCAAAATATTAAACTTCCTAATGTTTCAGCTGTTGAAAAATCACTGTGAGCAGAGGTTAGAATGAGCCCATCACTCCTGTGTGTTGTAAAAGGCATCTAAAGTAGGGTGGCACCAGATTGGGCATCTGACTTTAAGACTTCTGCTCTCTGTAACCCCCTTGATGATGACATTCAAAGGTAAAAATTACAAAGCGTTGGTTGGTGCAGACCATAATACCCCGTGGGAACCCTCAGCTATTTATGTCATGGAGAAAGTTGGGGAACCCAGCTGAACCACAGACCGTGGGAAACCCAGTTTATGATCGTCCTAGACCTGATGCTTTGCAGCGAGATTAATACGAGGCAGTGAGTAAGAAGTGTGAAGGAGAGAGCATTGTGTCTTAGAATATTATATCTTAGTTAATTATATCTTAGTATGACTGGAAAAATTAGGCAAAACAGTGTAAGTGCTGAACAGAAGGACAGTAGATGTCTGCTATGTAGTGGAGATGCAGTGGAACAGTAAAGGTACAAGAATGCTTAGTGGGAATAGTGGAAGGTTCAGGTTTCTAGCAGAGGAGCAGTGATGATAAATTTGCGATTTGTGTGCTTGTGTCAGAAAAATGACCAGAGAAAGTGCTGGTGTTGACGAGGGTGACTAAGTGTATTAAGACAATTGATGGTAAATGACTGATGAGTCCCTTTAAGAAGGGGGATCGGAGGGTGTGTTCCAACTACAGAGGGATCACACTCCTCAGCCTCCCTGGAAAAGTTTATTCGGGGGTTCTGGAGAGGAGGGTCTGTCGGATAGTCGAACCTCGGATTCAGGAGGAACAGTGTGGTTTTCGTCCTGGTCGCGGAACAGTGGACCAGCTCTACACCCTTAGCAGAGTCCTGGAAGGTGCATGGGAGTTCGCCGAACCAGTCTACATGTGTTTTGTGGACTTGGAAAAGGCGTTCGACCGTGTTCCTCGGGGAATCCTGTGGGGGGTGCTCCGGGAGTATGGAGTACCGGACCCCCTGACAAGGGCGGTTCGGTCCCTGTACAACCGGTGTCAGAGCTTGGTCCGCATTGCCGGCAGTAAGTCAAACCCGTTTCCAGTGAGAGTTGGACTCCGCCAGGGTTGCCCTTTGTCACCGATTCTGTTCATAACTTTTATGGACAGAATTTCTAGGCGCAGCCAGGGTGTTGAGTGGGGTCCGGTTTGGTGGACTCAGGATTGGGTCACTGCTTTTTGCAGATGATGTTGTCCTGTTTGCTTCATCAGGCCGTGATCTTCAGCTCTCTCTGGATCGGTTTGCAGCTGAGTGTGAAGCGGCTGGGATGGGAATCAGCACCTCCAAATCCGAGACCATGGTCCTCAGCCGGAAAAGGGTGGAGTGCCCTCTCAGGGTTGGGAGCGAGATCCTGCCTCAAGTGGAGGAGTTCAAGTATCTTGGGGTCTTGTTCACGAGTGAGGGAAGAATTGAGCGTGAGATCCACAGGCGGATCGGTGCAGCGTCCGTAGTGATGCGGGCTCTGCATCATTTCTGTCGTGGTGAAAAAGGAGCTGAGCCATATGGCAAAGCTCTCAATTTACCGGTCGATCTATGTTCCTACCCTCACCTATGGTCATGAGCTATGGGTAGTGACCGAAAGAACAAGATCGCGAATACAAAAGGCTGAAATGAGTTTCCTCCGCAGGGTGTCTGGGCTCTCCCTTAAAGATAGGGTGAGAAGCTCAGTCATCCGGGAGGGGCTCAGAGTAGAGCCGCTGCTCCTCCGCATCGAGAGGACTCAGATGAGGTGGCTCGGGCATCTGATTAGGATGCCTCCTGGACGCCTCCCTGGTGAGGTGTTCCAGGCACGTCCAACCGGGAGGAGGCCCCGGGGAAGACCCAGGAGACGCTGGAGGGACTATGTCTCCCGGCTGGCCTGGGAACGCCTCGGGATTCTCCCGGAAGAGCTAGAAGAAGTGGCCGGGGAGAGGGAAGTCTGGGCATCTCTGCTCAAGCTGCTACCCCCGCGACCCGACCTCGGATAAGTGGAAGAGAATGGATGGATGGATGGATGACTGATGAGTAACGTCTCAGCATCTGCCCCACAGGTATGCAGAAGTAATGAAGGCAACTTTAATGGGTGGTGTCTTGAATGGGCATGATGGAGCCTGTGCTGATGGTAATAAAAGAGTCCATATGGGCTTTTTCCTTCAGTACCTGGAAAGTGTAGGTCATATAGAGTAATCCGGTTTTTGGAGCAGGTAATGAAGGTGGTTGAGAGTGCTAGAGGAAATAACCAGGGATCAAACAAATATTAGCAAAATACAATTTGGTTTCACCCCTGGAAAGAGAACAGCAGATGAGATCTTTGCTGTCAGGCAAATGTAGAAAACAAAGCTGCATTATGCAGTTGTAGATCTGGAGAAGGGATTTGACTGGAAATCACAAGAGGTGGGCATTGAGAAAGCTGTGGATAAATATTTCTCACTGTAGACACTAACTAATGAAGCATGGTCAGGATAGCTGGTGGGTATGAAGGTGAAACTGTTCCTTGGATCTGCCCTGAGTGTTGTTTCTGATGACAATAATGGAGCTGGTGACTAGAGAAATTTGTAAATGATTGCCATTAGACCTTTCTCTGCTAATTAGCTCATTTTGATGCTAAGGAGTGAAGCATAATTAATGGAGAAGATACTGAAATGGAAAGCTCGTCTCGAACTGAAAGGCCTCAAGGTAATTGCAGGAAGGACCAAGATGATGGTTAGAGGCGAAGGGGCAGGAGTTGTGGAACAGGAGGGTGCATGGCCAAGTGGTGTGTGTGATAACGTATTGGGTGAAACTCAGTCCAATGCAGAGGCTCTCAGATGTAAATGATGTAATGGAGTAAAGGGTAGTCTGCAGACAGTTAAGTGCAAGCTTTGTAATGAAAGTTTGCAAGAGGGCCTTAACTACTGGCAGTGGACTTGTTCTGGAGAAAGAAAGAATGTTCTGCTACTTAGCTGACATGTTATGTGCAGATGAAGGTGGTGGTGGTGGTGGTGCAGCAGTGATAGCCAGTTTGAGTGACAGGCAGAAAAAATTCCAGGAGTAGTACCCCATTCTGGCTTCTCTGGAATTGAAGGATAAAGTTTATGAGAGATGTGTGTGGAGTATTATACTCCATGGAAGTGGCATGTGGACAATGAAGACAGAACATGAAGCAAAGCTGGAAAAACAATGATCAGATAGGTGTATGGAGCATCATGGAATGAGAGGAGGACTAATGCCACATTCAGAGAAAGATTTGGTGTGGAGGAGATACTGATGAGAAAAAGACTAAAGTGGATTAGGCATGTGGGGTAAAAGGCGGAGGATGATTGAGTGAAGAAGTGCACCAAGATGGAGGCAGAGAGGATGAGACCAAAGAATTTTTTTCTGGAGGTGGTGTCAGATGATATGAAAAAATTTTGACCACAGTGAGTCCAGAAAAAGACCTACATGGCAATCAGCTAACCTGGGCAAACCTAGAAAGTAACCAATAAATGATGGTGATGTTTTTAGTTATTTGACAGTTTTGCATTAACTCCTACATGCCACGATAAAAAGAAATACAAGTCTAGTTAATCTACATGGGCCTAAGCATTTAGGTGAAATACATGCATACACACTACAGCAAAATTAAAAATAACACACAGAAGAAATCCTGTTTGGACTACTGTAAGACATTCTAGTAAAGACAGGGGGCAGACGATGTTGTGATTGAAGTCCTAAGGTCAGTGGAGCACCTGGTGGGAGTGCACAATACAGCAAATGTACCACTGGTATCAATAAGTAAGTGGTGCTTACAGCATGATGAGAACAGTTTTTTGTGTAACCAGAGTATTCTGCAAACTGTTCTTTATTTCTGGTAGATGCCATCAATGCAATGAATGGAGATTAAGCGGGATCATACAGTGAGCTTTCCTAAAGAAGGACAGTCCTTTCATATAATTGAATGACAAATTGGAAGGGTGGTGCCCACTGTAAATGGCACAAATGTACTCACGGCTAGAGATGTGATTTCAGACACTTTATCTGTAGAAAAAAAGCAGGTTACATCAACTTGTATGTGTGATCACGATCTTGACATACTTAGATGATTCTTCTACCCGAAACTCAGTTCTGTGGTTTGAGGCCCACAGGGTGTTATGTCATCTTCCATAACTTTAACTTTTATATGGAGTGCAAATGGCAGAATCTTTCTACTTTGAACCCCAAAACAAGACAACTCTAATAAAATGAGGAGATTTCATTTTAGGTTATTTTGCATTTCTAATGGTGTCTTTTATTATGTCTGTGAATTATTGTTTCTGGTGCTACATAAGCATTCTGAACTTGCAAAAGGATCAGAGCTAAATATGAAGAAACTAAATTGTCTCAGATTGGGCCATGCACCGTGTTGTCTTCTTGCCCTTTTTGTGGCCGGCTGGGATATACACAATCTCCCTGGAACCAAACAATTTGGATTATGTGGGTTCAGAAATTGCATGGATGGATGAACATAATAAAATAAAGGCCACCTGCCACTACTCCTTACATTTAACAAAATCCCACAGAATCTGCACAAAAGGATCTTGTTACTGTCTGTTGGTGTTTGACAGGCATTTATTAAAACATAAACTAAAAGTAGGTACAGTTACATTTACATAAAGTACCAGTTTTCTTTATGTTTTAATATAGAGTGTATAGAGTAACACATGTCTGGTGGAGTGATGGCTCTGAGGCCAGGGATCTGTGCCAGCAATTGGTCCAAATCCCGTAAATGCCAGAAGTGACTGTCCTCCGTTGGGCCCTTCAGCAAGGCCCTTAACCTGCAATTGCATCGTCCTGGGTATGACGTTAATCTGCATCCAGCCCAGCATTGGTGGCACTCCACCCACCATAAAAAAACCTTACGCTGTTCCAGTGCCATGCTGAGGTGTCACCCGCTGCACTCGGGTCCCAGTCTAAGTGGTTCGTTATGTGGTGGGTGCGGCAACTCGCTCTCGGCATATGCTCCCAAACCTTCATATATTGCACAGAATTAGCACTGCTGCCTAACTGCTTTAGTGTTCTGGGTTCAAATAGATTTTCTCAAGGTACTCCAGCTTTCCTTCCCCATGCTGTAGACAGTTTCTCAGATGTGTTTTGGACTGGTGTGCATGGTCACAAGATTGTTCGATACCTTGCATTTGATGTCGTCACCGGCCCACAAAACCCCAAATTGGATTAAGCGTGTCTGAAACTGGAGTAATACAGTTGTTTGCTGATGACCCCTGCACAAATATAACAAAGCTACCTGACCTCCCAAGTCTCTGTGGACATTACCAGGTAAGTTCAACTTTGTTAATTAATCGCAGGAGGGATATTAACAGCAATCAATATGTGGCTGCTATGGATCAAACAAATCTAAAATCATTATGGCACAAGGTCATTTGGAAGGAGTCAGGCCTATTATTAGATACAGTGGATCAATTTATTAAGATGATGTTTCCTACCCATTCTTTGGCCTCTCACTCTATTGTACATTAAAAAAGGCAATTTTCTCAGAAAATGAATACAACTGGGGACAATAAAGTGGAACTTGACTTTTAATGTTCTCGGTGCATATTTTTGAAATATAAAGAACTTTTGTCTAAACACGTTTCCTTTTCATCTACTACAGTTTTTGCAGTGTATGGCTAATTTAATATCACATCCATTTTTTCTGACTAATTAATTCTTTGCAATAGACTTAATTTTGTCTGGGTCCATTTCCTGATTTTTGTTATTTTATTTGTACTCCTGTTTTTCCATAGTTATACACATATAAAACATGCACATCCCACACAAATGTTGACCAGTGTGTTTTTTGGACTAAGCCCTGAGAAGCTGTAAGGTGTGTATGTGCATATCTTCATCTTATATATAAACGTCTACCCGTGGAAGTGTGTGTGTCTGTCTATCCGGCCCGGAAGTGAGAGGCTACGACAGCATGAAGCTCACAGAGCCAGCAAGGTGGCCCCAAGTTAATGAGTCTGAAGAAGAAAACGACTCTGCTGCCAAAGTAAAACAGCCGAGAAAAAAAAGAAACTCTAACGCAAGTGAAACAAGCACATTGGCAAAACGGTATCCCTTTTACTTTTCCTCCCACCGCTAATACACAAGCGAGGCGAGCATGTCAGCAAAATGAGTCCTCTTAGGAGAGCGATGCCTAGAGTACAGTGATCCCTCGCTATATCGCGCTTCGCCTTTCGCGGCTTCACTCCATCGCGGATTTTATATGTAAGCATATTTAAATATATATCGCGGATTTTTTGCTGGTTCGCGGATTTCTGCGCACAATGGGTCTTTTAATTTCTGGTACATGCTTCCTCAGTTGGTTTGCCCAGTTGATTTCATACAAGGGACGCTATTGGCAGATGGCTGAGAAGCTACCCAACTTACTTTTCTCTGTCTCTCTTGCGCTGACTATCTGTGATCCTGACGTAGGGGGTGTGAGCAGGGGGGCTGTTCGCACACCTAGACGATACGGACGCTCGTCTAAAAATGCTGAAAGATTATCTTCACGTTGCTACCTTCTGTGTGCAGCTTTTAAGTATGCTGCACGGTGCTTCGCATACTTAAAAGCTCAAAGGGCACGTATTGATTTTTGACTTTGTTTTTCTCTCTCTCTCTCTCTCTGCTCCTGACTGAGGGGGTGTGAGCTGCCGCCTTCAACAGCTTTGTACCGCAGTGCTTCGCATACTTAAAAGCCAAACAGCCCTATTGATTTGTTTGCTTTCCTCTCTGTTTCCTTTGAAGAGGAAGATATGTTTGCATTCTTTTAATTGTGAGACAGAACTGTCATCTCTGTCTTGTCATGGAGCACAGTTTAAACTTTTGAAAAAGAGACAAATGTTTGTTTGCAGTGTTTGAATAACGTTCCTGTCTCTCTACAACCTCCAGTGTTTCTGCGCAAATCTGTGACCCAAGCATGACAATATAAACATATGGTTTCTAGTTCGCGGATTTTCTTATTTCGCGGGTGGCTCTGGAACGCAACCCTCACGATGGAGGAGGGATTACTGTAGTTCCTTTCAATTACCTGACATCTCTACAGTTTTTTTTCTGACGATTTCAATAGTTTCTAGGAGCCCAGGTTTTTTACACCATGACCTTACACAGCTAGTATGTATATAAAAAATCCGACTGTCTGTGGTATCTGCACATTCTCCTTGTGTGTTAGCTGCCTAGCTACACATCTGCTAATGTTCTGCTGTGGTGTATAAATTGGGGCAGTACGACTGTGTGCATGAGTGTGCCCTGCCCAGGTTTGGTTTCAGCCTTGTATCCATGTTTCCTAGTCTAACTCCTGGAATTCATTAACTAGATAAGTTGGTTTGAAAAAAGTAATGGGGTGTATGAATCATAAAATAAAATCTGCAATGTGTACCATATAAAGCAGTCTGCAATGTGACTGAGCTTCACAACTGCTGACTGTGTTCCTTAATATAAACTGAAAAGTTGCATATTGGACCAGCTACACATTTAGAGCAGCTTGGATTTGTCATTGATTGAGTGATTTAAAGGACCAGAAATGCACAAATGTTTTTAACATTGATTACATGAAGGCTTTGTGACTGAATGCGATGTGAACAACAGCACAACCCCTACATCAGACGTACGATTTTAACATGGTATAACATGGCTTCCAGTCTTTACAAGCACATTTGTTGATCTCCCTGGTCCATTTTCTTTTACTACCTTGTGGAATTTCCCTGAACCCCACCAAATCACTCATTATACTCTTTGTTTTGTTCTTTCTCACCCAATAAAAAAACTTGTCTCTCCCTTCTACTCTTTACTTTACAAAGCATCCTATAAACCTCTGCCCTCGATTTCTGTCTTGCCCAGAGACCTTTCTCCTCTCCCTTCACCTCTTTCATATGACACAGTTCTCACTCCAATGTAAGGCTTTGATCTAGAAACCCAGCACACCCAGTTCAAAATTCGACACAGACTATCCTACTCCCCGCAAGCGGTTTCCGATGGGCCTCACTGCTGATCCTCTCTGTCGGTTTATGTTCCTTTGATTTACCTGCCACTTTTCTCCACATGTTCTGGCACTGTCCCCTTGTCTTTTACTTCTGGACACATGTATGTCACCTACTGTCTGTCTTTTTTCCTGAAGTATCCCTCTGTTACTTCACATCTTACTTCCCTTAGACCTTTCTAGGCTTCCACTCAAATTTTCTGAACACAAGTTATTCTGTCTGGGTATCCTGGCAGTCCGCTGGAAGACACCTGAACGTGTCACTGTCGATAACTGGTGGTCCTCCTTCTATAATTTAATACATTTGAAGTTAATGGTGCTTCCAGTAATGTAATTCAGTCCTGGTCTGCTGCGACTCAATTGTTTAAAATCTCAGCTTGCAAATCCTTGATTTTTTTATTTTAAATATTCCCTTGGCTCAGTAGGCCGGGTGGGTTGAGTTACTTTGTACGTTATGTCCGTTTATTCCTGTAAATTTGTTTTTGCTCAGTAAAAAGTAGATCACAAAAAAAACAACATGGGACAGTATAACATAACAAACAAGCTTGTCTGACATAGGCCTCCAAGGTATTTAGCATAACATAAAGGGTTACAGTGATGCACAACATTTTTCTCAGTATGTTTTTCTTTCTTTTTTAGACTTTTTTTGCTGTACATTCAGACATACAAATAAACATTTTGTGATGATTAATTAAACAGTATACAAAGAGTTTGATCTTTTTGGCCTAATCAACATTGTAAACCGGTTTGCTTTTTGATCTTGTGATGGTACATGCTCTTAATGGAGCTAAATAAAATAAAGGTTTATGACAAAGGTTAATTATATTTGTTAAATGGTTAAGCAATGCAGATGTTTGATGCCTGAAGTGTTTCAAAACAAAGTGAGCCAGAAAAATCTCAATGCCAGGAGAGAAGGGGGACTTAGAGTCCCAGACGAAAGTGTGCAAGCTCCTTCTGATTTCATGAAAACTTTCATTAATGACACTTTACATCAGGAGTTAATGTTTCTCCTAATGCCACCTAATCCAGACATCTGATAACAAAATCAAGCAATGCATTCACAGATTAAATGTAATAAAAATGATAATAGGGAACTACATAAGAAGTTTTCAGTGCCTGCCAGCTCTGTAAAGGTTTAAATGCAAATAAAACTACCCTGATGAGTCATAAAATGAGTTTATTGACCTCTGGCTGCGTGCCATAAAAATGACAATAAGAGGATAAATGTGTCTGTCCTTTTAGGAATCGTGAGTCAGTTGGGGAAGAACACAAAGAGCTTCCTTGGGAATTCAGGAATGGAGTATTTAAATAGATAGATTATGAAAAAGACGGAAAAATATTACAAGGTTTGGATGTCCCCGTCAGCACTTATTGACTCACTAACGATATGATCATACCACTTTCGCCAATATGTCAATATCTGATGAGGAGGCATAGTATATGGGGAGAGCTGTGGAATCATGGCCACCTACAGTATCACTTTACAGTGATGGAGTAAAAGCACATTCCGTTACTGGAAAATAGTAAGAACGATGACTGATTATCAGAAAAACCTCCTTAAACTGTATTCTAATCAATTAGAATTTCTCTTAACACTACATCAGACTTCACTTGGATGTGAACAGCTACAGTGTCTCTTCTGTCAGTTCCACTTACAGCCTTGGTGCTATTGTGGATAACAACCACTGCTTTTTTGAAACTCGCTTTGAGAATGGCACCACAGCAGCCTGAGACTCCCTCTGTCTGTCGAGACCCCCTCGCACAGTGAGAGAGAGACACACATAGAGACGGCTGCGTCTGACAACTGCAACGTAAACCTGCACATAAAATGAGTGTGTTTGCTATCTTTAGGCGGCTATGAACAAAGTACAGGCACTCTATTGATACTAAAGTGATGTCATTTTTTTCCCCTTCCATCTTTAACTGTTATCGCAGGAGAGGCCTTTACACTATGACCTGAACATGTGGTAAATAATGGGAGCCGGTGTGGTGTCCTAGTTGAATATTGACTGCACCCTCTATCGTTGTAATATGTACAGTGGACAAGGAACATCCTGCTTCCTAAAATCACCTTCATTTCAAATGCCAAAATACCGCACAAGCCTAAAATTCGGAAAACATTACAGTTTTCATCAGTAGATATCAAACTTTTTTCAGATCATCATCACCCAAGGAGATCAAGTGAAATCACAATTTTATACTATAAAAATATTTAATTAAAAAAATATAGTAACTGTTACCTTCCTTATCTAAAAGTAGCTGATTTTTTGCAGTATTTTAAAGTACCTGTGTAACAATCCTTAACAGTGTCCAGCCTGGTCACTCCACTTCATCACAGTGCACATATCTCGATAGAAGTGTGTACTGGGCACATCACCGATATAAACAAGATCTTTGGGTCAAAGTCAAAATATGAATGTATAAAATATATATCTCACAGATTGTAGGCCTTGCGGAGGCCTGTTTCTTTTTTTCTGGACATACAGTAGCTTTTCAACAATTGCCATGCCATTTCATTCAAGTGGTCTTATCATTCAACACTCCCCTTATACAGTATGTCCACTTTCATTTTAGCCTCAATGGCTGATTTTCAACTAAAGAAACCTCTGAGAAGTTTTCAGTTAACTGGAATTTCACATGCTTGGATAAGTCAATCCTTTCAAGACTATGCAATGGATATGCTTATAGTTTTTTTCCTTAAATCAATGATTTCCCATTGTCAAGTTTCACTAGGCAATAAAAATCTACTTTATCGGTTTAGGTGTGCTGATCAATTTCTGAAATTGGAATTTCTCTGCCATAAACCGTTTCTGTGAGACAGTGGATTCAGTGAAAACGCAATTTTGAAACAAAAAAAAAGTTAGGATTGTTTTATGGCACAAGTATTTTTTCTGATCAGAATATTTATTTGAAGTATATTGTTAAGCTGACTTTCTTGTTCTTAACCTTAGTTGTTCTTAGTATTTTTTCACTCTTCTCATTCCTTCAAAATAGCCAGGAATTTCAACTCAGAAGGTTAGAAAGATGCCATTGTATTGCACAGAAGAGAGAAAGTTGGTGTTTAAATGTATATTTGCAGAATTCTCCTTATCCAAAGACAGATTGATCCATCTATTGACTTGACCAGGTAACAGGTAAGCAAACACTAACGAAAATGAGAAAAAAACAAGGGGAAGGATTCCAATACCTTAAAATTGAAGTTTTCTTGCATTAGCAAATTAAAAATAAACAAAGGTTTCTTTGGTGGACTTTAAATCTGGGAGCTTCTCAAGGACACTGACTTCAAATCCAAGCTGTATGAAACTGAAAAAAAGAGCATGGGAGGCACGTGTCACAATTTTCTTGGGAATATAAAAGCGGAAAACTAAAAGGAATTAGTTGAGTGAGCTTCCCTCTTCCTGTCTAGCACTTGCGTGCAACATGTCTTTAAAAATTAATTTCCTACACTCTCATTTAGATGTTTTCACCCCAAAAGACATGGGAGCAGTCTCTAACAAACTCGAGGAGAGGTTTCATCAGGGCATCAGTCAAATGGTGGGACGTTATGGTTGAAAGTGAAGCAAGTCCATGTTAGCAGACTTCTGTTGGTCATTCCACAGTGAAACACCTTCAGCGGATTATTACAGGAAAAACTACCAAGTGAGTACTGTTTATATGTAATGATTACATTTAAAGCAATTATGTCTGATTGATCATTTTTTCAAACCTAAAGAATTCAATTTTAAACTGTTATGTCTCTAAAATAGTGTGTTTTTCATTTTACGCGTTTATCTCTCTAACACTGGAAATGATAGGAGTGATTATGTTTCCATATTTTGATTCAGCACCCTCACATCTATAATGAACACCTAATATTTTTAACAGGAGTGATTTTTTTTTTGCAAACCATTGTTTTCCGTCTTTTCTAAAGTGATGAGCATACAAGTGGATTGTGATGAAACAACATTCATCCAAAAATCTACTTTACTACCGTACATGTGATGATTTTCTTCAAAGAAAAAAAATCACATTATATACATGCGACAGATTCAATTTTGAAGCTAAAATATTTTCAGGATTTTTAGATAAATTTAGAACACTAAGTCATTTAGGTTTGTTTGTGTTGTTATATAAAGATCAAAAAATACAAAGTTATCATGAAAGTAGAACTGCTGCCTAGCTAGTCTCCTACCTTCACTACCAGTTCACCGTTTCCTTTCCCCATTTGCACTTTCCAAGGAAGCTGTTCTGATTGGTTCTCAACCCCTGGCTTTGCAAATGTCAGGCTTCCTATTGGCTGAGGGCATTATCTCATTATCTGTAGTGTTAAACATACAACTGGACCTTCATTTTCTTCCATTCTTCATCTTTCCTGTGTGAATGCTGAATGTATCTGATGATAAACCATGACTAGATGGGTCCCAAACACTTTTGATTCAATGATGTGCTCCCTGTTGAGTACTCCCTTTATTATTTGGACTGTTAAAGGAAGCACGGGCAGCTATGCATCTTAGCCTCTTCTGTTTGAAATGTCAGCCTTCCTTTTGGCTGAAGGCATTATCTCATTATCTGTAGTCTTAAACATGCAACTGAGGCCCCACCAGGTAGTACTGTACACGGCACTACTACAGTGGATTCAGAAAGTTTTCAGAACCCTTCACTTTCTAAAACACTTTACGGTGTAGCAGATTTCATTTGAAATGGATACATTTGTCATTTTACCCATTAGTGTACACTCAATAACCCATAATGACAATGTGAAAACATGTTTTCAGAAAGGTGTGCAAATTTATTAAAAATGAAAAACTGAAATCTCTCATTCATATAATTGTTCAGACTCTTTGCTGTGGCTTTCCAGATTGTGGTCAGGTGTATCCCGTTTGCTTTAGTCATCTTGGAGATACGTCTAAAACTTGACTGGAGTACCCTGGTGTCAAACTGAATTGATTGGACATGGTTTAGAAAAGCACATACCTGCATATTTAAGGTCCCATAATTCACACTGCATGTCAGCACAAAAACCAAGCCAAGGAACCAAGGAACTCTCTGTAGACCTCTGTTGTCAAACTGTGGTGAAGCATTGATCAGGACAGCTAAAGAACCACCCTCCGGCCTACTGTACTGTATATATGGCCTGTAAAATCTCAGCCCCATCACTGAAGCATTTCCTAATTCCTACCTTTTTTTTTTTTGTGGATTGCCTTTTTTTTGAATTCCAATATGTTCTTGTAAGTAGTTTCTTTAGATTCTTCTTTGGATTTTTAATTTGTTGGCTCATATTTCAGATTTATTGGATTGGGGCCTTGATCTATGTTTTGGGTTGCCTTTTGTTTTTGAGCATTTCTGAATTATTAAGAAGCTTTCTTTGGGCCATTTTGGGTCAGGCAGTTTCATAGCTCCTATCTTCCTTTTGAATATAATTAACTTTGGCTCCCTTGTGTCCGTGAGAGCCACAAAGCCTGCTTATTAAGTTTTGGGGGTCATGCTAACCTTGTGTTTTTTTTAGGCCTAGCATATGTTTCCAGACATCACTGGAGTGCTGAGGTGCTAGTTTTGGAGTTTTATAAAGCTTTGTACCATAATGGACTCTTGCTCACATCTCTTCCCACAGCACCCTTCCCATTTTCCGAATTTGAGCCTATAAATCTAGCACACAAACCTATCATCTTGCCTGGGACCAATATTTTCTTAATTCCATAACCTGATAAACAGGCCGTGCAAATGGAATGTAAAACAACCCAATGTCTACTGCCACACACATAAATAATCTTCTTATATAATACACTACCGTGGCTGTTCGTTTGTCTGTCCAGGATACTAAATCACGTGTAGGTCGCAAACCATTTGACCTATTGACCTGAAATTTAGTACACATATACTATGTGACGTCTACTGTGCGCTTTTGGGGTGATGATTGACCTCCAAGGTTATTCCTCTTTTTATTTTATTGTAGAATCAACTCTTGGCGGCAGCCAGCAGGGCGGCACATGCATACGGGTGCCGTTCTCATCCCTAACACCTTTGCCGTCACTTCCTCTACCTCTTCATATCTTAGATAGATAGATAGATAGATAGATAGATAGATAGATAGATAGATAGATAGATAGATAGATAGATAGATAGATAGATAGATAGATAGATAGATAGATAGATAGATAGATAGATAGATAGATAGATAGATACTTTATTAATCCCAATGGGAAATTCACATTCTTCAGCAGCAGCATACTGATACAATAAATAATATTAAATTAAAGAATGATAATAATACAGGTGAAAAAAAAAAAACAGACAATAACTATGTATAATGTTAAATATTAACGTTTACCCCCCTTGGTGGAATTAAAGAGTCGCATAGTTTGGGGGAGGAACGATCTCCTCAATCTGTCTGTGGAGCAGGACAGTGACAGCAGTCTGTCGCTGAAGCTGCTCTTCTGTCTGGAGATGATACTATTTAGTGGATGCAGTGGATTCTCCATAATTGATAGGAGCCTGCTGAGCGCCCTTCGCTCTGCCACAGATGTTAAACTGTCCAGCTCCATGCCAACAATAGAGCCTGCCTTCCTCACCAGTTTGTCCAGGCGTGAGGCGTCTTTCCTCTTAATGCTGCCTCCCCAGCACACCACTGCGTAGAAGAGGGTGCTCGCCACAACTGTTTGATAGAACATCTGCAGCATCTTATTGCAGATGTTGAAGGAAGCCAGCCTTCTAAGGAAGTATAACCGGCTTTGTCCTTTCTTGCACAGCGCATCAGTATTGGCAGTCCAGTCTAATTTATCATCCAGCTGCACTCCCAGATATTTATAGGTCTGCACCATCTGCACACAGTCACCTTTGATGATCACTGGGTCTATGAGGGGTCTGGGCCTCCTAAAATCCACCACCAGCTCCTTGGTTTTGCTGGTGTTCAGGTGTAGGTGGTTTGAGTCGGACCATTTAACAAAGTCATTGATTAGGTCCCTATACTCCTCCTCCAGCCCATTCCTGATACAGCCCACGATAGCAGTGTCATCAGCGAACTTTTGCACATGGCAGGACTCCGAGTTGTATTGGAAGTCCGATGTATATAGGCTGAACAGGACCGGAGAAAGTACAGTCCCTTGTGGCGCTCCTGTGTTGCTGACCACAATGTCAGACGTGCAGTTCCCAAGACGCACATACTGAGGTCTGTCTTTAAGATAGTCCACGATCCATGCCACTAGGTATGAATCTAATCCCATCTCTGTCAGCTTGTCCCTAAGGAGCAGAGGTTGGATTGTGTTGAAAGCGCTAGAGAAGTCCAGAAACATAATTCTTACAGCACCACTGCCTCTGTCCAAGTGAGAGAGGGATCGGTGTAGCATATAGATGATGGCATCTTCCGCTCCCACCTTCTCCTGATATGCAAACTGCAGAGGGTCAAGGGCGTGTTGAACCTGTGGCCTAAGGTGGTGAAGCAGCAGCCTCTCCATGGTCTTCATCACATGTGATGTCAGAGCAACAGGCCGAAAGTCATTCAGCTCACTAGGACGTGATACCTTTGGGACTGGGGTGATACAAGATGTTTTCCAAAGCCTCGGGACTCTCCCCTGTTCCAGGCTCAGGTTGAAGATGCGCTGTAGAGGACCCCCCAGCTCCGATGCACAGACCTTCAGCAGACGTGGCGATACTCCATCTGGACCCGCTGCTTTGCTGGCACGAAGTCTCCTCAGCTCTCTGCTCACTTGCGCTGTTGTAATTATGGGTGGGGATGTCTTTCCTATGCTGGTATCAGCAGAAGGATGTGTGGAGGGTGCAGTACTCCGAGGTGAGAGTGAGAGTGGGTTAGGGTGGTCAAACCTGTTAAAGAAAATGTTCATTTGGTTTGCTCTCTTCACGTCTCTCTCAATGGTGATACCCAATATCTTAAATCATTCTTGAAGCAGATTGAAGACCTAAGTGAAAAATTAAAGAAAACGTACTAAGTAAGTGCAACACAAACACTGACTTAATCAGTTTTAACGCGAAAAGATGCTGACGGAAGAAGAGAAGAAGCGGGCTGCTAGGGTGGAGAAAAGAAAAGCTGATCAGGAAGGAGCAAGCGCATCAACCTCTGAGCAAACGAATGATAAACGTACAGAAAAATAGTATGAAAACTAGGAATGCTTAAGTCAAGTGTATTCACTGCACGTTATCATGCAGTGTACCGTTACTGGTATAATAATAAAATGGCAAAACTGAAACAGACAAGAAAATAAAAGTTTAGTCAGGAAACAAGTAGAGGTTATAACCAGACATTTAGTATATGTGTCAGTGTAGTGTTATTGTTGGTTTGTATATACTGTATACTGTATATATATATATATATATATATATATATATATATATATATATATATATAGTGTCTATTTGTTAGTTTTTAATCAAGAGGATTAGATTTCTGTTATTTTCACATTGTAACTCAAAAGTTAATTTTCATTAACATCACTGGCCACAACTGACGTGTTGATGAAGTAAGGGTAGCTACAATATAAATATGGCAACATTCATACTTTATTTTATCCCTCATTGATTGAAAAAAGCTTGTGATCATCACAGCAATAGTTTTCTTTTTTTCTGAGTAGGCCCGAGCATTTGAATATGTTGTTCTGGCTATGATTGTGTTCTGAATCTGAATTTCGATTTTTGTTTTGCACTTTGATTCTGGTACTTCTTGTTGTTGTGGCTTCTGGTGCATTTCGAGCCTCGGATGACTATGTTGTCCTTTTTCTCTGTCATCTCCTGGTTGTTTTGTGCAAACAACAGTCCACGCCTAATATGTGTCTACTAAAAAACAAGATGCTGTTACAGTAAATACAAAACATAACAATATCATAAAAAAATGAATCCAAAAACAAAAACAAAGTAAGAAAGGAATGTAAAACCAAATTCTACATAGCTCAAAACCCAACCAGAAAAATAAAAGGTCCAAAAGAAAAATGTATTACACCCAGGAAAATACTCAATGTCTAAGTGGCATTTATTACTCCACCTCTGACCAACCTGGAAGAATTAGGGTTGCCCTGCTCCTAGACAAAAACAGTATGGCAGTAAAGGATTTCTTTCGTGACGGAGCTCACCATAGCTTCTAACATTTAAAATTATTTTTTAGGTCTCCTCTCCAACGCTCATAGTTAAGTTACTCTTTTTCAATAAATTCCCACACAAACAAACTCTCACTGGGCAATATAAATGAGTGCAAACACTTGCATGAGTGTGTGATGTGACAGAGTGGACCCCTTTCTCAATTACGTGTAATTCTGCTGGGTCTCTGTGACCCTTTGATGGAAACACATGGACTGATTCATCATTTAGCAGCTGGTCTTTTTCATTAAATAATTTTTCTACAATTTTATTATCAATCCCATTAATCTATTTATTTTAACTGAATTGCTTGTTTTCCTGAATTTCTGATTAACATAATATAGCATTATAAAACCTTCAGGGATATAGGGGGCCAGAGCTTATCCTGCCAGTATTGGGTGCAAAGTAGAAAACAACTACAGACAGTGTGCAACACCGTCACAGGCCCACTTATTTTGTCTAGGTTAGCTTTTCTGTTTTCCCAACCAGCACAGCTACTGTCAAAGATACTGCCAACTTTCTTTTTTATGACATTTATTTTTAAAATGCCAAATGTCTAAGTCAGACATGGTCCACTGGCTCTAGAGGAAATTATTTAGGCTTGGCTGTGACTTACAGTATGTAATAATTTTATTCCTAAGCTGCTCTCAAGCATGCTGCTGGAGACCACTATTACTACAGGTGGTCATGAAAACTAATTTCAAATTGATGGCTCATTCCTTTTCAGAACTGAGCTCCTTAATTTACTCTCATTTACTACCCAGATTCTGTAGCCAGAAAGATGCTGCGTATGAGATTCAACCCTTTTTTTCTGGCGGGGTGGGGGGCACAGAGCAGTGTTGTAGCTGTTAGTACTACTTCAGAATATGTCTGACTCCTGGGCAACTCGCTGAGACTTGTACCTTCTCAACATGTCCACATGTATTTCCTTTATGTACTCCACTTTTATCTCGCATCCAGAACATAAACACATTAGGCTGACTGGCGTCTCCAGACTGGTGTACAAGTCATTTAGTGATAGGCTTCATCCCTCCATGTCCCTGCACTAGAATAAATGAGTTTGGAAAACTAATGAATTAATAAACCCCGTGAGCCTGAATTGGATCAAGAGGTTTTAAGAATGAATGACAACCTGCAGTCAGTCACTGTCATCTCTCAGGCTGCAACTTCAGAATAATTTAGTGAAATGAGACTGTAACCAGGCTTACAAACAGTCTGTAGAGCAAAGAGGCCACTCCAGTATCCCAAAACACTATTTGTTATGTCTAAACTGCAGGGAAACAATCAATAAGAAATGTAAATTTAAAGTTTTATGAGAAAACTTCGTAAATTAGTAGACTTAACATGATTCAGTATTCATCGCCTGATCTGATCTGCCGTCAGGCTCAGCCTAGTTTGAGCAGCTACTTCATTTTAAGCTGAACTGTTCTCTTTATTTATTTTAGAGTGCCTATTGCATTTCCTTAATAATCTGAGCATAATAATGAAGACAACTTTTTGGATAGCAGTGTCTCCACTAGATTCTGGAATGCTGACAAATAACATCCAATTTGTTTTGCAAGAAGAAGCCCTGCTTCTAGTTCTGAGAAATATCAAATGGTGATAAAGGGCATTCAATAAGGAGTCCCAGGACATCTACATTTAGAGGCAGCTCCTCCTCTGTCAGATTCCTGCTTCTAAAGTAGTTGTTAAAGTGACAAGTTCATGCCCAACAGTTGAACAGTGATGCTAACTGGTGTGATTCTGATAACCTGCTTCATATTGGAAATCTGCTATGTTCTGTCCCTATCATTCTTTACAGTCTTCAACCCCAAAAGGGTGCTGTCCAGCTGGCTGCTGACCTCACACTGAATCGGTTTAGCTGAGAGTGGGTGTCCCTGCTAGGCAATTGTATTTTGTTTACGATTGGTGTCTCCATTTTATCATAGGCTGCAGTAACTCACTTCATTTCTCCAAATTATTGATGAAATACGTGGGGTCCGCGCGTGAGTAAAAGCGTTCGTGCTCTTGGGCCATCTACCTTGAACTCAGCACTGTTCGAATGGGCTCTGCACTTAAGACTACTTGTAAAACCCCTCCTACGAAGTCGTTCGCTTTTATCTTAGATCGAGTTCAATAAATCAGAACTGCCAGCCTCGAACGTAAGTTACAAATCGGTTGCGTATCGCTTGGCTTTTCCTGATGAACAGATTGGCCACACATTCAAATTGCCACTACGAATGGGGAAAGTTGGCCCGAACAGTTGTCCAACAGCGACCCACGCGTTCACAACGGAAACTGCAGCCCGGGGGATAGATACCAGCATTAAAAAGATGGGCCATCAGCAGCCAAATAGCATTCTGTCTGTGGCGGATGCTCGAGTCGTCTTCTTGTCCGATACTCTTGGTTTTCCTCCCCTACTTCCATAATAGAGCGACGCCGTGTCTATTATGCGTGGTTTCTTTCCTTGCTGCCCCCGAATCGCATCGTTTCGTTTCATTTCGAGCTCAAAGGCAGTCATAATTATTAAGTTCTGCCGGGCACGCTCCCAAAGTGACCTGATGTTAAACAAACATACAAATCACATTTGTGTCATCTCTGCGGCAAAATAAACATAAACGAACCCGCGTCCAAAAGAGCGCCGGCTCCCCGATGGAGCAGAATAAAGGGCGGAGACTGGCGGAGACGCGTCGCGTGTGGGGGCCGAGCGCAGAGCGCGCGCAGCTGCAGACCGGCGAGCGCAACTTAGCGGGGAGGAAGCTCCGAGTGGCCGCACCTGCAGCCGCAGCTCACAGTGGCGCACTCGCCACAGCAGCCGTTTTGCCGACGTGCGTGCGCGCACCTCCAGAACTCATTTGCTTCGCTTTTGATTTTCAGTGCGGTGATTTTTTGGGGGGACAAAATAGAAGATCAGCTGTGACTGAACCACTTCACATTTAAGAGCTCGGGCATGCAGAAATGCTACAAGAGCGAGCGTGACACTCAAGTGGAATTAAACAGTCTTAAACTTTTAATCATCTTTTCCGGTTTACCCTAGAAGGGACCGCTCTTTGAGAATACAGAATAAAACAATAACAAATTAGAGGAGATTTACTTTGGAAATTCGACATATGAAGAGATATGGACGGTGATGAACTTTTGTTTTTGTTTTTCAAATGCAACGTTATCTGACGCGATTCTATGGTTAAGCTTAGAACACTTCGCCTGTAATATTGCAACATTCTATAATAGCCGCTGTCTAAAAGAACGGACACCTCCATGCCAGGGAATGGGAAACATGGTTCAGTAAAGGAGGGCACTTTTTGCTTTGGTAGCCTTTGACACGCAGGACAGAAGCGCGTGAAAGAAACGAAAGCGCTGAGCTGTGGCAGATTCAGATCCAGCGGATACCTGTTTAATTACAATGAAAAACAAGGCACACTGCTCTTGGGGAACTTTTACCTTATCCTGTCGACATTTCGGCATTGACATTTGGATTTAATACTGTCCTTTTGGTATCCGATTTATTTACATTGTTTCCAGGATTCGACTCTTCATACTTGACTATATCCGCTATGGGGATAAAATGGAAAGTTATTCTAGGAATATTTCATTTCATCCTGGTCACCTTACTCCCTGCCTCCTTTGCTAAGGTAAGAACACTGAAGCATGTAAAAAACAATAAACCGATCATTTCCGTCCTGCACTTTACAGTTAAAAAAGAAACAACCGATGAGTGAAGACAGCAAATGTGTTATATTAGTAGCATTCCGATTCTCCCGACGCATTAACACGCGGGAAATGCGTTTGTCCTTGAAGCGCGCACAGCTTTCTTGGGGTTTGCCGTCTTTTCCTTCTTCTCTTTTTATATTTGTCAATGAGGTGAAAAGGCAAACTTTCACTCTTGTCTGTAGTTAAAAAAGAAAAATGACCTGTGAAGTTTATTGCCGCACTGCTGCTGTTAGCACGGCAGCGCCGAGCGGTCACTGACACTCGTGGGACTGAGCGCAGACGGCCCGCTGGCACGGGCTGAGCGCGAGTGGCGTTCGAGTCTCACCTGGCGTCTCCTGATCATTGCTCTTAGGACATTGGCCCGTTTAAAGCCAAATCTGACACACTGCAATCCACTCAAGGTCATATTGGTAAATGTTTATTTAAATTACTAACATTTAGTTTGTTCTCTTTTTGTTCTGAAAATACGGGACTTTGATACTAATTTGGGGTCAACATTATCTGCACAGAAAAGACTAAAAAGCATCGGGCTAACCCCGTAACATATTTTTTTTTAAAAAGCAAAGACTTATTGTAATTGTCACGTCTTGTATATTTTGCGTATATGTATCAACTGTACAAGTGTAATTAACAACTTGTCGCTGCTGTGATTAATCGATTATTTGATTGATTGACTGTTCAAAGTGCCATAATCCCCCGAGGAAGAATAAAAAGGAATAGACAGGCACTGATGACAAGGCGTCTGGAAAAAGGGTTTGTTGCATGATATGACGGCTGCTCTGCTTTAAGGTTCGTATGTAGTTTTCCAGAATCACAAAGTCATGTTATAGGTAGCATTAGCCTCGTGATCGGGCTTAGGAGACGGTTGAATGAAACTCATCTGAAATCATGAGTTATAAGCGAACGGTAGTTGAACCCTGTATGTGACGCACAGGTTCATCTCGAGAAGTACAATAATTAGAGTCCTTAGAGAAAAATAGGTAACAAGGAAGCGTTTATAAATTCCAGTGTCATGGATTTTCACAACGTGGACGATATCTGCCAACTACTGTCTATGTAGCTGCGTATCTATAACATGAATTTACGTTACAGCCAGATATAATGCATATGCAGTATTTATACACGTTTTTCCAACCGTTAGGCTAGACTAGGTGATGCTAGTTTATCTGAGCTTCTCCGCCCCGCAATGACGTCACCCGTATTTTTTAAAGACTCTGATCTGGAAGCCAGGGGTTTCTTCAGCTGTCTATTTATTTATGGTTACCACCGAAGCCGAAAAGAGTAATACAATTACTTAATCGCTGGGTTAATATTAAAGTTTTTTCCGGTAGCGTCAGAGCTCATAAATGACGTGACCTGCAAAACGTCAAGTTGCGTCAGGAGGGCGTGACTTTGATTTGGTGACAGTGGGACTGACCCACCTCGCATTATGCGAAACAACGAACGACGGGGGCTTGGCTCTATTTGTCCTCCGTCATTTTTGACCGGCACATCGAAACGATTTCTTGATCGAGATTGTTGGGGTTTCTTTTTTAAACAGTGCTGATGGAAATAGCAATTATTGGATTTGTTCTCCAACGAACAGTTAATTTTGTATTCATCGTAGTTTATTATTGTGATGGATTTCATTAATGACCGTCTAGTATTAGTTCTCAGCAAAAAACACAATGGCATTGAACATTTGAGGAAAGTGGATCTGTTCCAGGTGATGGACTAGTCCCAAAACACTAACTCTAAGAACTGAAATAATCATTTCATGGTGTTTCATTTTCAAAATTTGTTCTTGAGGTTTTTCATAAAGGACGATGTAGTGATGTAAGGTGGGAGTGGAACTTATTCCATCTCATGAAGCTCCTTTCAGATTCAGGCTCAAGCCTGGCATGCTGATTGTGAGAGGTTTGCATCTTCTAACTTTGCCCATGGGTGCTGTCTTCTGTGTCCCGCCATAACCTAGGGATATGCAGTTAGGGAGCCTGGCACTTCCAAACCAAGGTGCTCAATATGAATGATGGCTGATTTGTGCATGAGAGGATCATGCACTGGAATGATGTTCCTGTCACGCCTCGGTCACACACCTTATGCTGTCTGGCTCCCTACTGCCGCAGAGGTGAAATAGAGGGTTCACAGTATAGTTTGGTGGATTAAATGGAATATTCAAATAAATGTCTCAATATACTTAGATGATTCAATTCACCTAAGTTGTACAATTAGTACATTTTCCTACCTTACCGTTTAATCTTATTTAGCCCAAGGTATTCACTTGCAAGAAAGTTGAACTGTTGAACTCAATCAAGAAAATGCACTACAGACAATTGGCATAAAGTAATATAAAGGCAGCCTAAATATTCAGAATATTTTACAGATTTTACTGCAGCAAGGTAGTAATCTCAAAACAATACATTACTTATACTCAGTATGTACATGCTGACTATGTAGAAACAATGCTAATAGATGTTGGTAACATTACCTAAGAACCCTTCTGTCCTTTAGAATAATAATTGACAGTAATAATAATTTTGAAAGTTCATGAGAACAAGAGTGAAAGATATTGGGAGTTTATTGTGCTTTTTAGAGCACTACTGTCACAGACCTGTTCTCTCTTAATACTAAATTAAGGACAATGCAGTGTTCATTACAGCTGGTGACAGGATTGCAAGCCTCACACAAGCGAGAAAAGAATAGATGAAATGTGTGAGAAAAAGCTAATTAGCTGGCGAGATCCTGTGACGACAGCGTCAGCCACTTTCAAAGGGACAATGCCAGGCCCTGTTCATGTAACCTTGAGTAAAGTCTTGGCGTATTCATTGAAAATGAAAGGTGGATTTGTTATACAGAGAGTGGCATTCAGAGAATAAGCTATGATTTCAGTGCATTATTAAGGATCAATGAATTAGCCTCTGTATGACGTCTGATGCGGGTGGTAAAGAGAGCGTTTCTCTGTTGGTACCTCATTCAGTGTCCTTGAGGCGCACACTGTAAGTCATCATTTCAGGACAAGCCATCATGCATTAACATGCCCTTATATTTGCAAATTTGGCTTTAATCTCTACAGTACCTTCTGTACCTCAATTACACTGAGAGATTTATCTTTATACCCATGGATTGTTCAATATATATAAAAATTGTATGTGCAGTGGTGAGGTTTTGGATATGCAGATATCACAATAATCAGTGTCCAAACTGCAGTTGATTTCCCTGAAACTGACTGACAAGGGTGCATTTGTAAAACTAGCAAAATCCTATTTGATGCTTCCACTGGTGAATGAATCAAAGAAAGAAATATGGAAAAGAAGATTCTTTATCTGGAAAATATTAGAAGAAACCAAACCCAGAATTATAGTGCTTAATAAATAAATACACATGATGTTCAGGACAAGGATATTGACATGGAGGATCAAATCCACCTGATAATGATGCAGCATTATCTGGGTCGTGTTTTGTATTGTCCATTTAATAACCAGACATCCTGGACACTCCAGATGTGCCTCTTTCTCATTACCTCATTGGTAAATACCTACCTCCACTTATTTGCAAGAAAATAGTAGAGGTTCTACTGTAACTCATTCTGTAAATCTATCCTGCCAGCCATGCATCCTGACAAAGTATTCAAAGTATTTAAGCATTTTCACCAGATGAGCAACTGAGTCTCCCCATTAGGAAGCCATTAAGCCAGCTTCTGATCTATCCTGCAGCTTGCTAACATTTTCCTCTATAAAGGGAGGCTTACTTACTGGATGGCTCTTCAAACATTCAAGCAGATGCAATACATCCAGGCATTCTGCCAAGCATCCCTTTACTACTTTTTTGTCCATTTTCTTTTCACCAGGCAACTCTATTTTACTTAGTTGTATGCATTATAAAGTAGTTTCTCTCGAACTGATGATTACATACCCAATAAGGGAAATACTGTTTTAAACTTCAATACACAAATTAATCAAGTCCATCCATCCATCCATTTTCCAACCCGCTGAATCCGAACACAGGGTCACAGAGGTCTGCCAGAGCCAATCCCAGCCAACACAGGGCACAAGGCAGGAACCAATCCCGGGCAGGGTGCCAACCCACCACAGCAAATTAATCAAGTGAATTATGAATTCATGAAAAGAAACATGTAGCAGTTGTACTGCTACCTTGAGATCATTAACTGAAGTTTCTTCTTAGTTCTTGACTGTGAGTTTTATTATTTTATTGGGAAGTGAAACATATATGAGCAGTAGAACATAAGAGGAGTTGTCAGTGCTGCTGCTCCATAATTGCAGGGCTCTGGGGTTGATTATCAGCTTGGTCACAGTATGTGTGGAGTTTCCATACTATTCCTGTGTCTGCATGATTTTTTTTTTTCCTTAGGTAGTTCTTGTTGCTCACAGGTTAAGGACCGACAGGTTGGATTGATTGGTTACTATAAATTGTCCTGAGGTGGGCGTATGCATGAGTGTGCCCTGTTAATGAAGAAAATAGTAAAGAAGACATATACGCTAGACATATACATCGAAAATAGTAACAGTGAGAGGCTGGCTGTTTATTTCATGCAAGAATGCTTATGAAGACCATACTTTGAGTCTTGAAATGTGAAGCAGAGAAAAATCAAATTCATTCAAGACCTGAACATTGTATAAACATTGCTTAAAAAATTAAGGGGACCCTTAATCATCATAGACTAACATCAAGACAGTTAAGCTTCATATATCAGTCTGTCCATTTAGGAAGCATAAGCGGTTGTGAATCAACTTCACCTGCTTTGGTTCAATTGAAAGTGACAACAGGAACACTGGAGAGGCAACAGCAAGATAACCTCCAAAAAGGCAATGACTTTGTATGTGATGGTCACAGACAATTGCTTTCCTGACTGATTCTTCTCTAGTTTTGCATTTTGCTAGTGTCTTTGTCACAACTGATAGCATGAGGTGACACCTGTAGCTGATTCAGGTTGCACAATTAGTCTAGCTCCTCCAGGATGGCACATCCATATGTGATATTAGAGTCTCAAGAGCATGGAGGAGATACCAGGGTCCTAGGCAATTATATGAGGAGAGCTGGACAGGGCTATAGAAGGGCATCAACCCAGCAGTAGGACTGGTATCTGCTCCTTTGAGTGAGGAGGAACAAGATGACAAAATGACCTCCAGCTGGCTACTGGTGTGCATGTTTCTGACCAAACTGTCAGAAACAGACCCTATGAGGGAACAACATCCTCTAGTGGGACTTTGCTCATAGCCCATCGCCGTGCAGCTCAATTGGCATTCGCCACAGAATACCACAATTGGCAGCTACATCAGAGGTTTTCACAGATGAGAGCAGGTTCATACTGAGCACATGTGACAAATGTTAAAGAGTCTGGAGGCACCATGATGAATGTTATGCAGCCTACAACATCATCCAGCATGACTGGTTTAATGGTTGGTCAGTAATGGTCTGGGGAGGCATATCCTTGGAGGGTCACGCAGACCTCCATGTGCTAGGCAATGGTACCCAGACTGCTGTTAGGTACTGGGATGAAGTCTTCAGAGGCATTGTCAATGCAGTGGGTCCTGGGTTCCTTCTAGTGCAAGACAATGCCCAGCCTCATATGGCCAGAGTGTGTAGGCAGTTCCTGGATGATGAAGGCATTGATGCCATTGACTGGCCTGCACATTCTCCAGGCCTGAAATCAAGTGAGAACCTCTGGGACATTATGTATTGATGCATTCAGAACCCCCAAGTAGCACCATAGACTATCCAGGAGCTCACTGATGCCCTGATCCAGGTCTGGGAGGAGATCCAGGACACTATCCACCGTCTCATCAGGAGAACACCCAGACATTGTCGGCAGTACATACAGGCAGATAGGGGCCATACACACTACTAAGTCACATGATGACTTGCTGTGATGAAATTCATGCAAGTTGGATCAGCCTGTGTTTCAATTTTTGACTTAGACTTTCAGTGTGATGTTGAATCCAGTCCTCAATGGGTCAGTGATTTTATTCTCAATGAACTTCAAAGTATTACTCAGTAAAGATTTTCCACTTTCCGATGTGTGATTTAAATGTTCCCTTAATTTTTTTTTTGTATTACGGTTTTTAACATACAAAACATTTCAGATGTTTCAGCTCACCATATTCTCACATCACTTCCAGGAGTACCCTATACAGTTTTTGGGGTGTAGCTTCTGTTGCCAACATGGAAATTGCCATCTTTCTTTCTACTGAATTGCTTCATTCTTTGCTTCAACTGAAGGAGACAACCAATGTTTGTATCAATTGTGGTTGGGGACAACAAATTGAGAGATTTTATTTGCATGGAGAGGGAGAATTTCAGCAAAGGATTTATAAAGAATGATGTAATCATCATGGAGTATCTGATTTATCTGACCATGTGCGCATAACTAAGTTTATTCACTCACATTTCCCATTCAATAACTGAACAAATGCTACCCAAGACCAATGCTAAAATATATCATTTTAAACATTATAACAGCACCACTTCAATTCACGAATACCAGTATTATTCAGGATATTTTTCATTTACATTAACTCTTTAAAGTTGCTTTTGGAACAACACAGTTTTATAATCGGGTTTGTCAGCAAGTCACTTTGCCAGGCTTGTGAAACATCTGCTGTTGTGAGCGTTTGCATCAGTATATGGCAGAGATATTAGCTGGTTAATAACACTTACTGATATGTAATATTTAATGAGTAAGTCTAATTTACATTTCAAAGGTGTGTCATGTAAGTGATCAGACTTGTTGTTTAAGCCTGTGTGTATTAGGTGCAAGTGACTTAACTGCATTAATTACACTTGCTATTGTAGCATTCATATATGTGTTGTGTTTTAAGTATGTTTGTAACATTTTTGTTATTATACTAATAAAAATTACTTTGGCTTCAAAAACCTAACTAATGACACAAATGTAGTGCTTGCTGCTTCATTTTCATGACTGAAGTATGCTGCTTAAGTAGCCTTACTATCTGTGCATCTGTACAGTTATGTGCTTACATACATCACATCAGACATCATAGAGTTGGATTGGTCTTCTTCTTCTTCTTCATACTATGAGCTGAGCCACACAAATGTTCGGCCAATATGGAGGCTTTAAAAAACAAACTAACTGAACTTAGGAATTAACCTGTACACTAACCATAGGTTGCAAATTGAAACAATTGCAAGTATGCATTTTTATTTGTATACTAATTTCATACTGGGATAAAATGGAAATAAGAAAACACTTTTTTAGTTTAGAGATCATTGAGGATTTTCCTGTTTAATTTAAACTACCTGGAATTTTTTAAAAATAATTATTATAAATTCAAGCCTTGCAGAGTAAAAGGAAGGTGTTGCTTAATGGCTATTTTGCACATAATACGGAGGCAAATGTTCTATATGTCAGCATAATCAATGGGAAAGGGGAAAGACGCACACCTCTATCTGTTGCCTACTGTGGAATTTTTGCATAGAAGTAACCCTAGTGAAAATGTTTTTGAAACAGATCACAAACCATTTTTATTTAAACAATAATGGTTGCTTGCAACTATTTCTTTTTGTGTGCTTTAATGGATTTGAACACATAATGTCAGTGTCTGCCTCTATCGTGTGTAAACTTGGGCACTGTGAGTATTTGTTTCACAAATGGAAAAATCGAATATTCTAAGTATTATTCTAAAGATCTGTGAGATTTTTATTTATTGAATGCACACCTTTATCCAAAATAAATTACAAAAACATCTACACCAACAACATTTGCGTGATTAGCAGGAAATTACTTGGGTAATGGGAGAACTAAATTAAAATAATTAATGAAAAGTTTAGTTCTATAGTTAAAGCTCTAGAGGTAGGTGAAAATTGGCAGTGTAACAAAACCTTGGCTGGTTGAAAGCAGAGTGGCAGAAATTCTGACTAATCCCAAAGTTCTTTGGGTGTAGAATTTACTAAAAATGGACTCCTCTTTAAAAATTAAATTAAAAAAAGAAGGTGAAAAGTATCACAAACTTTCTTTCTGCCATTGGTTAGATAACATGGAACTTTGCTAAGTGTTTATTTTTGCTTGTCTGCTATATGACTTGAAAATAAAAAAAAAATACAAAATAGCTCTTTAATGGTCTGCTTGCTACCTGTGTGTACCTCATACAGAAATGTTTATGTAGTCTAACACTTCCTATCTTGCATTTTGAATATATTTATATGAATATATATTAAGAAACAATAAATTCTTAATTTGGGCAGCACGGTGGCGCAGTGGTAGCGCTGCTGCCTCACAGTAAGGAGCCCTGCGTGGAGTTTGCATGCTCTCCCTTTGTCTGCGTGGGTTTCCTCCAGGTGCTCCGGTTTCCTCCCACAGTCCAAAGACATGCAGGTTAGGTGCATTGGCGATTCTAAATTGGCCCTAGTGGGTGCTTGGTGTGTGCCCTGTGGTGGGCTGGCACCCTGCCCAGGGTTTGTTCCTGCCTTGCGCCCTGTGCTGGCTGTGATTAGCTCCATCAGATCCCCGTGACCCTGTTAGGATATAGTGGGTTGGAAATTGACTGACTGACTGACTAAATTCTTAATTATGGTCTCATGTAACAGCCCTACTAATAAGTTGGAAGGGCACTAGAGAGGCACAGGCTGTGAACTGGTCCAAATTAGGGGGTACATAATTAAAAGCTTCTCCGTGTACCTTTCCAAGTAGATTGACACCAAGGCAGTACACTTTTTTGTTAAACAGATCCCCAGTAATAATTATTGTAAGGAAACAAGACAGAAAGATCATGGTGAACATGTAGAATGGCAGTACAGATACAGTACCTCAGGCCTAGCTCTACTGTAGCTTGGTACAGTAAAAACCTTGCAGTCTGTTACAAAGAATACATAGCATGAGAGCTGATATGGGTGCCTTGGCCATTAATAGCAAATGGAAACTTGTGTGACAGCCTTTTGCAGATATTCCTGGCACCAGAAATAAAACCTGGGTGGTGTTTAATGGTTACACACTGCTTTGGCTCATTGATATTCCAGTGGGACAGTGATTCTGGCTCAAAAACATGACCAATTGATAAGGCAATATGGCAAGAGGTGATAGAAAAAGGGAGAGAGAAAGCTGGAGGTGAAGGGTGGTTTTGGGCCTTGATCTTGCAGACATTGTCTTTCAAGTGGATAAGTGGTTTGGTCATACTACCTTAGAACGAGGAATACAAAACCTGTATTAGCTCAACATAGTGCTTGATTTCAGCCTCTTTAATTTGATACTTCACGTTATCTCTTTTGATCATCCTTCCCTTTAGTGGTTGATTGAATAAAATCGCTGTTTTGATGTACTGTTTGAACTTAACTTAGGTACTTCTTCTCCTGGTTAATGTGGCACACCATTTATTACAAAAACTGTTTAAACCATTTCAGAGTTCTAGAGTTGGAGCATTTCCTATCATTTCCCAATATATATAATGTGTTAATCCATATTACTAACCGAGAATGGTAAACCGGAAGGCATGGACGCAGGTCTCGGTAAACCGGAAGGCATGGGCGCAGGTACACGGCGCAGGAGACATAGTGCGCCGGCGCCGACAGCGAGCGAAGTCTGATCCACCAAGAACGAAGGAGTCACAGCTCAAAAACGAAGGAGCGCAACTAACGTAAATAAGAAATGAGGCAACGCGCCCATAGGTAACGACATAGCAACACAATAAAGAGGATTCAGCCCACTGCCCCAGATTGAAACGAGAAACACTACGGAGTCCACAAAGGTCCACAACACACAGCATAATCAAACCCGAGATAGTACGGAAAGCGCAGTCACCTACAACACGCTTCTGAACCATAGCTAACCACCGCAAGCGAATTCTGATACACCACCAAAACCGAAAGAGCTCAACTAACGGAAATATGAAATAAAGCAACGACCACAGACAATACGGAACCCTAACCGTCCACACTACACAGAATAGTCAAACCCGACATAGTACGGAAGGTGCGAGCGCCTACAACGCGCGTCTAACACACCGCAGGCAAACCCCCGAGATGGTATAGAAGCCCCAGAGATACGGACTCCACAGCATATGTGAATCACATTACAGTAATACAATAATATGAGTACTCACAGACAAAACAAACACAAGAGGCTTCGGCGTCCCACCCCACAATCAAACCGGAGAGAGTATGGAGTCCCCAAATGTCCACAAAACGCAGCATAGTCAAACCCGAGATAGTACGGAGGGCGCATGCGCCTACAACGACAACCACATAAAACACACACACAGCACTGGAGGTATAATATTAATAAACGAACGCTCCGTATTACACGGACAGAATCCCCAAACGTCCAGAGTACACAGCATATGTGAAACACATTACAGTGATACATTACTAACAGTACAACCACAGAACACACAGACACGAGACCTGATGGAGGAATACGGAACCGTACACGTCCACACTACACAGCATAGTGAGACCCGACATAGTACAGAAGGTGCAGGCGCGTACAACGCACTTCTAAAACACCGCAAGCAAACACCCAGGATAGTACAGACGCCCCAAAGATCCGGACTCCACAGCATATGTGAATCCCATTACAGTAATACAATATTAGAAGTACTCACGGAAGTAACACACACAAGAATTGCCTCGGCGTCCCGCCCTACAGTCAAACCAGAGAAAGTACGGAGGCCCCAAATGTCCACAAACCACAGCATAGTCAAACCCGACATAATACGGAGGGCGCATGCGCCTACAACAACAACCACAGAGAACACACACACGACACCACACGTCCACACTACACAGCATAGTCAGACCCGACATAGTACGGAAGGTGCAGGCGCCTACAACGCACTTCTAAAACACCGCAAGCAAAAACCCAGGATAGTACAGACGCCCCCAGAGAAAGTACGGAGGCCCCAATCGTCCAAAAACCACAGCATAGTCAAACCGACATAATACGGAGGGCACATGTGCCTACAACGACAACCACAGAGAACACATACACGATATCACAGGTATAATATGAATAAACGAACACTACGTGTTATACGGACGGAATCCCCAAACGTCCAAACTACACAGCATATGTTAGGCACATTGCAGTGATACATTATTAATGGTTGCTAACGATACTGTTCACTTAAACGACGCCAATCTCCCATTACAGCTGCATTTGCCATAACAATGAACAAATCCCAAAGACAGACCATGGACAGAGTCAGCCTTTACCTCTCTGAGCCTGTATTTAGACATGGACAACTTTATGTTGCCATCTCAAGAGTTCAGCATTCATGTAACGTTAACGTTAAGATTATAATAACCACTCCAATATATCTCATGCATAGATCTGCACATCTATACCTACATAACATAACAATTACACTGCTATTGTCATTTACATATCTTACATAGACCTACAGATATCGTGGCACTGAACATAATACATATGTGACAATTACCAAGACAGACAATAATCTCTATCGGATGTATTTCGTGTTACCCAAGACCAGGGGTTGGCGAGCGAAGCGAGCAGGGGGCAGAGTCCATAGTATGTATATATACTGCAACATCATTTGATAGTCAAGCTGATACCTACAAAGTCCAAGGTTTTTCATATCAGCAAAACTAAGCCTTATATACTATACATCTTGTTTGTTCTTCCTAATTCATTAGCAGTTTAGTAAACTGAAGAAGGATTCCAGTATATTGTTAATAATGTCATTGAAAAAAAAAAACTGCTGAATATAAAATGAAATAAAGATGAGTTAATATGTGGTAAAATTGCCAGCAATCAATTAAGCCTTGCTTTCTCTGCAAGGGTTGTCTCTAAGGCATAATTCCAAGAAACCTAAAATAAGGAGTTGTAGGCATGCTTTATCGGCTCTAGTTTTTCTTGCTTTCTTTCTCTTAATTAGTATTTAAGGACCTCTCTTTGTGTTTTATTGCTAGCTCTTATTACCACCAACAGGCTAATATAAAAACAGTTTGTTGTGGAAAAAATCTGACTAAATTACCCATATTTAAGCAGCAATTGGTAGACAAAAACAAAGGAAACAGTGTATAGCAGTTGAAGACCTAACAAGCAGTGACCCTAGCCAGAAAAAAGCAACCCAGTGTAGAGCTTGCAAATGCTTACTTCACCTGCTGACTCTGCACTGGAAAGTGCCTGCTAAACTAACCCATAATTGGTCAAAACACCTTGGGGCTAAAAATTAAAACAGAAGTAGACATAAACAAAAGAACAGACAGGAGCACAGAAAAGATGCAAAATACAAGAAGCTAACATACAGTAGCACAAGGAAAACAGCAAAATCTACTTAGGCTTATCACATTTTATAATCATTATGGATATTCTATCTGACACAGCATTAAAACCAATGTCAGTTCTTAAAGGTGATATGTCGGAAGCAGGAAAAATGGACAAGCATAAGAATTGGAGCGACTTTTACAAGGGCCAAAGTGTGATGGTTACGCAAGTGGTTCAGAACATCTCTAAAATGGTAGGTCTTATTTGGGATGCAGTGATTAGTACCTACCAAAGGTGGTCCAAGGAAGGACAACCAGACAAGGTCATTGGCACCCAAGGTTCATTGATGTGCTTGGGACGCAAAGACTAGCCCATCTGACCTGATCTCACAGATGAGCTACTGTAGCACAAATTATTGGAAAACTTAATGCTGGCCATGAGAGAAAGGTGCCCGAACAAATGGTGTGTAACACATGGCTGTGTAGAGGGGCTTCATAGCCACAGATGGACCAGGGTGCACATACTGACCCTTGTCCATCACCAAAGCACCTACAATAGGCCTGGTCTGATGAATCACATTTATTTTTAGATCATGTGGATGGTTGGGTGCGTGTGTGTCATTTACCTGGGGCAGAGATGGCAGCAGAATGCACTATGGGAAGATAAGTCAGCAGAGGCATTATGATTCTGTAGGCAATGTTGTGCTGGGAAGCCCTGTATCCTGGCATTTATTTGGATGTTCCACCTACCTAAAGATTGTTGCAAAACATGTCCACCCCTTTACACTAACAGTATTTCCTGACGGCAAGTAGCCTTTTTCAGCAGGAAGTACCCTGCCACACTGCAAAAATTGTTCTGGAATGGTTTGAGGAACATGATAAAGAGCTGTTGACTTGGCCTTCAAATTCTCCAGATCTCAATCCGATTGAGCATCTGTGGCATGTGTTGGTGAGGCCCCACCTTGCAATGTACAGAAATTATAGGATCTGCTGCAAAGTTTTTGTGGTGCCAGATAACACCGTACACATTTGGAGGTCTTGTGGAGTGCATGCCTCAGCAGGCCAGAACTGTTTGGGCAGCATGAAGAGGACTTGCATAATATGAAGCAGCTGGTTTTAATGCTGTGATGCTGATCAGATTGTTTTTATGATGTGACAAAATATCTTCTAATGCCGTATAATCACATTAAATGTTAGTTGTGCCACATGACCACACCTTGGAACAATACAAACCCAATAAAACAAAAAGAAAATAAATGAGAAAAGACCAACAAAAAAATGCACAAACAGTCACTTACCGGACCCACTGGACTCCTATAGATTGTTTGTATATTTAATAAAGAGTTATGTTTTTTTAGGTGTCTTGGTCTAAAATGCCAAGGCACCTATTGTTGTCATCACGTCAGGCTGTCAGTTGGTCGATAGGTCTACCCCAATGAAACACTTCACCCATAGTGGATCAATTTTATTCAAATTTGGGACAATTATTCTTCAAGAAAACGTGTTTAAAAAGTTCTGTTTTTCCCTGAGATATGCCAAATAGAGTATACTGCACAAATGAAAATTCCAAAATTTTCATTTAAAAAGCTTTGCCAAATTTTCTAAATCATTTACTTTAAAACGGAGAATAATTCTGTGTGATCACAATTATTGATTAATTTACCTTAAGGTTATTTAAACATGTATATTTTTTATTTTTACACACCGGATAGCCACTTCTAATAACAAAGCAGATCCCCAAACCAAATTATGGAAACATCAGCAGTTACATGTGCATTTGACTTGCCCACATTTTAATGTACTATAGATTTTTGCCATTTATAGAGTGAAGGAAAAAAATTTTTAATAACAAATATGAAGTACTTCGCTATACACCTTCCATAACCAACAACTTACAATAGTACAGTATATCAATCAATGCAATTTTTATGTCACTTGAGTTGGAATATGGTGTCTATGAAAGCTCTTTCAGCGACTATAAGCCTGTTTGTGCCCAGTTTATAATGACATTGTACTGTAAAATGCGATTAAAATGTGTTTTATGTACTCTGTTATTACAGTACATATAATTAGATTCTATTTTTAATATTATTTTTAATTACGACTAAATGTTGCTGAAATGTTTAATAAACAAAACTGTGACATCTTTCTTTGATAAAGGTTCCAAATTTAAGAGCAGGTAACTAAGTCCCCAAACACACCTGAACATGCCATTCGCTCATACTCTAACCTGTCTTCTCCCTGTTTATCTGGCCACAGCATTCTCTTTCTAGGACAGAATGTTTATATGGATGGACAGTTAAAAGTGCAGACTTGCAGTTTATTACATTGGAAATCTGGAATATGCCTTGAATTAGCCTTCCAATCATGACTTTTGACAACCTGACAAACTTTAGACAACACTGCAAAGAAGGACAGGTAAAAATGGCACCATCACTGGATATGGAGTTGGTAGAGGAAGTTCTGTTTAGAATTCTTTAATGTAATGTTTACTAGTGAACATAATATACTTATTTAGAATGATTTAACATTTTATTTGTAAAATGATTCTGTTTCAATATATTTTAGTACAAATATTACAAAATTTGTGATTATTTAGTGCTGAATTATTGATGGTAGTGAAGTGTACTATGTTAATTCATTTTTGGACTTGGCCTGAGGAGACATGCTGGTGATTGCTGATTTTCATTTTGACCAATTTGATCATCTAAAGCAGCTTTTACTGGAAATTAATGATGTTATAATGTGTCACTGTCACCTTATTTTATACCAAGGATCATTTTCTGTACTCATTTACTTCATAACAGATTTGTGGACAATCTGAGTCTATTCCAGACCGAAGGGAGGAATTAGTTCTGGGTGGGGGAAACTTTTTATCTTGAGGCACATATCTACCATCACTCACACAAGTCCAGTTTAGAGTCCCTAAGTAATCGAACAAGTCTTTCAAGAGGAGGAGGAAAAGTGGAGTAGGAAACCAGAAATACTGTATGCATGGAATGGATTTGCAATCTTCACATGAAAAGTGCCTTTGTTGGAACTTGAATCCAAGACCCTTGAGCTGTAAGGTGGTAGTTTTTTCTTCTTTCTGATGCTGGGATAGGCTCAGACTTGGATAGATTTGTTATTTTATTTCTAGCTGGAAAAATGTTTTTATTAACTAAACCCTTTCACTTCTGTGAGCATCATTAATAGCTCAGGGTGTCTTATCTTCTTCAGACGTTTCTACAGCATAGCTGACTAGAGGTTGCATTGCTGGCCCCTCTTTTATTCCCATCTGCAAGGCAAACATCCTGGAGTGTGATTTTCTGTTCGTAGTGTGATCTGTTACAGTAATGTCTTTGGAACACTTTAGCAAGTGAGCCTTTAATTAGCAGCCAGTACAATTAGTTAGGCCAGTGAGCACGGTCAAGTCAAGGACGTTTCATTAGTCAGAGAGAAAATGTCCATAAATGATTTTCAGATGTCTCATGTAACAAAATGTCTTCTTTACTAAGCAGGCTTTTACTTTGTCTGACTATTTTAGATTTCCAAAACGTATACAAGCATTAAGGCTGAACCCTAAGGATTTCAGAGAGATGAATGGAATTAGAGAATAAGAAATACTATTCATTTTGGGGTGCTTTCAAATTAAGAAAGGGTATCTATTAAACATAAACATTTATGCAGTTAGTGTACAGATCTGTGTGCATTCGAACACTTAACAAAAATATATGAAGTGATGTTATTATTTACTGCATTATCTAATTAATCTGAGCTGACAGTTATACCTGCACTTAATTTTTTTAACTGTCTGCCATAACAAAGATGAACTATCCTTTGGGTTTAGACTGTTACAGTATATACTGTATATGAGACTGTGGGTTGGTTTAGTGCTGCAGAAAATAACTTGTTTGTGTATTGCAAACTTGTATATTTTATTAATTGCCCTGTGACATTCGCCTCTGTCTAAGACAGTGCATAAAATACAAATGGACTGATGTTAGAATTCTTTATATTGTGATCTATTCGAGTATTGTTTGAATGTTTGTAAAGTCCTCCCTAGCAGTACACTTAGACTGTTATCAAGGTTGTGAGTGGTTTTAAGTACTTCAAGTCCAATACCTACAGGGTAATGGGAGGCATGTGAGCTGGACTGCTCTGTGTGTAGAAAGGCTGGGAGAAGTGCCAAAGGGGAGGAAAATCTTGGGAGCTTAAAATGTAGCATAGCAGGAACTATAACAAGTATTTGACTTGTTCCTATGCATTCAGATTCTTCTTATTTCTTATTAAAAGTAAAAAAAAAAACATTTTACTTGCATTCAAATACATTTCAAGAAAACACAATGCACAGAAAATCTCCTTGCGTAACCACATTGCACGTAGTTTATGCTTTTATGCTCAGCCACAGTGTGCTATATATAGTGTTGCCACATACAGCATAAACGTGCATTCATCATGGTCCCCATTGCTTTTGTACTTTTCTGCCATTTTTAGAGTATAACTCTACTGTATCATTGTTAAATATTTACTAGCAAAACTTAGCAAATATTTGCTAGGCAATGAAAGTTCTTTTAGCTGTTCAAACTTACAATGTTATCTTTTTAAATTTTTATACTTTTGTAGTTGGTGGTCAGTGTTCCTTAGTATTTCTTCTGTAAAGGCCCGGTCATGATATTCCTTGGAAGAAATACTATAAAATGGACAGTTCACTTGCCACAACTCAACCAATTTTTCCTCTTCCTCATGCATCCACAAATGTTTCACAGCCATTCTTGTAAAAGAAAGTTGCCACCTGATTGGTCAATAGGAACTTTAAGCACAGATTTAGCTCTTAAGTCCTCTCAAACCTGATGAACTCTAGCTGACAGTGCACAAATTATTATTATGTTACAAAACAGAGGTATAAGTCACTTGAATTTGAGTTGGAATGTTACCTCATATCTTGCAAGTAGTGACTTTACAACCGATATTGAATTTCAACCTGTGTTTAAAAACCATTTGGGAGCTCATAAGTCAGATTAAAATCACACTTTTTGCACTCTGCTGTGCTGTGTCAAGTCCTGCATTACCTTAGGAGAATTTGCGACCTTGGGTTTGTGAAAGGCGCTCAATAAATGTAACTTAATAATAATAATATTATTTGGCTCATTCCTCCACATAGGACTACTTCAGCTCACTTGCCACAATACTTCTATCGGAGTATGGTGTGGGCTTTTAGTCAGCCATTCTACAACGTGAAATTTCTTCTCCATCAACTGTTCTTTGGCAGACTAACTTGAGTGGTTAGGGTTGTTGTCTTTCTACAAGACCCACCTTCTGTTGAAGTTCAATTGATGGATGAATACCTTGACATTCTCATCTAGAATGTATTGGTACAATATAAAATTCACTGCTCTGCTAGCAATGGCAATCAGTCCTGGTCCTATGGCAGCAAAACCAGCCCAAACCATGATATTACCACCATAGTGTTTAATGGTTGGAATGAGGGTCTTATGCCAGAATGCAGTGCTGGTTTTTCACTAAATATAATATTTATCGTTTATGTCAGAAAGTTCTATTTTCAACTCATCCATTCATAGAACATTCTGGCTTATCCAAGTGGTCTTTAGCTCACTTTAAATGGACAGCAGCGTTCTTGGGAGAATATTTTTTTTCTTCTTTTCTATATTCTCATGCACAACGTTATTAATTGGTGTTTACTTGATGGTGTTGTTGTGAACACTGGAATTCGCCTGCAATTCCCTGTGATCTCCTGGAGCATTATATTATATATTTGTCCTGGAGAGAACAATAGTGTTGAATTTTCTCCATCTGTACACTGCCTGACAGTGGCTTGATGAAGCCCAGAGGCTTTAGAAATTGTTCTATAATCTTTTCTAGCGTGATGAGCATTGACAGCACTTTTGAGGTCCCCAGATACGGTATCTGCTTGGCATGTATTCACAAATCTGTGTGACAAAGACTAGGGTTTGATAGTGAGGACTCAGATTTAGGACTGTTAAATAGAGCAAGGGCCCACCCAAACGAGCACCTGATTGCCATCCCATGTAACCCTTTTGATTTCCTGTAACTGAACTAATAATCGCAGAAACCCTTGTCTCATACTTCCTCTCATATAATTTTGGTCGATAACTAAATGAAATAGTATATCATTTTGTGTTATTTATTTTGTTTTCCCTTTATCTAGTTTTATGAAGAACCTGTCTCATTTCATGTCAACTTTATGTAGAAATTCAGAAAATGTTCAAGTATTCACATTTTTAGTACCACTGTATGTACCAGCTTTGCGGTGTTTGAGAGTGAGTTATTCAAGCAGATTTGCTCCAGTTTGTTCAAGTTAATCAAATGACTCATGTGCATCACAGTTTTGAAGAAGTGCCAATCCATGTAAGACCATGGCATTCACTGAGCCTTTGTAGGATATTCACCTATTTGTCTCTGAGTCACTTCAAGGTTGCTGTGGTCTTATGTTTGAGATCGCTGGCTTGCTGAAAGATGAACTTTTGCCCAAGCTACAGTGTTTTACTGGAACAGATAATCTTGCAATATTTACTTATATTTTCCTTCTATTACAACCAGATGCCCAGCATATTTCACTGTCGATAGTTTTTTTTGTTGCATTTGTGCCACACCTCTCTTTGAACTTTGGCCAGAAACCTCTATCAAGGTCTTTTGTGATCACAGAGCCTTTTGCCACATTGGAGATGGATCACTCTCACGAATTTTGGTATACTTCAAAATTATTTTTTCATATTTCTAGTTGAATAACATCTTATTTTATGCCATCCTCCCATACAAACAAGCGGTATGCAGAGCTCTTAATATCGTGGACTTGTGAAACTTCAAAACTTAGCTCTGTAGCTCATTCAAAGTGACTGCTCACCTCTCTGCATTTTTCTGTCACAAATCTCCTCTGAGTTTTGACAGATGACCTTTGCTGAGCAGTAACTGGATTTTTTTTGCTGCTTCAGTTCTCTGATAATTGATAAAACAGTGCCCATTGGGACACCCAAACATTTGAATGTTGTTTTGTATGCTCTTCTTGGTTGGTGGTTTCTTTATTTTATCTCTCATTTCTTCTGAATGCTGTTCAGTCTGAATTTTCACAGCAGCTCTTCAGTTTCACAACCTGCATAATGATCCACGTCAAGGATAAGTGATTTCACACCATGATTAAAAATCCCTTTGTCATGTTTCATCCTTGGCTTCACTTTTTTGTATTTCTCTATTTTGTGTTTTGTATTTTGGCTTAGTTGTTTCTTTGTGGCCAGGGGCTAATGGACCTGGCCCCTCATGGTTGCTAATCAGATAGATGCAACTACAATATAATCTTAAATAACATCTTAAGCATTATGTTTTCCACTGCTTGACGTTCAACTCAAAAGTGCAGTTTCATAAACTGCCATTCAAAAACCCAGAAATGCAACATTGTGACTTAACAACCAGTGAATGAAGGGAAAGACAGGTCTTCAGTTTAAAAGCTCAGTCCTGTTTGAACGTGCTGCCCAACTGTTCACAAGAGGATTTTCTGGATGTAGTTTATTTAACAATACTTCAGCAAAAATACATGTGTTTGCGATTGGATATCTGACGTTGATTATGCTACACAAGTAAATTGAGAATTTTTTCATGGATGTTTTGATATTGCTTCCATTAGTCCTCATAATTAATTGTTGACTAACTTACTGACTCGCTTGCTCACACATCAACAAACTTACTATTTCCCATTTAGTTAAAAAGATGAAACTTGGTAGTGTGGTACATCAAGAGCTGTAGATATGAGCTAGGAATGATATTTCTATAAATCAGTAATTAAGGGTTGTCTAGTTCAATTCAAAATAATACCGTTTCCTGTAATATTGTGTCTTCCAAAGTCCATCAACAAAAGTCAAAGTCAGTCAGTAGGAAAAGCAGGAAAAGCACCTACGGCGTAAATGTTTTAATCTCGGGCAATTGTGTGTAACACTTTCAAGAGTATGGGGCTCCAGTGAACTGATATTAGATAGATACTTTATTAATCTCAAGGGGAAATTCACATACTCCAGCAGCAGCATACTAATAAAAAACAATAAATTAAAGAGTAATAACAATGCAGGTAAAACAGACAATAACTTTGTATAATGTTAACGTTTACCCCCCGGGTGGTATTGAAGAGTCGCATAGTGTGAGGGAGGAATGATCTCCTCAGTCTGTCAGTGGAGCAGGACATTGACAGCAGTCTGTCACTGAAGCTGCTCCTCTGTCTGGAGATGATACTGTTTAGTGGATGCAGTGGATTCTTCATGATTGACAGGAGCCTGCTCAGCGCCCGTCACTCCGCCACAGATGTCAAACTGTCCAGCTCCATGCCTACAATAGAGCCTGCCTTCCGCACCAGTTTGTCCAGGCATGAGGCATCCTTCTTCTTTATGCTGCCTCCCCAGCACACCACTGCGTAGAAGAGGGCACTCGCCACAACCGTCTGATAGAACATCTGCAGCATCTTATTGCAGATGTTGTAGGACGCCAGCCTTCTAAAGAAGTATAGTCAGCTCTGTCCTCTCTTGCACAGAGCATCAGTATTGGCAGTCCAGTTTATCATCCAGCTGCACTCCCAGGTATTTATAGGTTTGCACCCTCTGCACACAGTCACCTCTGATGATCACGGGGTCCATGAGGGGTCTGGGTCTCCTAAAATCCACCATCAGCTCTTTGGTTTTGTTGGTGTTCAGGTGTAGGTGGTTTGAGTCGCACCATTTAACAAATTCCTTGATGAGGTTCCTATACTCCTCCTCCTGCCCACTCCTGATGCAGCCCATGATAGCAGTGTCGTCAGCGAACTTTTGCACGTGGCAGGACTCAGAGTTGTACTGGAAGTCCAATGTATATAGGCTGAACAGGACCGGAGAAAGTACAGTCCCCTGCGGCGTTCCTGTGTTGCTGACCACAATGTCAGATGTGCATTTCCTGAGACACGCATACTGAGGTCTGTCTGTAAGATAGTCCACGATCCATGCCACCAGTTATGAATCTACTCTCATCTCTGTCAGCTTGTCCCTAAGGAGCAGAGGTTGGATGGTGTTGAAGGCGCTAGAGAAGTCCAGAAACATAATTCTTACAGCACCACTGCCTCTGTCCAAGTGGGATAGGGATCGGTGTAGCATATAGATGATGGTATCATCCGCTCCCACCTTCTCCTGGTATGCGAACTGCAGAGGATTGAGGGCGTGGTGGACCTGTGGCCTCAGGTGGTGAAGCAGCAGCCGCTCCATGGTCTTCATCACATGTGACGTCAGAGCGACAGGCCAGAAGTTATTCAGCTCACTAGGACGTGATACCTTTGGGACTGGGGTGATGCAAGATGTTTTCCAAAGCCTCTGGACTCTCCTCTGTTCCAGGCTCAGGTTGAAGATGCGCTGTAGAGGACTCCCCAGCTCCAACGCACAGGCCTTCAGCAGTCGTGGCGATACTCCATCTGGACCCACTGCTTTGCTGGCACGAAGTCTCCTCAGCTCTCTGCTTACCTGGGCTGCTGTAATAGTGGATGGGGGAAAACTCTCTCCTATGCTGGTATCAGCAGAAGGATGGGTGGTGGGTGCAGTACTCCGAGGTGAGAGTGGGTTAGGGTGGTCAAACCTGTTAAAGAAGTTGTTCATCTGGTTTGCTCTCTCCACATCTCTCTCGATGGTGGCACCCCACTTCGAGCTGCAGCCAGTGATGATCTTCATCCCATCCCACACTTCTTTCATGCTGTTATTCTGCAACTTCTGCTCCAGCTTTCTCCTGTACTACTCCTTCGCCGCCCTGAGCTGGACTCAGAGTTCCTTCGCGCTTGAGCTCATGCTGATCACCGCCTTTAAAAGCCCTTTTCTTCTGGTTCAAAAGGCCCTTGATGTCACTTGTAATCCATGGCTTGTTGTTAGCGTAGCAGCGTACTGTTCTTACTGGAACTACAAAGTCCATACAGAAGCTGATGTAGTCAGCAGTGCAGTCAACAACCTCCTCAATGTTCTCACTATATGATCCCTGCAGGATATCCCAGCCCGTAGTTCCAAAGCAGTCTCTCAGAGCCTGCTCTGGTTAGTTCCTGGTTTAAACAAAAATACCAAATACATATACAGAAAAGCATTCATTTAGTTACACAGTTCTTTTGATACATTCACTTAACTGACACCACTTTTGCCAAGGCCCATTCCCTTAGGAAATTTGACAAACGAAGTCTGGTAACACAGCTAGTTTATTCTAAATATAAATAGTGCAATTTGCAACTTAAAATATCTGAATTCTCCAGACTAAAAGTGCTTAGCATTCTAATGCCTTTAAACAGTGCAATTTGTTTTAAGTCCAAGCTGTGCTTGTTGGGCTTATTTCCATCTCTGCCATCCATCATCCACAGTGAAGTACACGATGACGAGGCAGTTGGTGTGGAGCTCAGTAAGTGACACTTGTCTGTGAGGAGAGTCTTGTATTTAGTGAAGCTCCTCTCGCAGTCAACTGAGCTAACTGGCAAGTATATGCAGAGCGATACCACATTGGCAACACTTGGAAATCACTGTATTGCACTATTCCAACATTTAGCAATTTCTACAGAATCAGAGAGAGCGCGAGAGAGAGAGATCCTTATTTAAGGAACTGTGTAGATATACTCCATAAAAATTCCATTTTTGAGGAAGTTTAAAGACATATCAAGAAATGTACTGACATTTTATGACATATTCTTGCTTTATCAACATATATACGATCAGACAGAGTTAAGGTAGCTCTATCCTCTAATTATGGTGCCATAGAGTGGCAACTTGTTGAGTGTTGATTAGCACATGCAAGTAAGAATTTTACGGTACATGACACTAATGACCCTATAAACCTTTAACAACTGTTTAAAAGTTGTTGCCCCAGTTTCATAAAAATCATGGGGATATCGTTGTGCTATGAATGTTACTGTTATCATGAATGAATCCCTCGGCCACCCCCCCCCCCCCCCCTCCTCCTTCCCCATTAGTCCTATACAAGTATCTAAGTCATGCAAAGAAACGGTAAATGTGAACATCTGTCAGTGTATTCTTGTCTAAAAGTGTATGTGCACTTAGTTGTATTTGAATGATGTGTAATAAATGAGCATATCTCTTTAATAATATTATCAATACTGGTTTATGGTCGATGTGCTTGGGGAGTCGATACAAACAGGAAGACGCTGTGTGTGCCCTTATTGGATTATGAAAGGTGAATCAATGCTTATCAGATCAATTTGATTAGCACAGTGATGACCAATGTTTCAATGGATAAGAGGTGCACCAATGTGCACAACAAATCAGTTGTACATTTGTTATTTCCTAAAAAAATATGTTTCAGTCTGAAAATTATATACCTCTATGTATCTAAACTGTCATTATTTTTTTTATTATACTGTGATGTGGATTTTTGGCCATACTGCCTACTTCTACAACAGGCCAGTATATTTTTAAGAAAGGGGGGCCGGGTTGGACATGTGTGTCGTTTTTTGCAGAGAAAAACAATTCATTCAATTGTCTCCTGACAAACACTAGTTGAATATGATGGTGACCCAAGATGCCCAGCCAGATAGGGGTCTTCTCCAGCTTCAGGTTGAGGCCCCACTCATTGAGGAGTTTCTTTTGGTGTCAGGGTCTCCAATGGGTGATCATGTGATTCCTGAGGTCCAGGGTTCGGAGTCTCCGGTGGGTAGGCCACAGGTCCAGGCTCTCTGCAGAGGGGAGTTTTCTCAAGTTGCTGCCCATGTTCCAGAGGTGCCTGCTGAAACTCAAGGAGGGGGGTTTCATAGTCATCAGGGCATCCTCAGCAGGGGTTGTACTGTATGACTGGCCGATGAAAATATAAATAGCACATTTGGCATACAGCTGAATAACTAAAAATGCATAATTTTCTCTCATGCTTTTTCTATTCCTCTCCTGCACAGTTTATGGATGACGCTCTCCAATTTTGCCTCCTGTTTTATAGATAACAAGTGATACACCACACAACACTGAATTTATGAGGCATAGATGCCATCTTTAGAGGAATGTACTGGTTTTATTTATGACAAGGAATGCCAGTAGTAACTAGGGCTGGGAGATATGCACTTAAGTTGATGTTTGAGCCAAAACGTAATATTCAATATTTCTCAGTATGTTCTTAATATGCCTTAAAGATCAACTCAATATAGGTATGTATGTAGAAGTCTTCCACACAGAGTGTTTATATTCTCACAATACATCCATCCATCCATTTTCCAACCCGCTGAATCCGAACACAGGGTCACAGGGGTCTGCTGGAGCCAATCCCAGCCAACACAGGGCACAAGGCAGGAACCAATCCTGGGCAGGGTGCCAACCCACCGCAGGACACACAAACACACCCACACACCAAGCACACACTAGGGCCAATCTAGAATTGCCAAGTGACCTAACCTGCATGTCTTTGGACTGTGGGAGGAAACCGGAGCGCCCGGAGGAAACCCACGCAGACACGGGGAGAACATGCAAACTCCACGCAGGGAGGGCCCGGGACGCGAACCCGGGTCCCCAGGTCTTCCAACTGCAAGGCAGCAGCGCTACCCACTGCGCCACCGTGCCGCCCTCTCACAATACAATTAAGCAATATTAGAGAAGGAAATTATTTCTCCAAAATGTAACAATTTCATTAATGGCTGTGGCTCAAAGAAACAGTCATCTTAAGAACAGTTTTTATAATCTCCTGTACTTCTGTTTGAGTTTTTATAGGATGTATTGTATTCAGCGCCTTGCCTGTTTTGTCAGTCTTTGTGTCTGCCACTCAATATCATCCCTTTAAACACTGCGCTCTCTCTGTCCGTTTGGCTTTTTATGCAAGGAAAGATGAGGCTTTTGATTCAGAGATCATAATACATGTATATTATACAAATGTTTTTTTATGATTTACGTTATTTTTAATGTTTCTAAATCTTACATGTACCTGATTTTTCATGTCTGCATTTGTGTGTGAGTTGTTCATTTTATGACATTCACCAGTATAGTAAGTACTGCATTTGCGACCCGGCAGCTCATACTGTACGTTGCACCTTATCAATTTCTTGAATTGTTCTTTTTCTATAGTACAGACAAGAACTGGTGTTTGGGAAAAATCTGAGGGGGGCAGTGATATTTTAATGGAAACGGAGCCAATGCAACTACCCAGTGAAACTTAACTTTAGCTTTCAATCCCAATGAGCAAAAGTAACGTCTCACTATTACAATTTTTTCCATTCTGAAATCACTGATTTTTGTTTCAATAATTGATTTTGCATTATCTTATTACTAAATTCTAATCAATAACCACATAGTTGTTTATTTGGCTTTTTCCAATTTAACCTTACCAGACCATAACAGACTGAAAGATGACCAGCACAAAGAATTTATGAATGCAACATGAATCCACAATACATGGAATACCCACAACTGCTGAAATTAGAAAGCTCAATTCACTCGCTAAACAAAAATACTTAAAACAAAATAAAATGACCAGTAATGCAGTTTACCCCATAACTGATAACATGAACACTAATTAACATAAATAATAATTAACATAAAAGGAAACTACAAAGGATGTTGTACTTGTTTCTGCTTGTAACATTTCAGTACTTAGCGGAGACCATTTGAAATGGATAGATGACAGTGTGCCAGCGTCTCACTTTTAGTGTCAGTCACTGGTTAGTGTTGTTATCTGACCTTTGACAAAGCCCAAGTATTTGTAAGGCACAAGTTAATTAGGTGAAAGTGTATTTTGCAGTATGGTAAGTCAAAGCAGCTCTTATCTCGGTGAAAGGCAACCTTTTTCGAGTTGCGGCGCACTAAGTCCAAAAATTTTCTTTCGCGGTGCCCCTGAGGGACTGCCCATAAATAAAGTAGTGACGACACAATCTATGGACAATCGTAAATAAAAACAGTAGCGTTCGTATTTTCTCGTTCTATATTTGCTCCGCCTTCTTCTATCCGTACAGTGAGCGAGATCTTCTAACAACGAGAATTTTTAAGTCTCACGAGATGTGTTTTTGACACCGCTGGTGTTGATATTATGATGAATGGTGAACAGCAAAATTTTAACTTGCATTCAAAATAAATATATTCGTTTATTCAACAAGCTGATTAACCGTTATCTGTTTTTCCAACATAAATTTTTTTTTTAAAACATTATCTTTTTAATCAACCATAAGTTCAAAAACACTAGCAATTTTAAATGTTTTACAAAAGTTTTCGCGGCGCCCCTAGAAAATTCCACGGCGCACTCACCGGTTGCCCGACAGTGTCTTATCGGCTTCCAACTGCTGCTGTCCACTCATATGCTATGCAACAGAACAGAAAACATTTTGTGGAACTTTGCTTAGCAGCGTCCCATTTTTTTGCAAGAGGCAAATAGGCACATTGCAGGTGCCACACGTACACAGATGGGCCCTTCATATGCAATAATATATAATATTAATATATATAATATCTTTGGATATTATATTGCATGCACTGTCTTCCCAGGTAAAACCAAACCATTTCCAAACAGCAGAGCTCAAACTTTGTGTTCTCATCTCTTCCTCTTGTGATCGTCGCTCAATTTCTTTTTCTCATGTTCAGCATTACCACCAGGTCACATATGGACGGAGTCAACACAGTCACGGTGGAGACTTATTTAACTATCAGATGAATTTGCCAAAAATCAGAAGTACTGAACATCATGATATTGAGTTTTTCTTAAATATTGATTGGAATCAGAAATTCAATATATTGCCTAGTCCTCATAGTGACATACTGCAAAACACTGCAATGCCTTTATGAAAGGAAAAGCAAATGAACCAAGAAAGGAACGAGACAGGATCATACAAGTTGTATTGGGCCACATTAAATACAGTGAGCTTAATAGATTACATTCATCAATTATAAATTATTGGAAGCCCACAATTTACTAATAGCAGGGTACAAGGTCTTTAGATTTTGAAGCCAGTAAACTGTTTAAGTACAGAGTTATACTAAATTAAGTTGACTAATCTGTTGGTACTCCTTCATCTACTCTTCTGCTGGTTTACAGTAAGCTGATTTGTACCATTTTTGTCATCAGGAAAGGAAAGTTTACTTTGGTTGATGAACCAATAGTCATCATTTTATTACTTAAACTATATTTTGTTTATTTCTTCCTTGATCTTGTTTTTGATTATTTTTAATATCTCCCCTTGAAAATACTGAATTCAATAATTAAAGGATCTTTCATCTACTTGAAGTTTTACAATTTCATTTTGTTGAAAAGTATAAACTGATTTAATTTAGGCCTCATGCGATGGCACAAAAGCAAAAATATGAATAATGTGTTTGGCATTTGCCCAATGTTTTTGGTTTCAGCATTGACTAAGAATTTGTCTCTCAAGCCATACTATTAAATTACAAATTATAGAGCACCAAGCCTGATGCTATGAAGATCCGAGGGGCGTTTATGAGCTACACTTCAAAGAAATATTGTTTGTAAAGAGATGATAGTCCCTCTCTGAATGACTTGCACCAATCATACACTCTCGACTGAGAGAGACACTCCTCCCCAAACTGATTTTTAAGTCTTGAATAAATCTGAGATGGAATGACTCCTTCATTTGTCAAAAATTGAATAATAATTCACTGTGCAGCACTACTGTGTACCTCCTGCTCCGACATGTTGATTACAACTGACAGGAAGTGTGGAAAGAGCAGCCAGCACTACTAAGGACGACTTCAAACATGCATGTGTTTGTCCAATGAGTCACGTCTACCTTGGACTCTTTTTATAAGAACAGAGCAGGAAAATTCCTGTTTATAATTGAACGCCCCTCGTATTTTTTGATTGTGTTTCTAAGACAATGGGGACTTCTGGTAAACTTTTTAATGACAAGTCATATTAATGATTGGATATTTTGTTAGAAAACCATGTAATGATAGGAAAGAAATATAGATTGTTTTCAGTAGTGATTAATTTAAATTGTACATCTGTCTGATGCTAAACTAGGGCTATGCCTGTGGGCTACGTATCTGATTTGAATAATTAACAAACATACTGACGGTCGACAGTAATACCAGCGAGGATATAAGGTACTGTTGCAATCAATTTTTTTCCCTGTTCATTCAAACAAACGCATCAAATTTAAATGCATTTATATCTAAATTAAATAGTGCAGATCACTATACTACCAAGAGTAACTTAATAATGTGTTGGATAATTGCTTGTTTATGATAATCTAACAGATATGCTTTTGAAGTAGTGTCGGCAAATAGTCTGTTTTAAGTTTTCTGGCCTGCGGTGGGCTGGCGCCCTACCCGGGGATTGTTTCCTGCCTTGCGCCCAGCGTTGGCTGAGATTGGTTCCAGCAGACCCCCCGTGACCCTGTAGTTAGGATATAGCAAGTTGGATAATGGATGGATGGATGGAAGTTTTCTGGCACTCCTTTATCCTTTTGTTTGAAAGCAACATGAGTCCAATCTGCAGAAGTTACTGCACATATGGTTTTTAAAAAATCTCCATCGTCGTGCATATCATGACCGCAACATCATTGATTCCAATTGGTCCAGCCTGTTGGTTGGTTAGTGTGGTACTGTATTTTTGATAGCCCTGCTCATTTTTGAAATCATTATTTTAATTGCTACTGCTTGGTTACATTTTACCAGCATTGTTGACATTTTGCTGTGCAAAAAAAAGATGGAATTAAGTAAGACATTACAGTACATGAATAAGGGCGGTCTACAGGCACAGGTCTATGAAAAACTCTGAACTTCTTTATTTTATTGCAAATGCACCTACTCACAGGTGGCGCAGTGGTAGTGCTGCTGCTTTGCAGTAAGGAGACTGTGGAAGATTGTGGGTTCGGTTCCTCCCTGTGTGGATAGTGCTTTGAGTACTGAGAAAAGTGCTATATAAATGTAATGAATTATTATTACTTTTAGTTTGTCACTTTTCTCTTTGTGAATTCATAACATTTAACATACTTTAGATGACAATAAGACTTACCTAAGTATGTTTAATGTTCATTTTCATTTGGGCCCAGATGTGAGACTTGTAAATTGATTCAAGCTGTGGCTTATTTTAAAATATGTTTGATAACATATTTTGGAAAGAGCAGACAGATGTTTTACTACAGGCTTCAGTGTTTTGTTTTTTTTGTAATTTTGGGTTGTGCATCTAACTAGTGTTGGGGAGTGACTGCAGTTCTGAAAGTGCAAATAATCACATCATAGCAACAATAGAAGAAGGAAAAATAATCTGATTAATTGTCTGGTTCCCCTTTTGCAGTCTGTGGTATAATGTGACATTTCTTACTGTTGTAGATTTCATTGGAACCTTAATGCACATTGTGTGTACTGTAGATTAAAACATTACCAACAGAAATAGCCACAGCTGCACTGGCAGTAAACACAAACTATTTGCAGAATAACAAAAAATGAAATTTTTTTTTCTTTTTTTTTTCCCCACAATATTGTATTTAAAATTTTGACAGTTTTTTCTTCATATTGCCCTACTACTAAGTTTACCTGGCAATCATAGGTCTTTCAGACTTTCACAAGAAACTGTAGTGGAAGAAAATTACACAATATCCAACTTGGTGCTATGTGTTACACTCTGAAAAAGGTTAAGATGACAGACAATATTATGGCTAAACTATATTTTGTTCCTGCACAAATGAACCTCTTAAAAGGGTTCCCTTTATGTGCTCATTTTTCTCCAGAATCTCAGCATTATTTAAATGAGTAGTCTGTCGAGTAGTGCGCCTACTTACATCACAGTACTTGATTACTCCGGACAATACAAACTATTTATGCCTTCAATTTCTGTATATCCTTTTGGGTCCCACTTATGTTTTTATATGTTCTTAATTGGACTTAAGTGTCATGTGTCCCAGATTTAAAAGGAATATTTAGGACAAGATGGGAATGAAGATATCTTAAAAAAAATTAGACACAGTTATATATTTTGTTTTTATTTTAGTGCATTTTCAATAATGCAAAGCAGGAATCCAATAGAAAATAAGCAAAAAGGATCTCTAAATTTTCCCAGAAGAAACCAGTTTAATTTTTGACATTTCACAAAAACTATTTTTCAGTTGTTCTTAGAATGATATATTTTACATTTGAAGTGTTTAGGGATTTACTCCTTTGGACAATAAAATCACATTTCTAACAACATATTTTGAGCTACTGTATCAGTAAGAGTGAAAGGGAAGGTCTATAAGACGGTAGTGAGACCAGCTATGTTATATGGGTTGGAGACGGTGGCACTGACCAGAAAGCAGGAAACAGAGCTGGAGGTAGCAGAGTTAAAGATGCTAAGATTTGCATTGGGTGTGACAAGGATGGATAGGATTAAAAATGAGTACATTAGAGGGTCAGCTCAAGTTGGACAGTTGGGAGACAAAGTCAGAGGGCTGAGATTGCGTTGGTTTGGACATGTGCAGAGGAGAGATGCTGGGTATATTGGGAGAAGGATGCTAAGGATAGAGCTGCCAGGGAAGAAGAAAAGAGGAAGGCCTAAGAGAAGGTTTATGGATGTGGTGAGAGAGGACATGCAGGTGATGGGTGTAACAGAACAAGATGCAGAGGACAGAAAGATATGGAAGAAGATGATCCACTGTGGCGACCCCTAACTGGAGCAGCCGAAAGAAGAAGAAGAAACACAAAAACCTTAATTCCTTGTCATTTACAAACAATATTTTTTTAGCAACAGCTCTATAAATGTTTTGCCAAGTTTTGGACTAATACGTTCTTGTCTGTGTTTGTACAAAACCCTGAAGAAGCAGCACTTAATACTCAATTCTAAACAGAGTTTAGTGAAAAAGTTAGAGTGGGAGTGGAGTGGGAGAGGCAGCACTAAGAGCGTCATCACCGCCATTTACTGCTATGTATCTTGGATTGATGAAAGATGAAGGCTTCAGGTCAGTTTACACAACTGAAAAAAAATCACTGTCAATGTCACATTTAGCAATTGCATGCTGACCCTCCTAGCACAGGCTTGCTCGCCCCTTTTTCTGATAGTCAACAGCGTGCTGACTGATGAAGCTGGCACTGTACAAACAGATGAGGCCTGAATCTCAGTTGAATTAGTGCATAACTGAAAGTAATGTTGAATTAATGGAGTTTTTTTCTTTTTTAACAGAATAAGGAAGATGAATTGTTATTTTGATAAAGATGTAAATGCTAATCAAGTGCAGTAACAAAAAAAGTATGTGAACCCTTTGGAAATCACTGGTCTACAAAAAATATTTTTTGTTTGCTTCTGGGAACTTCAGAGCATCTCTTTATTAAGTTTTTTACACTGATCTCATATACAGGTATGAAATTGGAATTAACCTAGCACGTCAGGTTTTTGAAGTACACATCATTGACATTTTGACACTTTTGAATATCAGTATAATATATCAACACGATATCTGGAGTTTGGACTATGTCCCACCAAAATTGTTTTGATGTGTTTATTCTGAAAACAAACCAGAAGACGATACCAGAGACATATGTAATAATTATGAGTCCAAGACATTATAAAGGTTTGGGGCAGCCACCCATATATTTTTTCTCCCAGCTGCAAAAGGGTTTTTTGTATCACAAGCACGATGTGCATCTCACAGAGCCCAAGACAGAACTGACTATAGTAGCCCAAGATGGAGGCTTTAAAGGTCTGGAGAGGAAATGATGTCATCAAAATGGCCGGCTTCGGAAGTGCCGTCAGCCAAGGGGCCGGCTTCGGAAGTGCCGTCAGCCAAGGGGCCGGCTTCGGAAGTGACGTCAGCAAACGGGCCAGCTTCGGAAGTGACGTCTTCTGAGGCACCGGAACCTTGTAGGATTTCCCAGGAAAGGTCGGTAGGGAACTGAGAAAGACAGTCAGCGCACTCCGCCGCCCCCGGTCAGTATGTTTTATTACACCTACTCAGACCCTTTAGCTGCCTCCTACTCGGACGTGTCTGACAAGGCCCCCCCCCCCCCCCCCCCCCCTTAGCCCAGACCCATTGGGTTGGGCATCCTGCACCAAGAGGTCATGGGCACAACAGAGAGCATCAGCGTTGGCATGAAGAGAACCCTTATGATGAATCATCGAGAACTTGTAAAGTTGAAGGTCAAGAAACCACCTAGTGACCCGTGGATTCAATGTGCATGATCCATCATCAGCGTGAACTCCCGGCCCAAGAGGTAGTACCTCAACTGCGTAATCACCCATTTAATCACAAGGGCCTCTCTTTCCACTGCTGCATACCTGGTCTCCTGATCCAACAGTTTCTGGCTCAGGTACATGACGGGGTGTTCAACACCATCGACGCTTTGGTTCAGCACGGCACCCAGGCCTGTGTCCGAAGCGTCCGTCTGGAGAATAAAAGGGAGAGAGAAATCAGGAACTTTTAATATTGGTGCTGAAGTAAGAGCCTGTTTTAAGTCACTAAATGCAGCGTCTGTCCTGTCAGTCCATACCACATGATTAGGAGCCCTCTTCTTTGTAAGATCAGTCAAGGGCGCCGCTCTCTCTGAAAACCGAGATACAAACCGGCGGTGGTACCCGGCCAACCCGAGAAAGGCTTGGACTTGCCTCTTGGTTCACGGACGGGACCATTTTACAATGGCATCTATTTTTGAACACTGTGGTTTCACGGTACCCTGACCCACCAGGTAGCCCAAATATTTAGCCTCTTTCAATCCAAAGAAACGTTTCTTGGGATTAATACGAAGCCCGGCTTCTCCTAGTGTCCGTAATACCGCAGTGACCTGCTGTACGTGTTCCTTCCATGTGCTGGAATAGATGACGACGTCATCTGGATAGGCAGCACTACACACATCATGGGGTTGGAGCACTTTGTCCACCAGATGCTGGAAAGTCGCAGGAGCCCCGTGTAACCCGAATGGAAGAACACAATACTGCCTGTGTCCATTAGGAGTGCTAAACGCGGTCTTCACCTTCGCGGAGTCTGTTAAAGGAATCTGCCAGTACCCCTTTGTCATGTCAAGCATGGTCAAAAATTCTGCTTGTCCAAGCCTCTCGAGGAGGTCATACACATGAGGCATGGGATAAGTATCAAAAAGGGAGACCTGGTTAAGCCGACAGAAGTCACTGCAAAACCTCCAACTGTCGTCAGGCTTACTAACCAAGACAATTGGGCTGGACCAGGGACTATAACTTTCCTCAATCACTCCTAGTTCCAGCATCAACTTGATTTCTAGCTCCACTTCTGCTTTCTTTGCCTCAGGAAGTCTATAGGGGCGCTCCTGGACTATAACCCCCGGTTCAGTCACTATGTCGTGCGCAATCAAAGGGGTCCTTCCGGGTTTTTCACTCACCACCTCTGAGACGGACAGGATAGCTGATTCTAGCTCCCGTCTTTATCTATAAGTTAATTTCTCGCCGAAATTAAGGGTGTCTATGTGAGCAAAGAATGAGCAGGGCTGAGCGGAGGAGGGATCTGGTTCCCTCTCCTTCCACGGCTTCAGCAAGTTCACATGATAAACCCGCTCAGTTGGTCGACGATTGGGTTGTTTCACCAAATAGTCGACCAATCCTTTTCTCACCTTAATTTCATAAGGGCCTTGCCAATGGGCGAGCAATTTAGAATGGGGGGTGGGAATTAATACCATGACACGATCCCCCGGATGGAATTCTCGGAGTGTTGTGCCACGGTCATAATAATGGGCCTGTGCTGCTTGTGCCTCTTCCATATGACTTTTTAAAATATGTCGGATTTTCCCAAATCTATCGTGTAACTGTGCGATACATTCCACAATATTTGTAGAGGGAAGAGCCTCTCCTTCCCAACCTTCTTTCAAAATATCCAATATACCTTGGGGTTGTCATCCATATAACAATTCAAAAGGTGAGAACCCCGTAGAGGCTTGTGGGACTTCCCGATAGGCAAAGAGAATGAGGGGGAGGAGTTGATCCCAATTCCTCCCATCCCTGCTGACCACCTTGCGAAGCATCTGTTTGAGAGTCTGTTTAAATCTCTCCACTAGACCGTCGGTTTGAAGATGGTACGCCGCGGTCTTTTAAGTGCTTTATTTTCAGTAACTTGGCCGTTTCCCTGAACGTCTCAGAGGTAAAAGGTGTTCCTTGGTCCGTTAAGACTTCTTTATGAATACCGACATGTGCAAATACTCCTACTAGTTCCCGTGCGATTGCTTTAGATGTAGCTGAGCGCAAGGGAACAGCTTCCAGATATCGGGTCGCATAATCCATGAGGACTAATATATATTTATGTCCTCAGGCTGAGGGCTCCAAGGGTCCTACAATATCGACCCCGATTCGTTCAAAAGGGACATCAATTAAGGGAAGGGGAACGAGAGGAGCACGGTCCCTCCTAGGAATTTGCCGTAATTGACATTCTGGACAAGAAATACAAAAATGGCGAACCTCCTCGTTAATTCCCTGCCAATAAAATCTGAGCTTAATCCGCTCCAAAGTTTTTTCGGAGCCTAAATGGCCTCCAACGAGGTGGGCGTGAGCAAATTCACAAACCTGCTGCCGGTAGGTTCGTGGGATTAACAACAATTTCCGAACCTCCACCCCATGTTCCGCGACCCGATATAATAGATAATTTTCTATTACAAAGTGAGGTCTTTGTGGCATGGGCTGGTGTGTGCGTTGGCCGTTGACAAGGACTACTGCATTTTTTGCAGATTTTAGGGAGACATCATTCCACTGCTCCCTTTTAAAAGAAGCTGGTGTTTGTTTAAATTGAAAGTGAATGTCAGAGAGAGGATCTGGTCTGACCTCAAGGGGAGGGGATTCTTCCCGACTCGTCAAGGCGCGGGTGGATGACATGTGGATAGCGCTTTGAGTACTGAGAAAAGCGCTATATAAATGTAATGAATTATTATTATTATATTTGCCTGCAACAGTCCTGGAATCTCTCCATCCTCCTCGTGGGCTTCCGTGTCTGTCTCCGCCGGCTGTGTACATGGCGTGGAGACAGCTTGAAACGAGTTATCCCCATCTATAACGAGGCCTAAGTTTTTATCGGGAGTAGTCAATAGTTTACCGCATTTATTTTCTGACCAGTCCCGCCCTAGATTCGCTGGAAAGGGAGGATTAGGGTGGACCACCATGGGAAATTTTTTTAGCGATCCTCCCTGACTCACGAAACACAGGGCGGTGTTGTACATCTGGGTGTCTCTGTGAATACATTTGATACTGGTCTTCTTTTTAATTCTTTGTCGCAGTAAAACATATTGGCAATCAACAATGGAAACATTGCTGCCGGAATCAAACAGGGCTTGGAGTTTATAACCATTAATGACTACTGCTCCTGTAGTTGAACACGTCAGGGGGTTGGCAAGAGCGCACAAACTGCCCTCCACCTACATCCCGCCTTGCTCCTGGGTAGGTCACACGCCCGGTGGCCCAGGAACTCAGAAACAGGCTCCGATTTATGTGTAAGAGACTTATTCAGTAGGACATGATCTCTAGGAAATCCACTAGAGGACCGTTCTGCTCTCCCAGATTTTGAGACTATATAAGCTCTTCCATAGAATGAAAGTCACCCCAGTCCGGCTGGGCAAAGTTTTTGGGGAGTCCTTTTAAGGATATAAGGCAAGCTACCTGTTGTACTATCTGGCAGGTCTTTAATTCAAATGGCCTTAGCCATACAGCCACCTGCTCCCATAGGGTCATAGCCTGCTCCTGTACTGATCTCTCTGGATCAAGTACCCAGTTTTTTTATTATTTTTGCCTGCTGGACTGGGGATAACCCATATTTATCTGGGACCTCAGTCCCAATGTGCGGCTCAGCTCTCTCCTCCGAGAGAGCATAATAAGCCCTTTTTGTTTCATCCCCATAAACCAGCCTACGCCTGTATGTCCCCTTCACATTCTCCATTTGGTAAGATATAAGCCCGGGGTTGTATTTGAGGAGTGGAGCCTGTACTGAGTCCTTCCTGACCCCCAAATGCACTCCCCCCCTAGAAACTCGGCCCCGGTACTTTCCTATCTGGTTATTTACATGTCTGATTCCCGGTTTCTTCTGGGACTTCATCCTGCTGACTACGCCACTGTAATAATTATGAGTCCAAGACATTATAAAGGTTTGGGGCAGCCACCCGTATATTGTTTTTCCTAGCTGCAAAAGGGTTTTTTTGTATCACAAGCACGATGTGCATCTCACAGAGTCCAAGACAGAACTGACTATAGTAGCCCAAGATGGAGGTTTTAAAGGTCTGGAGAGGAAATTATATCATCAAAATGGCCGGAACCAGAAGTGCCGTCGGCAAAGGGGCCGGCTTCGGAAGTGACATCTTCTGAGGTGCCGGAACCTTGCAGGATTTCCCGGGAAAGGTCTGTAGGGAACTGAGAAAGACAGTCAGCGCACTCCGCCGCCCCCGGTCAGATGTTTTATTACACTTACTCAGACCCTTTAGCTGTCTCCTACTCGCACGTGTGTGACACACATTAAAGCATATTTATGTCAATTTACCTCAATATAAAAGTGAGGTCAGCGTGCCCAAAAATGTTGGAGGCACTCGCTTTTGCGCTTGTACAGCACATCCATCTCTCTTTGCAAGAACCAACATGCTCGGAGTGAATTTTTCCCGATATCAGTTTTCCATCACCTTAATATCTTGATGAAATCTTTCCCCATGCTCATCTCTGACATTGCTTAGATTTGGTGGAAAAAAGTCGAGATGAGAATGTAAAAAATGCGTCTTCAGTGACATTCTGGTTTCTGTAAGCTAATATACTATCAGCATATTCTCCACAAGCTCAGCATAATTCTCTGCTCTGTGACTGTCAAGAAAATTCTGGACAACCTGCACGAATGAGGGTGCTGATTCAGTTGGCTTCAGTTTCCTTTTGAACTCATCGTCAAGCATCAGTTCACAGATTTCAGGGCCAACAAAAACACCTTCCTTAATTTTGGCTTCACTTTTCTCGAGACCATACTTATTTCTTAAATGCTGAACCGCATCGCCTTTACTGTCCAGTCACCTTAGTTGTCCAAGACCTGGAACATCATAACTAAAAAAAATGTGACGTGCTGGATGAAAACGGTTTTCAGATATGGAGTCAGCAAGTGAAATTTGTTAAAGTACAGATGAAAGAATCCCAGTAGCAAAATGCTTGTTGACCAGTGAATTGCTTTTATATATAAACTAGCCATACCCTGCCCGCATATTAGTGAAACAGGACAGCAAGGAGGGCCCTGCCCGGCTCCCCACTCCTGACATCACGCTTCCCCCTCCCCTCGGCCTGCAGCCTCTCTCTCAGATTAGCGTGAATACACCGCTCCGGCAAGCGAACTATGATTCTTAACGTGATGAGAGAATTCGCAAAATCAAACGGAATGTTCAAGTAAATTATAGAAAAAAAAACCAATCTAAATCTGTTAAGTTGTTCTCTTCTTCGCTAGCTAAGTGGATTTAAGATACGCCCCAAGGCTGGCGTGTGAGTGAGGAGGGCCCTGCCCTGTCTCTCTGATTCACACAAATAAATCAGTACTGCAAGTGAACTATGATACTTAACATGATGAAAGAAGTCACAAAATCAACCAGAATGTTCAAGCAAAGTACAGTATAGAAAAAAAAGATCTAAATCCATTAAGTAGTTCTCTCGTGAAAAGTGGACAGAAAGATGTTGGATTTTATTATTATATAATATATATATAGATAGATATCTATATCTATAGATATAGATAGATAGATATATATATAGATATAGATATATATATATATATATATATATAGAGAGAGAGAGATTTACCTTAATATTTGGTTGGACATTCATCTAAATTACAACAATGAACAAACATAGCCCGTTTTAAATAATCTCACACAAATTATTGTGTTGTTCTTGTACATATGGAATACATCATTCACACATTCAATGGTGTAGGTTGGAAAAAAGTATGTGTACGCCCCTGGACTTCAACAAAAGGTAATTTTAATCAGGAGCTAGCAGACCTGGGGCCTCATGTATAAACGGTGCATACAAACGTTTCCACTCTCAAATTGCGATGTATAAAACCTGAACTTGGTGTAAAGCCATGCACATTTTCACGGTAGCTCTAACCCTGGCATACGCAAGTTCTCCACTCAGTTTTGCAGACTGGCGGCACCCAGCGTCAAAGCAATGCTACTGTTCTTGTGTGGTTTCCCTTTCTTTTTTAGATTCACATCCCTAATGCAGCTTTATAAATACACTGAAATTAACCGCATATTGTTTATTAGTTTAATGCATCTGATTGTAATTAACCTGTAACAATATAATGGTCCACAGAATGGTCAAACTATTCTAAATACAATAGTTGCTTTAGTGTTGTTACTCTCGCTGCACCTTCTTCTTTCAGCTGCTCCCGTTATGGGTTTCCACAGTGGATTATCTTTTTCCATATTACTCTCACTGCACCACTCGAAGTATTTATATCACTGTATCTGAGTGTGAATCACAGCTGTACAGCAGCTGATTGGAAAGAGAATTATCGGTATACAGAATCAAGCACACGCTGCCTCAGCCATGCTATTTGAACTGCTCTCATACGACAGACGCTTCAGAGCCTTTCTTTTACGGACCTCGCGGGTCACAAACAGTTTCATCCCAAGAACTCTAAACGTACTCAATCAGTCCATCAAGTGCTCCTTGTAGAACTGTTTGTATTTATAAGTACAATTACCTCACTGTACACTTGCTATACAGTTATAATATTGCACAACCTGAGCCACTTTATAAAGCGCAAATTTACATATGATGATTAAATCATTTTTAAGATGAAATGCAGCAAAATATGTTTATTATATTATACAGATAAAACTAACTTAATTTAAATAATCTATATTGTTAATAAATAAACGTGAGGACACAGTGTCGCAGTGCTAGCAAGGAGCTGGTGCTCCATTCACGGATTGTTCCTGCCTCACGCTGTATTCTTGAAGAGACAGGTGCAACACTGGATAGATAGAATAATTAAACACGTACTATGAAGATATTTCACTGTTCCTTAAAAGTTTTGAAGAATCTGCGTTCTAAGCTTATAGATGGCTTAATGTCTATTACAGAGCTGATTGTGTGGCGATTGGGTATTTGGAGAAAGAAAAGTTAAGACAGGAATTGGGGGTAAGTACGTTTGAAAGAGACAGTACTGCTGCAATAAAGTATTTCATTGAAGGTCGCGCACAGCACAGCAAGCATCCTGAATGAGGCAGGAACAATCACTGTGCCACCGTGTTCCCATGCTTTAGTTCCTATCATCATGAAAATGATATCAAGTATACATCTCAGTATTTTAATTATTCAGAGAGCTGTAATATTACGAATGTAATGGATTCTGTGTCTTGTCAGAGGAACAGAAAGCCAGTTTAAGAAGCATGTAGGGATTCACACACATAGAGCACATTGAAGATCAAATACAAAACAAAGCATTTAACGTGCTACTTTAGTTATGATGGGATTGAGAAACTAGTAAATTAAACGATTTTAAGATGAAGTTTATGATTATCTACTTTAATGACAAAATAAACTATGTGACTAAAGTGGAAATTTAGAGATTAAAGTTGATATTTCGTGCTTTTTTCCCCCACTGTGTGCCTATTTTTTTTTCTCTGTACCCTAATAAGCTTTCATATGACACTCAGACAGTGGGCTACGAGTTGCCTTTTCACAGCGACTTTGATATGTGACAACTTTTTTTATTTCGGGCACTGTGCGACTTTGTGAACTTGAGCTTTCAAGTTTCTCTGACATGCTATGTCACTCGATCAACTTCCTTTTGTTGTTTATACCACTGTTTAAACCAACAAATAGTAAGTTTTTTCTTGTCTCCACTTGGTTTTTGCTGAAATTCTTCTATTTCCTCCCGTGCTTTTGCCATTGCCTTTTCACAGAACACTGAGCTTAGGGGCTATTTATATTGATTTGCATATTCAAAGAGGTGTAATTCTGGGAGGAGTTGGGGCGGGACAGCAGGCGCGTGCACGTGTGTTACTTTTCATGCTGACCAGGATTTATGGAGCGGAAGAACGTGGAAGTTGGTGTTCGCACAGATTTATGCATCTGGATTTTTTTGTGTGTATGAAAATTTCCGCTTTTGTGCTTACGCCATGTTATAGTGTGAGTTCTACGCACGGCGTTATACATGAAGCCCCTGGAGTCCAATTGATGAAACAAGATTAGAGATGTGGTTTACTGATACTCTGACCTATTTAAAAAAAAAAAAAAAAAAAGAAAGAAAAACACGCAAACATTTTGGGCTTATTCATAAAAAGAATCTGCTGATGTGAGGCAAAAATAATTTAGATATGCAACAGTCCACAATTCGATAAAGTATGCATAAATGGAGATGATTTAGTAGTGGCTGCTCTCGCTAGAAATGAGTACCCAACCAAAGTATCTCGAAAGGCACAACTCAGAATGCTCAGTGAAGTAAAAGAGAAATTTGGAGTAGGTAACATCTCTGTTCATGAATCTACCATACACAAAACATTTAACAGGCATGTTGTTAATGGTAGGACACCAAGGAGTAAGCCACTGCTCTCCAAAAGACAAAAATATCACTATACACCTAAAGTTTGGCAAAGACCATCTTGACACTCCACAGTGCCGTTGAGAAAATGTTTTGTGGACTGATGCAACTAAGATTGAATTGTTCAGAAGGAATATGCAGTAGTTCACCTGGCGTTAAAAGGGCACCGCATACCCACATGAAAACATCATCCAAAAAGTGAAGTACAGTGGAGAGAGCATCATAATTTGAGACTACTTTTGCTGGCTCGGGGCCTGGACAGCTTGCTGTCATTGAGGGGAAAATGATTCCACAAGTTTATCAAGGTATCAGAAAAGATAATGTCAAGATGGCTGTCCATCAGCTGAAGTTCAATAGAAGTTAGGTGATGCAGCAGGACAATGACCGTAAAAATTGAAGTAAACTTGCTACAGAATGGCTTCAACAAAAAAAAAAACTGCCTTTTAGAGTTTGAATTGAGTTCTCAAAATAAAATTGTGAATCTCTGTAGTAGTAGTAGTACTGTCATGTGTACAATGTACAGTGAAATTCTTACTCGCATGTCTAACCAACATGAATCATTTTGCCATTGTAATGATAAATGAGGATGTATTAAAATATACAACTTTATTGTATGTAAAAAAAAAAATGTCAAAAATCTGTTTATTTACATGTATTTGCTTGGCAAATTCCTTTTATCCAAAGCAACTTACAAAAGAGGTAAATGGTTGAGCAACATTAAGCTAGGGCCTGTTTGTTCAGGAAGTATAGTAGGACAGGTAACAAAAGTTGATTACCACAAGTGAAAAGATATTATAACTCATACATTTCCCAGCATAGATTACAATCAATAAAGCCTTTAAACTTAAACAAAGGACCAAGAATATAAAGTGTTGCAGCGCAGTTTTTTTTCCTGCTTTGTTTCAATTAGACAGATATTCACAGAACAGATGGGTCTTCAATTGCTGGTAGACCTGAGTGAGCAAGAAGGAGTACAGCACTTCACTATTGTCTACATATACACAGGTACTAACCTACTGGCTACTCTGTAGGCAATCATCAGGGATTTGAACTTAATGTGTGCTGCTACAGGGAGCTAATATAGTGACCTGAAGAGAGGAGTGACATGTGCCCATCTCGGCTGGTTAAATACAAGACAGGCTGCTGCATTCTGGATCATTTGCAGCGGCTTGACAGCACATGTGGGTACTCCTGCCAGAAGTGAGTTGCTGTAGTCCAGATGCGACAAGACCAAAGCCTGAACCAGAAGTTGTGTTGCATTCTCAGTCAGATAAGGTCTGATCTTGTAGATGTTGTACAGCGTGAACCTGCATGAATGAGAAACAGTAGAAATGTGGTCAGAAAAAGATATTTTCATTTGATATATTCAATAAAACATAAGGCTACTATACTTCCACCTCCTGGAAATTATGACTGTTTATTAGATTTACCAATTATGTAAATGGTGCTTATATCCACTTTCAATTTCTAGGTCTACAACAATTAAAAGTTGCTATATATCAGATCACTTTGAAAATGCATTAATTAGGATTCTGACTGCTTGTTTAATAGCAGGGTTTATTAAGGAGGATCTCTGCTATGCTGCATTATGTATAGTTCATTTAATAAAATACAAGCAACAACTCCAACTTCCTTTACACCCCAGATTGATCTTCTGTTTTCAGAAAAAGTGATGTAAGAATTATAACAGTTTGTGTGTTTGTCAGTCAGAATTACAGACCTCTCACTCACATTGATACTGTCCCACTCCACATTGTTCTATTGATTGAAAATGCTAATCTAGATGAGAACAGACCATTTAGCACAGCAAAGCTCGCCAGTCCTGTTCACTTAATTCTCCTGAACAAACAACAAGTTTAGTTTTAAGTCCCCAAAGTCCTACTGTCTACCAAATTACTTGGTAGCTTATCCCAAGTGCCCATGGCTCTCTGTGTAAAGAAAAACTTCCTAATGTTTATGCAAAATTTACCCTTACTGTGTCCCTGTGTTTTTGATGAACTCGTTTTAAAGTAACAGTCTCGACCCACTGTACTAATTCCATTTTTAAATTTAAACACTTCAATTATGTCACTTCTTAATCTTCTTTCGCTTAAACTGTATAGGCTCGGCTCTTTTTATCTTTCTTCATAATTCATCTCCTGTAGCCCTGGAATCAGCCTAGTCGCTCTTTTCTGGACTTTTTATAGCACTGTTATGTCCTTTCTGTAGCCTGGAGACCAAAACTGTATGCATGACTCCAGATGAGGCCTCACCAGTACAATTTATATTTACAATTGCTTACAACTATTTAATACTCATTCATGAGGAAGAGAAGTGGAAAAATGTTTAATATAGCTAAGTAACATTATACATACTTGGTCTTGCCCTGTGAGTTAGCTAATGTACCAGAGATATCCCATGCTTTTATGAGTTATATTTTGAGATTGTATGCATTGATGGTATTTTGTTTTTGTTTTAATTAATTGGTCAGTTAGTCAATCTATTTTATACTGCATTAATTACTATTAAACACAATCATAAGACTTCACACAGCAAAAAAAAAAAAAAAAAAGTTTGAAATGTAACTAATGGAATGTAAAGAGCAACTATGAAATAAAGCTGTAGATTGTAGACAGTTCATCATAATCGGAAGCTTACTCTCTGTCTGACTGGGCTAACAAGAGCACCTCTGCTCTTTTAATTTCAAAATCACCACCCTTACTTTGAACAACACCTTTGTGAGGTGTAGGATTGGTTTAGAAATGTGACACTCAGTGAGCCATCCAACTGTTCCCACCCAGTTTTAAGCAAAATTCACTTATGGTTGTCTCCAAGCGTATATTACAAGTCTGGCTTCAGCAAGACTAGTGTGTCTGTTTTTTCAGTCCCTTGAAATTCCCTGATATGTATCCATTTGTTAAAAGTTTTAAAGTTCAATTGCTCACCTGTTCATTTACAAATACACAGATCACAAATATGAAAAATCTGTTAATTTTTGGGCCAAATGTTTTTTCAATAAATATTTGTCTTTAAGCTCTCATACTTTCACACGTATACTCTCATACTCTACATGTTCTTTGACTATTGATTCTAATGATCCAACTCCAGTTCTGACTGCAGGCAATTTCATTTGAAATGATGCACAAGGTCCTTGATTTCTTTCCTAGCTAGAAGCCATGCCCACTATTCATTTAAAAATCTGAGATATAGTCGTGGATGCCTAATAAATTTTTAATTTTCATGTGCACTTCTATTCTTGGGCGGCATGGTGGCGCAGTGGTAGCGCTGCTGCCTTGCAGTTAGGAGACCCGGGTTCGCTTCCCGGGTCCTCCCTGCGTGGAGTTTGCATGTTCTCCTTGTGTCTGCGTGGGTTTCCTCCGGGCGCTCCGGTTTCCTCCCACAGTCCAAAGACATGCAGGTTAGGTGGATTGGCGATCCTAAATTGGCCCTAGTGTGTGCGTGTGTGTGTGTCCTGAAGTGGGTTGGCACCCTGCCTGGGATTGGTTCCTGCCTTGTGCCCTGTGTTGGCTGGGATTGGCTCCAGCAGACCCCCATGACCCTGTGTTTGGATTCAGCGGGTTAGAAAATGGATGGATGGACTTCTATTCTTTCACTTTTGGATGATTGTTTAAAAGAAGGCATACCAATCCAAAGTAATGTTAGGTGGTGATTAATACCAAAGTCTGACTAACGCTTGGCATATAAAGTTCTCATTATTGAGGAAAAATGCTTAGAAAAGAGAACATGTCCTAGAAAGGGTAGCAATGTTTTTTTCTGGACAAGGTGGAGGATTGATTTACTCAGCACCACTTTATTGTTGCAACATTTATGGTTTAGCAGATTATGACATGGAGCAAAACTGTGGAGCACAAGAGTGAAATCAGATAATGCCTGAATAATTTTCTTCTTAACTGTGTTAAAACTTACAAAAGAGAGGAGTAATGAAGAATAAAAGTGCAAAAATAAGTAGAAAAAATCTTTTCTCCTTACAAATACCTATGCCATATTCTGATGGACACCATTTTGTTTGCTCCTTGACAAGAACAGCTGATATGCTTAAATTGGTTTAGATGGAGTGTTTTGGTAAGCTGTGCCAAGTAAACACAAACTAAGAATGCTGTTCCCAGTGCTAATGGTTGAGCAGAAATCTTTGTGCACTTCATTGACTGCTGTTAATTGCTAAAAGATCAAAGCAGGCCCTAGCCAAGAACACTGCTCTCTGCCTTTGCAGCTCCTGGAAATGGGACATTTATGAATGCATCGCCCTTTGCCACACTTGTTCATGAATATACTATACAGGGAAGGGGGTTCAGGTAGCTGGCAGAGGTTTGGATTACTCTGGCATTTAAAGACGTAAGAAGCAGAATGCAGTAACGGATTTTGTTAACAGCACACTGGATCAGTGTGCTACTTTAAAAGCACCCCCCCCCCCCCACCCAGGTGACTGTCCAAAGCCAACATTTAAGTGTAAAATTAATCAAATTTGTATCCTCCGTGGCCTGTAAAGAGTGAATGAACTCTTCCCCCCAACTTAGGCTGTGCTTTGGAGAGATGTTACGCAGACTGCCCTGTGGAGGTGCCCATTTTAGTCATGTTTCATTAAGTGTCGTTTAGTCTGGCTGTACAATTTTGTGCTAAGATTATGACTCTAATCAGAAGCTGTGGATTGACTATGGAGTGGAGCAGACATAAGAACGAGGGAGTCATTTGCCTTCACAGGATTCAATTGCAACACAGCAATTCCCAGAAATGCAGATCTATTCCTGACAGTGTGAAAGTGCAGTTTTGGTCAGCAGGGAAGATGGCAAACAATATCTAATAGAGATGGCGAAATAGTAGAGGCAGTGTACAGGGGTGTACTGGGGGTTATTTTAGAGAGAGTATGTGTATGTCTAGGCCATAAGGTGTAAACAGAGATCCATTCAAATTATTTAAGATATTGATATACCTCTTAAACTTCATGAAAGTTTTAATTGAAAGCAATGACTATGGATAATCTAATTCTCTTAATTTTGTTTTGTTATTTTAAATGTCTTGTTAATTGAAATTATATACTCTTTCCATGTTAAACCAATAAGATAGCTAAAATGTATACAGTATGTACAGCTAGATATATGACATTGCTAAATTAAGTTAGCAAATTAATAAAATCTTTACTGTGCAATACGTTTTAAGGAAATCTTTCCATTCATTAATTTTCTGACATGCTTATTTATTTCAATTTTATTAAAAAATTGATTATTTTCAAATAGCTAATAACCTCAGGCCTATAACTATGGAAAGGACAATAGTCACAGAAAGCACTCACTCACTCACTCTGGGGCAGTTTGGAGATGTTGGTCACAATGGTCAACTGTGGCACCATGGCTTTATACCATGGCAAGAAATCTATAATGAAAACTAGCATTTCTCTTAAAAAAAAACAAAACAAAAAAAACAGTATCACGGTCTGAGTAATTTCAAATACTGTACATACAATACTTGACATGGTCTCCTGATTAAGAAATGTTAATGGTTGGTTAAAGCACACATAAGGTGACATAGTGGTATAGTGATTAGCGTTGCTGCCTCACACCATAAGATTCTGTCCATATCTGCATTAATTTACTTTGGATATTTTATTTTGGTTCCCCCGATCTCAGCATTAAATATTGAGATAACTGTGGACTATAAACTAGCTGAGAATAAGTATGGATAAGTGGTCCCTGTGACTTTTAAAATGGCATCCCATCTGGAGATGGTTGCTGGTGTCCACCCAGAGCTACTCGACTAGGATTGAGACTCACACAACCCTTTAATGCAAAAAGTTAGCTTGGAAAATTTCAAGATGGATGAAACGTAAAAGCAGATATGAGGTAAAAAAGTGTTTTCAATTATTGGTGAAAGTGTTAAATGTACTGATTTCAAATAAGTGTGTGTTATCAAGTTATATATGGAGAAAACAACTATATTTGTATACATAAATGTATTCATTTCCCATAAGTTCCCTGGCTGGTATGATCAGATCTTCTTTGCCCTCTGTACACTTGGTCAGTGTAGTGTCCTCCTCTAAATGGGATTTCAGTGTCCAAACTACATGAGTATAAAGGTTGATTTCCCCATATCTGAACAGGTCCTTTACACATCAGTTTCACGTTCATCTAGAAGAAAATCTAGAACTCCCTGTAGCTCACACATCTTTGCTGAACCCTAAGTCTATATAAGATTTAATAGAGCTTCAAAAAAGTAGGGACAGAGGCAAAGTAAGACTGTAAAGGTTATATAAGTAACATTCTGTAAGGTTCCTTCATCAGCAGGTTAACTGGTAACAGGTGTGGGTATCAAGATTGGGCATAAAAGGAGCATTCACCAAAAGCTCAGTCTTTGCAAGGAAAGATGGGTCATGGCTCACCACTTTGTGCTGAACTTGGTGAGAGAACTGTCTGTCAATTTAAAGCAGGACAGCAAAGAATTTAGGTCTGTCACCATCTACAGTTAATAACATTATGAAAAGATTCAGGGGAAATCTCTGTGCGTAATGTCAAAAGGGCAGAAACCACTGCTGAATGTGTGTGACCCTTGAGCCCTTAGGCGGTACTGCATTAGAAACCGTCATGCTACCGTAACGGACATAGCCACATGGGCTCGGGACTACTGTACTCTGGGGAACGATTGTCGCTTAACATATTCTGCTGCTGCATGAAGAGATGCTCCCTGAAACTGTATTATGCAAAGAGGAAGCTATACATCAATTTTGTTCAGAAACTCAGACGAGTTCTCTGGGCCCAAGACAATGGAAACATGTTCTGTGGTCAGATGAGTCCACATTTCAACTTGTTTTTGGCAAAAACAGATGTCGGATTCTATATGCCAAAGATGAAAAAGACAATCCAGACTGTTATCAATGAAAGGTGCAAAAACCAGCATTTGTGATGGCATGGGGGATCTGTATATATGTGAAGGCACCATTGATGCAGAGGCTTACATTGGAATTTTAGAGACAAACGCTCTCGTCAAGATGACGTCTTTTCCCAGGAACTCCATGTATATTTCAATAAGCCTCATTCTGCACAAAATTACAAAAGCGTGGCTTCATAGATGTAGAGTTCTTGTGCTTGACTGGCATGCCTGCAGTCCAGATCTGTCTTCTGTTGAAAATGTGTGGCGCATAATGAAGAGGAGAATCAGATAACAGTGACCAAAGACTGTTGAGCAGCTGAAGTCTTGTATACAGCAAGAATGGGCAAAAATTTTACTTGAAAAACTGCAACAAGTTTCTTCAGTTCACAAACGATTAAGATGTGTAATTAAAAGAAAAGGGGATGTGAGCCAGTGGTAAACTTAACTCTGTCCCAACATTTTTGGAGTGTGCTACACGCATCCTTTTCTAAAATTTGTTTATGTTTAACAATAGAATTAAATTTGTCAGTGAAAACACAAAATCTTTTCTTTGTCCTTATGCCTGTTAAATAAAGATTCAAGTGAATTACCAAATTCAAGATTTTAGTTTTTTTTTTTTGCAATTTTAGAAGGTGTCCCAACTTTTTTGAAATGGGGTTTGTACATGACTACCAACTCTGCTAAATATCCCACTGTCCTAATTTTTTTTAAATTTCTTTTTCCTCTTTTTCCAATGTCTTTTATACTGTACCTCTGAATCCCAATTTTGTTATAAGAACCAAAAACCTATCCCAGGAGCACTGGGCAGACTGCCAGTCTATTGTAGCATATACTCATGCACACCCCACACTTACACTCACAATTTGGACTCACCGATTAACATCACACTCGTCTTTAGTGATGTGGAAGGAACAACATTTAAGAAATACATTTGTACAACATTTTACTATTATTATTGGAGCTTTTAATCATTTATTGTAATTTCTTTTTTATATTTTTTATTTGTCTTACTATTTTATGTTTAGATGAACTTTTATTTTCTAACCTCTTTTTTTGAAATATTTAGCAATATATCATTTTTTGTGGTACAGTGAAAGAGGCAAATGTACAGTCAACAAAAAGACCAGGGGCCTCATGTATAAACGGTGCGTACGCACAAAAATGTTATGTGCGAACGTTTCCATGCTCAAATTGCGATGTATAAAACCTAAACTTGGCGTAAAGCCACGCACATTTCCACGGTAGCTCATACCCTGTCGTACGCAAGTTCTGTGCTCGGTTTTGCAGACTGGCGGCACCCAGCGTCAAAGCAGTGCTACTGTTCCTGTGTGGTTACCCTTTCCTTCTTAGATCCACATTTCTGACGCGGCTTTATAAGTACACTGAAACTAACTGCATATTGTTTATTAGTGTAATGCATCTGATTGTAATTAACCTGTAACAATATAATGGTCCAGGAAATAGCCATAGTATTCCAAATACCATATCTGTTTTAGCATTGTTACTCTCGCTGTACTTTCTTTTTCTTCTTTGAGCTGCTTCCATTAAGGGTTGCCACAGCGGATCATCTTTTTCCATATTACTCTCACTGCACCACACGGAGTATTTATATCACTGTATCAGAATGTGAATCACAGCTGTACAGCAGCTGATCGGAAAGAGAATTATCGGGATACAGCATCAAGCACACACTACCTCAGCCATGGCAAAAAGCTTCAGAGCCTTTCCTGTACGGACCTCGCGGTTCAGAAACAGTTTCATCCCAAGAACTTTAAACGCACTCAATCAGTCCATCAAGTGCTCCTAGTAGAACTGTTTGTACTTATAAGTACAATTACCTCACTGTAAACTTGCACAACAGTTATAATATTGCACAACCTGCGCCACTTTATAAAGCGCGTATTTACATATGATGACTATCATTTTTAAGATGAAATACAGCAAAATATGTTGATTATACAGATAAAACTAACTTCATTTAAATAATCTATATTGTTAATAATCAAACGTGAGGACACGGTGCCACAGCGCTGGCTAGTTCACGGATTATTCTATACCTCGTTCTTTATTCTTGCTGGGCTGGTAGGATAGATAGATAGAATAATTAAACACGTACTACGAAGATATTTCAATGTCCCTTAAACGTTTTGAAGAATCGTCGTTCTAAGCTTACAGATGGCTTAACGTCTATTACAGAGCTGATTGGGTATTTGGAGAACAAAAAGTAAGGACAAGAATTGGACGTTAGTATGTTTGAAAGAGACAGTACTGCTGCGATAAATTATTTCATTGAAGGTCGCGCATGGCACAGCAAGCATCTTGCGTGAGACATGAACAAGCACTGTGCCACCATGTTCCCATGTTTAATAACATGCTTTCATTCCTATCATCATGAAAAAGATATCCTATATACATATCATTTTAATTAGAGAGCTGTAATATTACGAATGTAAAGGCAGACAATTACCAAACAGCACGGGGCTGAATTATGGAATTGGTGCCATGTTTAGGCCCATTTAGGAAATGCAATTCGGAGCTAACACACAGAAAAAAAAAACAAAAAACTTCAAAACTAAAATAACTGCCTTTGATCTGGTTATGTTTTTATTTCAATACATATTCATGAGTGTATGTGAGTTTTTAGTACCTATAAAATCAGTAGCATCTTTGTGCTATGTACTGTGACATGGCTTCTAGGGAATCCCAAAAGTGACAACAAAAGCATCACTATAATGACATTAATTCACTGGACAGAGGAGCCATACTTGCTTGCTTATCTGTGGAAACTATGACATACTCTTGGGGAACCTGGGAGTGATTTAAAAAAAATCTGCATAAAAGGGTAGAAGAAAGAGACCTGTGAACATCTCTCCTAGAAGATGATAAAGCTCTCATGATAAATACCATCTGGGTATGTAACTGCTTTGACAATACTGAATATAAATGTCCAATAAACCTGGTCTTGGCTGTTGACCAGGTGTTGCCATGCCATGGGGTCCTTAACAACCCTACTTTTTTGATATGTGGTTAATATGTTGTTAACTGTTCTCCACTTCACTATTTTGAATCATAGAACACTTTCATTTTTGCTTGTACAAGGCTTAAATCATCTGGTTAAACTTACTTTTGTTGTGCGCTTTCTCTGAAACTTGTTTAGATTTTCTGACCTATGAATTCTTTTGTAATACTCTGTTAAAAAAATGGAGATCAAACATTATAAAGTGTTGGGATGCCAAAAAGTAAAAAATGCTTATTGTCATCAATCAATGTAAGAAAATTAATCCTAACTCTTCTTCACTCCCTAGTCACAGAAGTGACACCATGATGAACAAATTGTTGATTTTTAAAGAATGGAAGAAGTGAAGTTAGAGCTGGTGCAGTGATGTATTCAGGATTATGGCTCTGCATTGGTTTGCTACAGGCTAGGGACAGAACAAAAATGGGTGAGCTTCAGTGCTGCATCTAAATTAGCCCCTATAAGGTTTATAATGGGGATGTGTTAACAGTCTGATACTAATTTGAATAAATAATAAAATACATATATTTACAGTAAAAGGTTATGCATTGTCCCACTGGTGTTGATATGAGGTACGTTGCAATTTTTTTCAGTTAAACAAATGGTTTAATTAAGGACCGTTTTAAAAGTAGTGCACACTTGTATTTGAAGAGGACAAATCACTCCACTACCGATTCTAACCTATATAATAAGCAAAAGTATAAGGTGGATTTATTTAAGCAAATGGTGTGTATTGTGTTATTTAAACAAAGTACAAATTTATAGCTAAAATAAAAAAAAATCATAAGTATCATGCTCCAGATTCAAATGGTGAGGCCTTCAATGAAGAAGTGGGGGCATCAACTAAGCCAAAGAGATGGAGTGATTATGTTTTAAAATTGTCCAAACCTTTGACAGTTTACAGACTACATCTTTAAGAATACAAACAAATCTGTTATATTTTCTGGCTCTCTTTTATCATTTAGTTTAAAATTGAAATGAGTCCAAATTACAGATGTGACATTTAGCTTTAAAATAATATCAAACTTCAATATTAATTCTTTCTATTATTCTTAACCAAGTTCATTAATAGGCAGCTTTTTTTTTCTTCAAAGTAATTATGCCCAAAAGGGTCAAACTGTCCAGACATTTCATGAACATTGACTTATTTTTTACAATTACAACTTATTTGTATAGTGCTCTTCACATATAGATTATACTAAATACAGAACTAGTACACATAAATATTATCCATTGAAATTTATTTTAAAAGCTTTGGAAAGCTTGTGGAACAGAAACACAAATGAGCTAGTCTTAGCTGGTTCATCCAGTTAGTACTGGTTACACTTATGTGTTATATATGTGTTGTGTTTGTTACACATGCTTATTTTTTAAATTAAGTTTAATTTACCAATGCAGTGTGTCTTGATTTATTATTAAATTTTGCTGTTTTTTTTTTTTTTAAGTTAAGATTTTACAAAAGTAAGGTCCGTGTTATAGTGGTGAGCCAGTTAAATGTCTACTGGCATAGGTCTAGCTCATACCGTACTCACACATATGACACTAGGAAAGGCAGCATACCTACAAAGTAAAACTGACTGATTACAGTGTTTATGTCTACACTTACTTTGAGCAGTGCAATAACAGGTGGTCACTGTTACAACTGTTTCCATCGGTTCAATATGTAGGAAACTACACATTTTGTTCTATGATATGAGTAATGTGCATGTTCAACTAGATGTGGTTATAGCAATGAAGTCTGCATTGAACTTTTTTCTGTAATAGAGGCATGTGAGTTGGAGTTTATGCCAGTTTGGTAGATTGCATTCAATTCTATGTCTTGCAGTAGTCTGACAGATATTTATGTCCATTGCTAGCAAGTGGGTAGTCTAAAGTATATCAAGAACAGTCATAGGCTATATGTATATTCAGGATCATGTCCATAATTGGTGGAAACCTGTGCATGCAACAAAAAAGTTTCAATAGTGTGTGTCTTGTCCTGGAGTTTGTACTTACTTTTTTTTTTGTTTTTCTCCAGTAGGCATTGGTTGGAAGCTAAATTTGTAAAGGTTACTGTTGCATTTATTTTACCTTGGCTCACTGTTGTGTAAGACTCTGAACGCCAGTTTAAAGTCCTTGTTTTTGTTGGAAAGTTGTTGTTCTGCTCTGTCTAACTGTTGAGTTCACTTTTACTGCCTCTCAGTCAAAGGTTTAAAAAAAAAAAAAAAGCCAGTGAGTGAGATGGAGGGAGGGGTACTCGTTTGCAGACAAGTCTTTTGATTAGCAGTTCTTACAAAACTATTTTAATTTTTCATATATTTGGTTTTACTACTACAGTCAGTAGAGGTGAATACTGACATCTCTATAGGTTACTGAGACTAAACAGTCCAGTTTTATTTTGTGAAGTACCATTCACAAGAGTCTCATTCCAAAGATCTTTACAGTAAAAAATTATCATGAACCAAAGTACATACGCTAAGTGACTGTACATGCCTTGAATATCCATAGCAAATTAAACCATTAGCTAAGCAATATACAGGACATGCCACAGTGCAAGCAAAGTCAGTCTGCACAACATATCTTTGGGTGAACATAAGTGAAAACTAAAGAGTGGATAAAGTGTCACTGTATATTATACACGTAGCACAGCAACAGTGGATCTGATAGGATTATTGAAGAGTTGGAGAGAAAAGGTGGTTGTTCCGTTTTTCAGAAGGATACTGGAAAGTTCACCATGTTCACACTTTGTGACTATAGCATTTGCGAGAGCTTGTTTAAATAGGAAAACTGTTTGTGTAACTGTTGCTTACATGTACATGTAAATATTTTGTTGATTAACCTCAAGTTATCCCTGCTCACCACAGAAACCCACTCAAAGTTAAAATCCATTGAATACCATTTTATAAACACCCAGCTACTTCACTTGACTGCAACAATCTTTGTCTTTGATTGTCATCACAATTTTTCATCATAAAGTGTTTAAGTATCTTAACATTTAAACATGGATTATCATTACAGTTTGAAGTGTAGAATATAACAATATACCGATGTACAGCTTATAATGTCTACCTTACCTACCTAATACTTAAGTGTGAGATGCCACTTTTTTTCCACCTTTTGAGATTATGAAAGAAAACAGCTAACATATATATGATAGGTTTGCGGGTTTGTTTTAAACTGTCAGCATCTTTGGAAAAGCAATGCTGACTTACAATTGATGTTTACTAATACTTTCAAAGACTTCAATTTTTATCACAGGTATGTAATCAGCAGATATAAAATAATGAAATTATAAATATTATAAGGATCTCATATCAAAAAAGATGATTGTGTTCCTTTTTGCAAAGAAAGGTACTGTATTGATAAAAAGATACCCAGAAGATGACACATCTTACCTACTTCCAGTTATCCATGGATAGTGCTGCATGTTCTAGAACATCTTTTATAGCAGACTGTACCATGTCGCAGTGCATGGCACATCTGCTCCAGAGCTCAAGAGACCTGTTTAAGTCACTATGTGTTTGAGAGAGTTTGCATGTTCTGCCTGTGTTTGTTTAGGTTTCCTCTGCACTCTTCTCTGGTTTCCCTTATTTAGAAGATGATGTGCACACTATCATATTTATTTTCAGTTATATTTATCTATAAAACCACATTTAAAACAAAAATGTTGTGCCAAAGTGCTGTACAAAAGAGCATTTAAATAAACACGGTACAATCATACAGAAGCAAATCAATAAAAACAACCAATTTAAAACTATCTCCCACAACCCATTATACACAATGAAAGACAGAAAAAAACAAGTAGGTCTTAATGTGATGAAGAGCTTTTGTGGATTGTTAGGTCATTCCAAAGTCTACGGGCAACAACTGAAAAAAATCTGTATCCCCTGGACTGAGTTCTTGGAACTACAAGGACTAGTTGTCCAGATGACCTCAGTGGTCTTGGTGCGGAGTAGAAATGAAGGAGGTCGCAGGTGTATTGTGGAGCATGACCATACAAGGCTATAAAAAACAAACAATAAAATTTTAAAATCAATGCAACATCTCACCAGTAGTCAGTGGAGAGAGGCTAATACAAGGGAGATATGATTCTTTTTACTAGACCCAATTAAAAATCTGGCTGCAATAAATTGGTGACCTGTTTAAATGCTACATTACATTTAACATCAGTGTCATATTTTTAGCTCTGAAGAAAACAAATTAAAGCATTATACAACATCTAGGGGTGGCTTTTAATTTATTATAATAAATACTTTCTATCAGTGGTGTTCCAGGATTTTAAACCCAAGTCTAGTCATCATTTTCCATTTCCAAATATTGTTCTGCTCTAGGTCTAAAGTGTTTCAGTTAATTTTGAAGGTCTGTCATACAAATAAAAATTAGCACAAAAGTGACAGCAGTTCTTGCAAAACAGATGCAGCCTTTGGCTATAATTAGAAGATGGGTAAACCTGTGATCTCAGTTTTATTGCTGACTTGAATTAATTTTGTCTATCTTAGCAGGGAGTCATTTGTAGCTGCTGGTTTAAAAAATAAATGCAAGTGCCGTGTATGTGGAAGTAAATCAGTACTTAATGGCTTCCACCGTCTGTGTGGGTGTCTGCTATCTGGCCTGTATTAAAGTAACTAACTGCTTTTAGGAAATGGAAAACTAGTTGAGATATGAATTTCATGTTTTAAATCACTGAAAGCATTACATTTTGATAAAAACCTGGCACAGACTGGATTGTGCCCTAAGTGGTGGGTTAGACAATGTCTTCTCCCTGCACTTTACTATACAACATCATCTAAAGGCTCTCCTTGTGTCAATTATTACACTGTTTCTAGTAACAAAGAAAAGCTCATTTCAAGAGAAAGAGTTTTATCTATCACCTCTCGTAATAGGAAGACTCCTGAATACAACCATTAACAAGAAAGCAAAGCTTAGAATTAACATAGTACAATAAGGAACAGATTAAAGTTGATTTATTGCTTCAGTATTCAGTTCATCCATCATTTTTTACAAACTGCTGCTGCCAAAGACTATTTTGGCAGCAGTTGGTACAAAGTGAGGTTATAGTTCATTGCATTGTATGCACAAATATATGCATTTTGTAACAATGTAGACAAACTATGCTAACTGCATGAAAATAAAATTAAGCTCCTAGAACAAGCTCATGTGGTTTCTGACAAAGTATATATAAATAATCCTTACTGAAGGCTCATTGGCAAAGCCGGGACTCCTGTTGGATGGAGCAAACACTTATCTTAAAGTGTGTGCTTTTGACCAGGAAATAAGGAGAAGGGCTTCACTTTTGAACTTCACTTTTAAAGATGTATGTCCTCTTATAACCTGACAGTGAGTGCCAGATAACCGTTTATGGGAAGTAAACCCTCCCCCTGCAGTACCATAACCTCAGGCGAGCCACTTTGCATAACAAATGGATTGTTTCTTGCTGGACTATCTTGAAAACTGCTCTGGAAAGCATTTTGTGACGATGCTGACACAGAAGGAAAATACATATGAAACAAATATGATATTCATCAAGCATTTGAGGAAGAGTTAGCTAATCATCTTGCTTTGGATTGTCTCAGTTTCACTGGTGTGATAAATGTGTCCACTAGAACAGAGCAGCTGTGGTCTTGTACTGTTGAACCATGAAAAGGTACAGTAATAGTAGTTCTCTGCATTAACTTTTATAAGTGTTTCAAATTCAAAAGCCATGCTGTGCCCTACCCATGTCATAAGTGGCTGAACAGCATTTAGATAAAATTACATCATAAGGTAGAACAGCAGGTAACACTACTGTCTCACATCTCCTTGATCAAATTCTAGCATGGTTACTGCCTGTGGTGTCCAGAGTATTACAAAAGGGCAATCAAGAATGATAGTGATCAGCTGTGCACTTAAAAGTTTAATTCAAGGCTTACGTTTCCTTTTAATTCTAATACTAATAAACAGTTTTGCCCTCTAATATCTCAAAGCCCTGTATTGCTCAGAAAATGGATGGGTGGCAACAGCGTTCTAAAGGCATATCGTATCTACTGTGGTATCTGAACTCGGATTGCCATCTGGTGATTGTGAAAGGAACTACAATTTTATTTGGTGCCCTGAGATGCTACCCACCTTATGCACAACCTCTGACATTTTCAGTCACTGCCATATATACAGAGTACAATGTACAAATATACTGAAATTTTTATTTGAGTGTTTGTCTAGAAAACATCTTCATGTATCCTGTTATTTCCTGTTTTACACAACACAACTAAATATGCAAATTACACTGGTTTATTAAAATCATGTGAAGTAAGGGTCCAAACTACATGTCAGCTGGTAGACTGGGAGGATTTTTTATGCATATGTCTAAGTATGTACAAGAATATTTAAACTACTTTGTTGTATCTCTTAGTGTTGATGTAATGACAATGAGGAACTATAAGAACAATAAAGCATATTAATACTTCAACGATGGAAAAGTTCTTCACAGTTCAGCCAGACAAAAGCCAGACCCATTTTTGATGGGTGCTGCAGAAATAGACATTTGCCTGTATTGTTGGCCAGGTAAAGTCATGCAGCCATCCCATTTTCTGAGTAATTTTGATTTTTCACAGCACGCCTGCTTAGAGTGTGACACTGTGTGTGCAAACACAAGTAGCTGCCAGTATACTTTGTAGTGAGAATGCTAGTTTCAGAAAAAGATCCCAAGGTGTGTGTTCTTGTGTGACCCACCTTTTATCTTCCTTTTATTGAGTAAATAAATCAAAACATGCTGGTGCATGGTCTGTCTCGATTTGCATTAGATCACTGTTACCTCCAGAAGTGTCATCTTCCAAAACACAGCAATGCACATTTAATTTTACACAAACTGTTAACCTCACAGCCACCTGTTGCCCAGGAAAATAAAAATATTGACCACAAACTGCCTAAACTAAAACTCCAATAAATCCACTTTAGAATCACATGGCTTTTGGGTGAATATGTAAACTATATACACTGCATGATTTGACCATAGGACTCTGTAGCTGTGTGGTAGCGGTGTGAACCACTGCGCAGCAAGGTTTTTGAAGGACAACACAAGACTGGCAAGCCATTGAAACAATGACATTTAATCCAGTGTATTCCCAGGAGTGCATATGTACTGTTTAATTTGTTGAAAGTTAGGTTCCAAGTTTAAGCGTCTTGTTAATTTCTAAATGGAAAAGCAGATTTTGTTTGGTACCAATCATCTTTATATATAATCTTCATTTGGATCTTGATCTTTGTCTGCGAATTCACTGCCTTTTGTGGTGTTCCTGCTGTGTTCAGCAGAGGGCAGTAGTGATGGAGGAGGAGAGGAAGTGAGGGGGAGGATCGTTGGATGAGGTTGGAGTGTGGTGATTAAAGAGGATTGAACTAAACGAGACTACGTGCTGTTTGTACTGGCTGAATACACAACACCTTGGTTGTTACTTTTGTTTACAAACACTGTCGATAGCACTCTGTGTGTTTAGATCTGGCGCCGACACCGTGCTTTGTGTTTAGATCTGGCGTCGACACCTGCTTCGTTGTTGAGACTGTGGTTTTTTTGTGTTTCTATCAACCGTCGTTGGCAGCACTTTGTCCAAATCGAATGTTCACCCACTTCTTGGAGTCGGCAGTCAGAGTATATAAGTCGGGCACACTTCTGTGATTTTCCATCAGTCGGCGTTTGGAGTTCCAAGAAAGAAGCATTGCTTCTTCCTTACTCTTTGGATTGCCACAAAGCAACCTGCGAGATTGGAGAAAGGTTGAGAAGAGATCATGACAGGAAACGACAGCGTCATGAAAACGAGACGGACTGTGAACGGAGAGAAGCAGAAATGCTCCTCCACCACCACATAATTATTATTCAGACAGTGATTCCGAGTAGGCCGTTCCTATCGAATCAATGTCCAAGGGTTTTGTTTTCTAATTTTGTTTCCCTTATAAAAAATCATAATGCTGTGCGATGAAGGGCCCAGTTCACGACTGGCAGGCGCGTTTAAACAGGGAGCCCTTCACAGACAACTTTAACACATGCAACGTAGTTGGGCGCACATGGCTAGTACTGTATGTTTTACTTAAAAACTATCAAGCTAGCTATGCTTAATGGTGCTTTGCTTTTTTGCAGTCACCCACTGCAGTCTAGCAGCACTTCTCAAAGATATTGCTAAATTATCTGCAGGCTGAATGTGCTTTGTTAGTGCTCCCCTGTCCTTGAGCCCTTTTTCCACACCTTGAGTCACCACCACTTTTTTCAGCACTGGAAATTACATTCTCGTATTCCTCTTCCTCTACCTATTATCAGGTAAGGCTAAGATTCCTAGAAACTTGTCTTGTGTCACTGTGGCTACAATATAGACGCTCTACAATCTTCAAACTCCACTCATTTTTAAGAAGGATACAAAGTTAAGAGTTTTTAAAAAAGAAAATCAACCTAAAAATTCCTTGTTTTCCTCTTAAGAGGGCATACTGTATATATTTTTTGTTAAGTTTAACTCTATAACTGATTTCACCACTGTTGTACTACTGTATATAAATTTTCGGTACATGTAGACATTAAAATGTTAGTTTGACTGGTTTTATATTTTAAAAAGTGATTAATCTACTACAGAATCTTAAATTGAAATGTACGTCTAAGGGTAGTAGTGGAGATACCACGGAGGGGTACATCTTCACAGTGTTTTATGTGTAGGTATCTAAATTGTACCTGACAGAAAGACTGTTTAATATTATAAAACTGTGATACTGGGTTACAAGTTCAAAAGAGGGGTTTTAATTAAAACTAATATGTCTGAGGACTTATGAAAGCAGAAGAGTATGTTAGATCAAAGACCACAGATACAGAGTTACTTACTGGTAGAAAAATGCAGTATGGTGCAGTTCTAAAGTGCTTGTAAAAAGTAATCACTCTCTTGGAAATTTTCACATTTTATCATTATTATTATTCAGCACTGAATCACTGTGGATTTAGTTTGACTTTTTTGACACTGAGCAACAGAAAAAGTCTCTGATGTCAAAGTGAAAACAGATAACCTGCACAGCAATTTAAATTAATTTCAAATATGAACCACACAATAATTGATCACATAAGTATTCACATATTTCAAGTCAATATTTGGTAGCAATTCTAGCCTTGTGTCCGTGTCCAAAGGACTCTATCTACTTTTCACATCTGGACCCTGCAATATTTCCCCATTCTGCTTTGTAAAACTACTTGGGTTCCGTGAGGTTGCATTGGAGATTGTGATTGAACAGCCTTCTTCAAGTCCAGCCACAAATTCTCAATTGGACCGAGTTCATGACTCTGACTTAGCCACTCCAGGACATTAAAATTCTAGTTTTAAACAATTGCTGTGTAGCTTTGGTTTTATGCTTGGCATCATTGTCCTTCTGGAAAACAAATCTTCCTCCCAAGGTGCAGGTTTCTTGCAGATAGCATCAGGTTTTCTTCTAAGATTTCCCTGTATTTTGCTGCATTCATTTTACCCTCACACACTCACAACCTTTCCAGGGCTTGTTATAATAAGCAACTACAAAGCTTAATAATGCAACCAACATGGTTCATGGCGAGGACAGTATCCTTTTGATAATGAACAGTGTTTGGCTTACACCAAACAGGGCACTTAGCATGGTGGCCAAAAATGCTCAGTGTTTGGTTTTATCAGACTGTAGAACCTTCTTCCTGCTGACTTCAGAGTCTTCCATGTGCCTTGTCTTCTGGAGCAGTTCAAGAGGTCTTGTACTTTTTATTTATTTATTTATTTTTATTTTTTTAAAACAGTGGCTTTGCTTTTGCCACTTTTGCATTAATCTGTGACTGGTGAAGCAATAGCTGTATGTACAGTGGGGCAAAAAAGTATTTAGTCAGCCACCAATTGTGCAAGTTCTCCCACTTAAAAAGATGAGAGAGGCCTGTAATTTTCATCATAGGTATACCTCAACTATGAGAAACAAAACGAGAAAAAAAATCCAGAAAATCACATTGTCTGATTTTAAAGAATTTATTTGTAAATTATGGTGGAAAATAAGTATTTGGTCACCTACAAACAAGCAAGATTTCTGGCTCTCACAGACCTGTAACGTCTTCTGTAAGAGGCTCCTCTGTCCTCCACTCGTTACCTGTATTAATGGCACCTGTTTGAACTCGTTATCAATATAAAAGACACCTGTCCACAACCTCAAACAGTCACACTCCAAACTCCACTATGGCCAAGACCAAAGAGCTGTCAAAGGACACCAGAAACAAAATTGTAGACCTGCACCAGGCTGGGAAGACTGAATCTGCAATAGGTAAGCAGCTTGGTGTGAAGAAATCAACTGTGGGAGCAATTATTAGAAAATGGAAGACATACAAGACCACTGATAATCTCCCTCAATCTGGGGCTCCACACAAGATCTCACCCCGTGGAGTCAAAATGATCACAAGAACGGTGAGCAAAAATCCCAGAACCACACAGGGGGACCTAGTGAATGACCTGCAGAGAGCTGGGACCAAAGTAACAAAGGCTACCATCAGTAACACACTACACCGCCAGGGACTCAAATCCTGCAGTGCCAGATGTGTCCCCCTGCTTAAGCCAGTACATGTGCTGGCCCGTCTGAAGTTTGCTAGAGAACATTTGGATGATCCAGAAGAGGATTGGGAGAATGTCATATGGTCAGATGAAAAACACTCTACTCATCGTGTTTGGAGGAGAAAGAATGCTGAGTTGCATCCAAAGAACACCATACCTACTGTAAAGCATGGGGGTGGAAACCTCATGCTTTGGGGCTGTTTCTCTGCAAAGGGACCAGGACGACTGATCCGTGTAAAGGAAAGAATGAATGGGGCCATGTATCATCAGATTTTGAGTGAAAACCTCCTTCCATCAGCAAGGGCATTGAAGATGAAACGTGGCTGGGTCTTTCAGCATGACAATGATCCCAAACACACCGCCCGGGTAACGAAGGAGTGGCTTCGTAAGAAGCATTTCAAGGTCCTGGAGTGGCCTAGCCAGTCTCCAGATCTCAAACCCATAGAAAATCTTTGGAGGGAGTTGAAATTCCGTGTTGCCCAGCAACAGCCACAAAACATCACTGCTCTAGAGGAGATCTGCATGGAGGAATGGGCCAAAATGCCAGCAACAGTGTGTGTGTGTGTGTAAACCTTGTGAAGACTTACAGAAAACGTTCGACCTCTGTCATTGCCAACAAAGGGTATATAACAAAGCATTGAGATGAACTTTTGTTATTGACCAAATACTTTTTTTCCACCGTAATTTGCAAATAAATTCTTCAAAAATCAGACAATGTGATTTTCTGGATTTTTTTTTCTCATTTTGTCTCTCATAGTTGAGGTATACCTATGATGAAAATTACAAGCCTCTCTCATCTTTTTAAGTGGGAGAACTTGCACAATTGGTGGCTGACTAAATACTTTTTTGCCCCCACTGTAAAGTCACTCCAATCTCAGTCACTGTTCCTCCTTTAGCCTCTCTCACTAGCCACCTTCTTGCATAAAGATGTAGTCAATAAAAATGTGATATCTCTTTGACGAATAAACAAAAAATAAAAATGCTCCAGTTTTCATTAAAAGGTTCATTATGTCTAGATTTTTATACCACAACAATTTTCTAACTTCTTAAACAGTATATTAGCACTAAAATCTTCTAAAACTTAATAAATTCTTCAATGTTATCCTAACAGCACTGCACGTTTTCAGCCATAGTACTTTGACTTTTTTGCCTCTCTCGTACTTTATATCTCAATTTTCCATTCTCAGTTTGCATCTGTAGCTATGTAGGCTGCTCTGTAGGAGCAAAACTATACCATATTGACTTTACACAATTCTGTGATACACATTTCATTGTAATACTAACCAACTGCTACTGTAGCCTGTGCTATCAAGATGTTAAGGAATAGTAATCTGCCCATCACAAAGCTATCTGTACTGTGATTGTTAAAAACCCACAATCTTTCATTTGTTCTGTTGAATGAATACACTTATAGTGCATCTGGAAAGTATTCACAGCGCATCACTTTTTCCACATTTTATTATGTTACAGCCTTATTCCAAAATGGATTAAATTCATTTTTTTCCTCAAAATTCTACACACAACGCCCCATAATGACAACGTGAAAAAAGTTTACTTGAGATTTTTGCAAATTTATTAAAAATAAAAAAATTGAGAAAGCACATGTACATAAGTATTCACAGCCTTTGCCATGAAGCTCAAAATTGAGCTTAGGTGCATCCTGTTCCCCCTGATCATACTTGATGTTTCTGCAGCTTAATTGGAGTCCACCTGTGGTAAATTCAGTTGACTGGACATGATTTGGAAAGGCACACACCTGTCTATATAAGGTCCCACAGTTGACATTTCATGTCAGAGCACAAACCAAGCATGAAGTCAAAGGAATTGTCTGTAGACCTCCGAGACAGGATTGTCTCAAGGCACAAATCTGGGGAAGGTTACAGAACAATTTCTGCTGCTTTGAAGGTCCCAAGGAGCACAGTGGCCTCCATCATCCGTAAGTGAAGAAGTTCGAAACCACCAGGACTCTTCCTAGAGCTGGCCGGCCATCTAAACTAAGCGATCGGGGGAGAAGGGCCTTAGTCAGGGAGGTGACCAAGAACCCGATGGTCACTCTGTCAGAGCTCCAGAGGTCCTCTGTGGAGAGAGGAGAACCTTCCAGAAGGACAACCATCTCTGCAGCAATCCACCAATCAGGCCTGTATGGTTGAGTGGCCAGACGGAAGCCACTCCTTAGTAAAAGGCACATGGCAGCCTGCCTGGAGTTTGCCAAAAAGCACCTGAAGGACTCTCAGACCATGAGAAAGGAAATTCTCTGGTCTGATGAGACAAAGATTGAACTCTTTGGTGTGAATGCCAGGCGTCACGTTTGGAGGAAACCAGGCACCGCTCATCACCAGGCCAATACCATCCCTACAGTGAAGCATGGTGGTGGCAGCATCATGCTGTGGGGATGTTTTTCAGCGGCAGGGACTGGGAGACTAGTCAGGATAAAGGGAAAGATGACTGCAGCAATGAGACATCCTGGATGAAAACCTGCTAGAGAGCGCTCTTGACCTCAGACTGGGGCGACGGTTCATCTTTCAGCAGGACAATGGCCCTAAGCACACAGCCAAGATATCAAAGGAGTGGCTTCAGGACAACTCTGTGAATGTCCTTGAGTGGCCCAGCCAGAGCCCAGACTTGAATCAGATTGAACATCTCTGGAGAGATCTTAAAATGGCTGTGCACCGACACTTCCCATCGAACCTGATGGAGCTTGAGAGGTGCTGCAAAGAGGAATGGGCGAAACTGGCCAAGGATAGGTGTGCCAAGCTTGTGGCATCATATTCAAAAAGACTTGAGGCTGTAATTGCTGCCAAAGGTGCATTGACAAAGTATTGAGCAAAGGCTGTGAATACTTATGTACATGGGATTTCGCAGTTTTTTTTATTTTAAATAAATTTGCAAAAACCTCAAGTAAACTTTTTTCACGTTGTCATTATGGGGTGTTGTGTGTAGAATTCTGAGGAAAAAAATGAATTTAATCCATTTTGGAATAAGGCTGTAACATAACAAAATGTGATAAAAGTGATGCACTGTGAATACTTTCCGGATGCACTGTATATACTGTATAGTTTCAATCATGAAATTGATATTATATAATAAAGTAGTATTTTCCAATTTTGTAACAAACTCCTGCTGGCTGTCTCACAATAGAAAGCATGTACTAACCATGACTGTGTTATTATCAGTTATTTAATTTATCTAATGATTTTAGAAGAGTTCAGTACATTCTTTTAATGCACTTTTACTCCACATTTTGCCCCTTGTTGACTTTTCTGAGGTATTCCCTTCTCCCCACTCCCACCATTAGAGGTAGATGTCCTTTCTTCTGTGTTTCCTGCCCATGAGATAAGGGCTCTTTCTCAAAAAACTGTTGGCCCTTAAATCTAATATTTCTTTGCTAAAATAAACAAAGTTTCTTTCCAAATTCTTTATCTTGGCACACTCTAGACATTGTTGTGTTTCTGTCAGATCGGAAATAGTATTTGAAAACAAAAATTCTAGTTTTCTGCCAAGCAGGTTCACTCTAAATATCTGCATTGTGTATAGTTTAACCCACTGAATGTAAAGGGAAAAAATAGAATATTTACCTTTTATTTATTTATTTATTTTATTACTTTGCATTCTTTAATCAGTGATTTTTTGATTTGGTTATTATTAATTTTTGTGAATAGCCAGGATGATCAGACCTTCCTGTGTCACATTCAAAAACAAGCAGTTTCTAGATATACAGTATAAACATTTTTAATAAAAATAGACTGGGCTTCCCAAGATACAGTCTCCATGTCTTTTCACCCAATGTTTCTAATAAATACTGGAGGATTTGAAGCTGATCAAGTGTTAAGCGATTCTTTCAGCTGGGGTATTTGAAAACTGTATGCTAAGGATTTTCTGTGTGAATATTTCCTAGTGTACCAAATAAAAAAAAAATTGTGATAAATTTACCTTTAAATAACAAGAGCATGGAGAAGGTGAAAGAAAAAAAAATTTAAAGTAATAACTGGCAACCACCATACTTCAGTCATGATGATCAGTCCTTTATGCCTCACAGGTGGCGCAGTGGTAGTGCTGCTGCTTTGCAGTAAGGAGACTGTGGAAGATTGTGGGTTCGCTTCCCGGTTCCTCCCTGTGTAGATAGCGCTTTGAGTACTGAGAAAAGCACTATATAAATGTAATGCATTATTATTATTATTATTAATGTCTGTATACTAATAAGTGAACCACACATCTATCAACCTGGGACAGTTTATTAATGGGAAAAAATACAACGTATATTTATTATTTAAAATGTGTTTGAAATAGCCTATCATATTCTTCCTTCACAGGTAGTGGGAAAATTCATGCAATACAACTGTCTCTTCCCGCAAAGCAACTAGCTTTGTCTTTGAAATAACTGGTGCTCATTTCAGGTATTATAAATAGCTCTGGGGTGACTTCACTTTCTCATGCCTGACGTTGTCTCTGTTTGATTTCAGCTGGCTCACTGGCATTCAGATGAATCACACAAAACCAGGGAAGGTGAGTCTCTCTCTCTCTCTCTCTGATGTAGAAAAAGTTGTTTTTTTTCTCTCATCTGAGAAAATAGCAGCAGGGCCAGCACCATTTGCCTGAATAATTTCACATTTAATGACTGATGTCATAGTAAAAAATTACTGTTTTCAGTTTGGAGAAAAAATATTCATTGACAGCATCATATATACAAAAACAAAACATACATTTAAGAATGTTTTAGGGAGATATCAGTGGCACATTATGTCAGTAAGGCAAATATTTTATGAAAAATCTCTTTGTATTTTTAAGTTTTTACATCTGCCTGCTTTACTTAGAACACAAGCATTTGTTTCTCCAGGCGCTTGATTAACTTTTCCTATAGGTTTCTAATCATTTGTTGCAAACTTTATTTCATAATAATTATATCCTGAGAGATAACTAACATTATGCTTACCTCAGACCACAATGCAGGTAATATTGACTAGGCCCTCATGGACCTATGCTGTTTCATTAGGATCCATCAACTTAAAAAGTTTAACCCAACCCAAACAGTGCTGGTACAGTTTTATAGGTTTGGTATTGAAAGCATCTTCACTTTCTTCACAATGGTCAGGTATGGCAATGCAACTGCAACAATCGAAACATATACTGCTGCATGTTATTCAGACAGCAGAACAGATTATAGGACAGAAACTGCACTCCACTGAGGTTCTGTATAGATTGAGGGTCAGGAAACACGCTGAGAATATAATCAAGCACTACTCTCACCCAGGCAACCATCTCTTTCAGGTATAACTATCAAGGAAACGTTACCAGTCACTACAGGCAAGAATTACTAGACAGATGAACAGTTTTTTCCTACAAACAGTTGATTCATCTCTTTTACTGATTTCTAAACTCCCCCACCCAATCTAAATTATGTTTATTTTCTGTTTTATTTTAGAAAGACTTACACTCCTGCCCAGTAATATATCAAGTAGCACTCATTATACTATTATATTTGTGTTTTGTGCAATACATTTTTCACTACTACTGTATATGACATTGTGATGGTATCTTGTATTGTATATGGTGTTATTTAATTGTATTTACCCTGTTATGTGTATGGATGTAACATCAAGAGAAATTCCTAGCAGCTATGTTGCCTAGCAATGAATAAAGTTTGAGTCAAAGAACATGCCTTACCCTCACACCTCAAACCCATCATGTGCACAAAAACAAAGTTGTTATCCATTGTTGAAGGCATTTATTAAATTAAAAAGCAAATGAACGGGAGTAGTCTCATACGTAACAAGAGACACTTAGGTAGGCCTGAACGGCACTACTCAAACCAATGCCATGAACCCTTCCTGCTTTACAGTAAGTGGTTATGCTTCTTCCCTGTGTACTACTCACTTCCCAAATGCTAATTACATCTCTTTAACTCCTCACCTGTGTCATTTCTCCTTGCTGCCAGTGTCTGTTCAATGTTCTTCCAAGTCAGACAGAGCAATTATTCATATCTTCTGTGCTCAGAGATCTATCCCTTCTGACAGGGGGACATTTTACACACGCCTGGGGTTCACTTCTGAGGTAAGATTTAGCCTTTCAAGGGCATCTGAGCCACACATTCACAGTGCCCTAAGGTGGCTCCTGCTCTCTGAATGCTCAACATTGATACTGAATTTTTTGACCACACACCCAAAATTAATGGTAGAAACTGCTTGGCCATTTCCAGTAGAAAGCAGGGGTGCAGCTGTCTAATAGGAATTCCTGCTGTCATCAAGAAGACTGGGAGCAACTTTTGGCCTCCTTGGAGATCTCAATATTCTGTCTCATTTATATAATGCTCCATTTTTAAAGCATGCTTTGTCCAAAGGTGGGTCATTGCCAAAAACAGAGCCTATCCTAGCATGCTCACGCCAGGCCAACCTACAGTCACCATGTCACAATTAACCTACTGTATCACACATGTCTTTGGTATAAAGTAGACAGAAACCCGAAGAAAAAGTCACACAAAGAGAATAAGTGTACCACACAGGCAATGACCAGACAGGGATCTGAACCCATTCTCATAGAGTTATGACAATAAGTATAATTTATGGAACTACCACCTTCTTAGAGCAGCACCATCAGTCCGGTTCCTGGAGAATAGTTTGGACAGAGTTACACTGTCATCTGGTGTATGCTCTTAGAACACTCTGCCACTCAGGCTAGTTCATTCACTGGCTTCATATATCACTTAAGTAGCTTTAAAAATAGGGAAATATGAAGTGAGACTATAAGAGGGCAAGTTTCACTTTTGATGCCCCATGTCTTACATTTGATAACAGCAGTTTTGAGCTTTAAGTGACAGAAGAGCTGGGGAACTCCAACACTTGATTTGAGAACTCATTCCCAATTTTCATCTGTGCAATTCAATAAACAAAACCAAAATCCACAAGGAATCAATCTAAACTACCTGTAATGCACAGTGTATGCCAATTTTCATTAGTGACAGAATAATTTTGTCCTCACATATGAGAAACGGCACACCTTCTTGTGAATAGCACACAGGGTGATGTCAGTCTGTACAGTATTATCATGCACATTATGAAGAGTGCCCCTAGAATAAGCAAACTGAATCAGCAGTCCCAGCTGAATCAATTACATTATTAGATGACTAAACTAAGTACACAAAATCAAAAATACAACTACCAAACAGCAACAGAGGCAGTCACAAAGGGGCATGGTCTGATGCACATAGATACAGAGTGCTGTCCTCTTCCATGTGTCAACAGCCTTGCACTGTTTACCTGGTTGTGGATTTGCGGAGACAGAATAGGGGCAGAGATGGCATCTCAGGAAACCTTGTTTGGTCAAAAGTCTCTTTGTGGGAAATGCACCTATTATTTTCCTTTGGGAAAACAAACATGATTTTTCCTATCCACTGTCCACCCCTGCTCAGATACACATTAACCTTTAGGTTTTAAGGTTAAATAGCTGAAATACCTTAGCAGTCTGACAAATATGTGGAGGCACTACCAGTACTAACTTAACTCTGTCAAATGCTCAGGGCAAAGTTTTCATAGTTGAATATGTACTTCTATCCATTTTCATTTACTGCTAAGTATTATAACTTCTGTTTTTTAGTGGCTTACATGATAAGACAAATTAGACTTGTTATAGCCTGGGTTCTGCCATATAGAAAAAAGAAATATTTGTTGTGTTTCTGGGTCCATCACCACAGCATCCCAGTGCAGGAGATTAAATTAGAACTTTAAATACAGAGGGGGACATTGACCTCATGCAGACACCCCTAGTCTATTTAAAGGTATCATTTGAATTGTGGTGGTGATGCAAGTAAGCAGTAGATAAAAGGGGCCATAAAATATAGTAAAACAGCCACTCTGTCCTCATCCCAGAAGAATTGTGTTCTCACACAATTTTTTGCCCTATGTTCTAAACAGAATTTTTCCTGACAACTTCTTTGTAGCTGTTTTTCCATCTTTATTCCTCTTTTATTGCTTGCCCACTGCTTTGTTTTACCCAAAAAAGTATATGGCTATCTTTCCTATGGATCTCTGCATTGCTGTTTTCTTTTTCTCTCTGAAGTGTTGAAATGGATGGATGCCTATAAGCGTACCTTCTGCCAGCCTCGGGAGGTTCTTGTTGATGTCTCTACAGAGTTCCCAAACGAAGTGGAGTACCTATTCCTTCCAGCTTGTGTTCCTCTCCATCGGTGTGGGGGATGCTGTTCGGATGAAGCAATGGAGTGTGTACCCCTGCAGTCCCACTCCCTCCTTGTAGAGGTGAAACTCATATGTTACTTGACAAAGGCCATTTTCCATGTACAAAACTTGGGTGGCAGTTACTTGTAGAATGTAAGTAAACTGTAGCACTTCCTTATTCTTATTACTTCTATTTCCAGCTCATGAAAACCAACTATGAAAAGAGAGAAATGGTGGAACTGCCTTTTACAGAACACAGCGAGTGTGAGTGCAGGTGAGATAAGAAAGCTGGAAGACTAAAAGGTGGGGAAAAGTGGGGATGCAATTGGCAATCAAAATGGTAAGGATTCTACAGAAAGCAAGTTTTTAAATGCAGAAGGAGATCATCACAAGGGTGATCAAAATAACTTGTGAACAAGTCTATCAAAGGAAATACACTTCAATGAGAAAATAAATTAGTGTAAGAATTTGTTATACAGCAGAACTGAACATGTGAAGATAATGAGCATTTACAAGGCTTGACGTGAAGAGCAGCACTAAGCTCATTAAAAGGCAGGACATGCCAAGTTGCTGTTTACCTTTTAACCTATTTTGATTGTTTTCACTCAGAAATGTTAGCTTTCAAACTGAAGCATTTCTTAAGTGCCCTGAATAGCATAAAGGGAGCAGAGAAGATTTATTATTATTAGAAAAGATGTTTTTGAGAATCCATAATATATTACTGTTTCGAACTAAACCACACTTTCTTTGTCAAAATACTGACTGAAGACAATTTGCCAGGCTAGTAAGATATGCTTCCTGCTACTGTATATCCCTAAACTGACTATCATTTAGAATATCAAAATGTAGAGCTACCTCTGGGTGTCCCTGTGGTTAGCACTGCAGCCTAGCACTGTCTGTGAAATTTGTACATTCTTACCTTGCTCATATTGGTTTAATCTGGAAATTCCAATAATCTCCTGAAGAATAGCATTTTGAATTAAAAAGACTATTAAACTGGCCTAGTATGAGTTAGTGCTTCATCATTACTTGCAATAGAATTGCATTCATCAAAGGCTGGTTCTTTTCTCGAGTTTGATGCTGTTGGGACAAGCTGTAGCTTTCTGCAACACCACAGCGGAAAAAGTAAATTGATTCATTGATTAATAAACTTTATTAATCAACAAGGAGAAACTTTCTTCTCACATGACCTTTGGGATATGAAGTAAACAAATGTTAATGAAATCTACAGTGGATTCAGACAGTTTTCAGACTCCTTCACTTTCTGTACACTTTTAGATTTAAATTTAAATGTATAAATGTGACATTTTCCCCCCCATCAGTCTACACTCAATAACCCAGGACAGTTTGCTGTTGCACTCCAAATTGTGGTCTACAACAAAATAGTGTGCAGAAAATGAAGAGGTCTGAATACTTTTTGAATCCACTGAATGTGCAAGAATATGTGAACTCCCGGGTTTATTAACTAGTGGCAGTTCAAAATGCTATTTTGCCTTTTATATTTGCTAAGATTAAATAAAGCTATAGTGGGAAATTAAACAAAACTGAATTCACAGTGCACATTAATGTTTTTCTCATCTCTGGATCAACTCATTTTTAAATGTACCTAGTCTATTTTTGCAAGGTAATCATGTTCCCACCTTAAATGAGTAGATTCACATTAAAGTAAAAACTCACATGAATAATCGAAAAGCTTGGTACAGTCCTGATCAAAAGTTTAAGACCACTTGAAAAATGGCAAAAAATCACATTTTGCATGGTTGGCTCTTAACAAGGTTCCAAGTAGAGCTTCAACATGCAACAAGAAGAAATGAGAGTGAGACAAAACATTTGTTGAGCATGCAGTTTAATGAAAACAATGATTAAACTGAAACAGGCTGTTTTACAGCTGATCAAAAGTTTAAGACCACACCTCCAAAAAAACCCGTAAACCCCCCCAAAACAGAAATCAAACTTCCAAACATGAACTCAGTACTGAGTAGCTCCACCGTTATTGTTGATCACTTCAAAAATTCGTTGCGGCATGCTTGATGCAAGCGTTTCCATGAGGTGAGTGGGAACATTTCTCCAAGTGGTAAGAACCACTCGCAGAAAGTTCAAAAAGACACATTTCAGACCTAAGCATATGGGCATCATTTATACAGTCCTGATCAAAAGTTTAAGACCACTTGAAAAAGCAGGATGGGGCAAAAGAGTGATGTTATTCTTATGGAAGAAGTCCCTTGTCCTGCGGGCATTGTGTACTGTAGCGTTGTCCTGTTGAAAAACCCAGTCGTTACCACACAGACGAGGGCCCTCAGTCATGAGGAATGCTCTCTGCAACATCTGGACATAGCCAGCGGCTGTTTGACGCCCCTGCACTTCCTGAAGCTCCATTGTTCCACTGAAGGAAAAAGCACCCCAGACCATTATGGCGCCCCCTCCACTGTGGCGCGTAGAAAACATCTCAGGTGGGATCTGCTTGTCATGCCAGTAACGTTGGAAACCATCAGGACCATCAAGGTTAATTTTTTTCTCATCAGAGAATAAAACTTTCTTCCACCTTTGAATGTCCCATGTTTGGTGCTCTCTTGCAAAGTCCAAACGAGCAGTTCTGTGGCGTTCAAGGAGACGAGGTCTTTGAAGACGTTTTTTGTTTTTGAAGCCCTTCAGTCTCAGATGCCGTCTGATGGTTATGGAGCTGCAGTCAGCTCCAGTAACGGCCTTAATTGGGGTCGAGGATCGTCCAGTGTCTTGACGCACAGCCAATTGGATCCTCTGGCTCAGTGCTGGTGAAATTTTTTTGGGTCTTCCACTTGACTTTTTTGTTCCATAACCCTCAGGATCATTTAAGAAATTCCAAATGATTGTCTTACTGTCTTACTGCGTTCCACCTCGGCAGCGATGGCGCGCTGTGAGAGACCCTGCTTATGCAGTTCAACAACCCGACCACGTTCAAAAAGGGAGAGTTTTTTTTGCCTTTGCCATCAGAACATGTGACTGCCTGAAAGAAAATGACAATGAATCCACATCTTTGCACAGATTTGGCCTTTTAAAGGCATGTGGTCCTAAAATTTTGATCAGCTGTAAAACAGCCTGTTTCAATTTAATCATTATTTTCAATTAATTGAATGCTCAAAAACTGTTTTGTCTCACTCCCATTTCTTCTTGTTGCATGTTGAACCTCTACTTGGAACCTTGTTAAGATCCAACCATGCAAAATATGATTTTTTGCCATTTTTCAAGTGGTCTTAAACTTTTGATCATTACTGTATTAAAAAAGTCAGATTAACGCAATACCAGAAAAAGCTTCATTAGTGTTGACCATATACAGTGGACCCTTGACTTACAAACTCAATTCGTTCACGAGGGCTGGTTGTAACTCAAGTTGGTTGTAAGTCAAGACTATTTTTCCCATAAGAAATAATGGAAATACTCATAATGTGTTCCGAACCTCCCACAGCAACACTTACTTAACCTTTTCATAATAAAAAAGGGTTGTATAATGTGCATAATTTACCAAAACACCAATAATTTTTCTAATGTACTAACCAAAAAGTTATAAAAAGTGCCTAGCCTACCAGAAACAACAATTTCATACTGTACTCACCATTTAATTTGACATCTTTGGGCTGCAGGAAGGGAGGAGGAGGAGAATGAAATGGAAGATGGTTATTGTTTGGAAGGAGCCTCCTTATACAAATCTTTTCTTTGTAAAATTGTCGAGATGGTGGATTTCGACATGCTGTATATATTAGTGAGGTCGGTCACATGAACACCACTCTCATATTTCTGCACAATTTCCTTCTTCGTTTTGATTGTGATTGCTTTCTTTACCTTCGTTACCTTCTCTTCCTTCCTTAGCAATTATTGAAATAAATTATATAAATCACTGCACTGACCGAAATTACGTCCACAAACACATGTATCTGGGCTCCGACTGACGCTTATCAAAGCTCTTGGCTGTTTGTTTACAATCGCGCAAGCGGATACACGTGACCGCATTCAGGTCGTAACGCAAGATGTTGGTCGTAAATCAAAACAAAAATTTTGGTCGTAAATCAAGTTGTTCGCATGTCAGGCCGGTCGTATATCAAGGGTCGACTGTATTCTCAATTAGAATTCTAATTAACATGGATCACCAAAAGACAAAACTGTCCAACCATATACTGCAACACTGCTAGTATCTTAACCTCTTTGGAAAAAATGTACAAGCTGGTAAGTTAAATGAGCTAATCTATGTCATGTTTTCATCAGGATGAAAGACCAGTGTAGCAGGGTGTAATCAAGTAGGGAACAGAATAGGGATTCCAAATTTACTACTGGAGTAAGATACAGTATGTGCTTTTAAAGGAAACTTGAACATGCAGTCGTAGCTCTAAGTTGGGGTTTGTAAAGACTGTTACATTCCAACTTGACAGCTGTGTTGTTTATGTTTAAAGAACATTCTCATATTTTTAATTAAAACTGTAGAATAGTGTAGATTTTCACTAGAAGGAATACCACACAGAACTTCAGTCCTCCTTAGACTCTGTACACACAAAAAGATTTCACACTTGCTTGTCTCTCTCTTTTTTAGGCCAAAAAAAGAAGCTCATATGAAACAACAAAGGTAAGTGATATTTTTATATGGTGTATTTTGTGAGTTTAGCTTGTTCTTCATGCTTTTTGGTGTGTGTGTGCATTTTCATATTTATCATTTACTGCATTTGGAAAGTTATGTGGATTAATTTGCTTACAGATACTGGATGCATGTTTGTTACTGTTATGATCATGTTTGACCGTGGGGTTTATCAAAGTATCGAGAGACTTTTGCCCATGGTGCCCTGTCTGTATTTACAGGGATGAAATGATGGAAACAAGAAAAGAAAAAAAGAAAAGGAAAAAGAGCAAACCAAGTGCTTCTTTGTATGTGCAGTGAAAATTATACATTGGACACAGAGAGACATTCAGAGACAGGATACATTGTACAAAATTGAGCCTATGCTTGCCATTTCAAAAGTCCTGCATTACATATATTTCATTATTTATTATATGAAATCTTAATTTGTTTCTTGGTTTGTTGTGGAACAATCCAAAGTCTGCTCCCATATTCTTTTAAAAGAATGCCTCACATGGGAACCTTGAAGTTGGTATACTGTAATTAGTGGAACAAACCACAAGGACTTAAGGCTTATTGACCATGCATGGATCATACATTCTTCACAAGATCCTACCTCCTCAGTCTCACTGTGTCTTATCCCTTTATTTGTAAAAGTCCTCATTACATGTTTGCACGGAACTTGTTTGCATCCAGTCAGCAGTAAATAGGATTAAAGTGTGTACTAACACCTGCTTGTTGGTCAGTATTGGTTTAAGGATCTAGGTGATCTAGTGTAATCTGTGTCCTTTACATTTTGGGTGTTTGCCAGCAATCTGTCTAAAGATTAACCAAAAGGTTTTCTTGTGTTCTGAAATCACAGCATGCACTGTATAAACAGGTGCACTAAGTAAAGACACACCAACACTCAGAAACTCAGAGTGCACCTGCTGCATTAATAATACACACTCATCTATTTCTTACAGTAACACCTTCTCTCTCTCTCTGTCTCTCTCCTTCACACACAGACAGTGCAGGCCATGTTCAGAGAGACGGAAGGTTTTAAATCCTGTGACATGCAAGTGTTCATGTCGACCCATGCACCGTCGCTGCCGAGCTAAAGGACAAGTGCTCAATGAGAATACCTGCAGGTAAGTAACAACAGGAGTGCAGGAGACTGCTAACCTCCAGAACCCATTTTATGGTTGATGTTGCTCCAATGTATTAAGTAATGGCAGAAACAGCAGAGATGTTGGTGTACAACATTACAGAACACCTTACATTACAGATGGGATTAATATAAAACAGCTCTAGGCAGGGACAAATTTTCTAGGTTTCAGACCAAGTGAAAGGTTTCAGTGACAGCACATTTTCATTCAGGGCACAAAGGCAGTTTTATTATTTATGTAGATGTCTTACTTTAAGTTGGTCTGTCATTTAATGAACTTTATAGGTTTATTGGGTCATTATTGTCACATGTGCCAAGCAATGACATTCTTACTTGCTAATTAGCATGTTGAGACTCTCTGGTGCAAAGATTGCTGACTACCTTAACACAAAATGTCTGTCTTTACCTAAAAAAATCTCAACACACGTTTGACATAACCCAGCAGCAACAAATTATATACCAAATGTGGTAATGCATTCCATTACTTCGGCCACTTCCATAATGGCAGTAGTGAAGCAATGTAGACAAGCTAATGAACTCAAGATGCACATTTATCAGAATATTAATCAAAAAGAGTCTATCCCATGAAAATCCACTCACATTTGGATAATGTGAAAAAAAACTCCACACATACAAAGGTACATCCAGACATTCAGCCCAGAGTATCAGACTGTGTGAGGCAGAAGTGATAATAAAGAAATCAATATGATGCACAACTAATTGAAGTAATAATAGCATTCAATTCATTGTAAGCAGATTTAAAGCAGCAATAGCAGCATTTATAATTTTTAAGATTCTTCCAGATTTTGTAAAACAAGGTTACAATTTCATTAAACTTCTGTGTATGTTTCGTAAGCTATCTATCTGAAGTATGGCATTTTAGCCTATGCCAGCTAACTGCCTATGCCTACGAGTGTATAAATATTCATTTTGGGTGGCTGTAGTATGAATGGCCAAAATTTGAAAAGAAGAAAAAAAAATCAAAGAAGTTGCAGAGAAAAAATTAACTCAAATCACACATCTTTGGGTAGTAGCTGGCTGATACAAGTGGTCATTATCCCAATATTATCATAAAACATGTTTCTGTTAGTCTGAATGGGATTCATCTCCCTGTGCCTACTTTGGGCAGAATTGAGCATAAGGTAACCAAACCAACCCTGGATCGTGGAGCACACTCCTGTGTATAGGGCCAATTCAGAGTTGTCAGTTAATCTCACCTGGACATCTTTGGAATGACACCTTACACTGCAATTACTTATAAATACTGTGAACATTAGTTACAATACATGCTAACTTAATACCTTCAGTATTGTTATCACCAACAACTGGTTAAATGTTGATATGGTTATTATAATAAGTACTTCACTAACCATGTTATGCAAATTTAATTCCTAAAGTGAACTAGCTTATGTGTAGACCGTCCTTGTTTTACAGTGTTCATTGAGTATGAATTGAAAATCCTGGTTTAAGAAAACTTAATTTGACTGGACAAAACTGTTGCCAGGGTACATGTGCCACAGAGCATAGCTGCTTTGTGCAGTATCTTGAATAAGACCAATAGGAATGAACATATGGATGGCAGTTTTATTTTTAGGATAAAAATGAGTGATGAACTGTGTTCGTACATGAAGCATATCTCTCATTTCTTTTAATTCAGGCTGTCAATTGTAACTGAACAGGGCTCTCAGTTATGGTAGTACATGGTATAGTATATGTCAGCACAGGATCCACCCAAGTAACATTACTTATTTTCATGTCCACTTATTAGGACAGTACATTCTGAAAATTTTCAGGTTTTGCATGTGTGGTTCTAAGTTGGATTATGCTATATCAGAACTACCTCAGTCTTCTAAGTGATGTCTTGTTTTTTTTCCCCCTCTTTTGCAGGTGTGAGCCATTGCGTCGATGAATAAGCAAGGCTTTAGGCACATGCATACGTCAAATGAAATAATGAATTAAAATCAACAAAGTATCATGATGAAAAGTCTGCAGCGAAGCAACAGAATCTTTCTGTGGGACAGCTAGGACAGCACTTTGCAACACCATAGTACCCTGCTTTGAGGATAAAAGGACCAATGCTACTGAATAACACAGATAGGACACCCTAAATACCACCTTGTTTTTAATGTAGAAACCTGTAAACTGAAGATTTGCTAGCTTCATTTACAGCTTGTATTTCTTCCGTATAATATGACGGACTGCAAACAACATCTGGCTGGTGTTGCTGATTGGACTATTTGGACACAAGAGCAAGATTAGGCCAGAAAACATAACCTTGGTCTCTGTTGATCATCCATCCATTTACAGTGTTATACATCTGGTGCTTGGGAGATGGACCACCCTGTCAGATTTTTCATGGCTATAATGTAACTCTACCATGGGCAAAGGATTTGCATTACTAAAACCTTGGCAGATTCTACTAGTAGGTCTTATGGCTAGCTGGGCAAGATATCTGCTCCTGAGGAATATAATCATATATTTCACTGAAGCTGGCTAAACTGTGGTCCTGTCCTCATTAAAAGCCATTTTGGTTTACTCTGCTAGGTCTATGCAGAGCACTTGAGTATGTTCAGGTTCCAACTTTCCCAAAGCTACTTTTACAAGAAGGAAGTATTAAAGTGTGAGAAGACAGAATGAAATCAGCATAACTGATAGAAAAACATTTTGGGTTATCAAAAAACCGTGTATAAACAGATGAATAGCCTTGTGCAAGCTGATTTCTGACATTACTGCATGCGTTAGGCTCAATGATGTGGTAGCACCAAAAGCTTATTGTTGTTAGAAATAAAACATGCTTCACTTGGAGAAGAAGGTTAGTGACATGCTAGAAAGAAGCAAGCAAGCAAATTTTTGATTTGCTGAGTGGCAAAGCTGACAGGCAGACAAAGTAGCAGCTGCTGCCTAAAAGCCTAATTAGAAAAGTCACAGACTTTCACATTATTGAAAATCTCAGTTATCCTAAGACTTTAGTGAAGTGTTTATTAATATCTTGAATAGGAAAAAAGGGGATAAACTGCCTTGCTAATTCTGTAGTATTATACTGTAAACTGCAGGACTGCTTCACGTTTAGCCTGTTAAAACCATCTGTACAACTATATTAGTTTGCTGAAGTGTATATTCTATTCTGTAAACAGTAATTCCAGGGTTTTTATTGTCTTTTATTTATACAGAGTGCATGTAGAGTATTGTGAATAATTTAAGTGTTTTTGACTTCCTGTATCTTGTTAAGTATCTGCTTTGGAAAATGCATATTAATATATTATCTGTTTTATTCATTCATGTGGTGTATTAGACTGTCAGTACTTTGGTCATAGGTAGCTCATTCTTTAGTCAATACTGTATCTGAACACTGGCAGAGCTACTCAGATTGCCATTTTTTTTTCCAAATGCAAGTGGTGTGCCTTTCTTTAAAGCCTTCTTTTTCCTCTATGGCACACAGTAGGCTGCTTTGGGGAAAGGTTAGGGATGAAGCAAGTTTGATTGAATCTCAAGATGTTTTATAAAATCAGTTATAGAATAGAGAAACTAGTACTGTATTTATTTACATAGTACTTATTTACATAAACCAGAGCAGTCTGAGAGTGGTTCATCACCAAATTAAATGGCTTTCGAATCTTGAAATATGTATCCCTGGAGCCTTGCCCCTAGACATTTTTCAAGTTTACATCCATTACACCTATCTGTCCACCAATCAATTTTCTAAACCGTTTATCCAAGGTAATTGTAGGCCACTGCATTGTGTGCACAGCAGGAACCAACTCTCTCACACTCACACACACACACACACACACACCCACACCCAAATTACTCAGAGAAAAATACAAACAAACATGGGGAAAACATGCAAACTCCACACAGGCAGTACCAAGGCCAAAATATTAATTGCAGGGTGAGGAGCCATTAGGAAACAACACCAACCACTGTGCCATAATACCATCATGTTGCCAGCAATCACTGCATTAGCAGGAAATGGTGGCAAGTTACCTCTTCTGGAATGGAACACAATCCACACTAGTGAACATTCCTCTGTAAACCAAAGAACCTCAGGCTTACTAAAAAAAAATTGGTTACAAGAGACAAAAGGTGTCTGCCTCACGGCTTTCATCCTATAATGTTTTTCTCTGACAACACTGGTAAAAATCATTTTCATAGGATACATATAGTCCTATGCAGTGTACCATTGATTTTATAGGGGGCACCAGTATGAAAACAGGCATCTTATGAGGCACTTCAAGATAGCATTCCTGGAATCCACAGCACTCTACCCTTGAAGACTTATTTTTACAGCCCAGCCTATTTTAATCATGCTAAGTGAGCATTTTGATAATAAAAACAATAGGTTAATAAAGTGTTACTACTTTCCGAGCAGCATAAATACTGTAAGAGAGTTGAGCAATCCTGTTGCACATTAATATTATAGTGATTTTGCCACCGTACACAGATAAACAGTAACAGGAACTTCCTGCCCAAAAGAGACATTCCTTTAGCTCCGTATTCTAGGTCATTCACTTTTTAGCCAAAAAGGCCATGAATGTTTACCCAGATTGAAAGTACAATATTTTGAAAACTACTGTACTTACACAATATAAAAAGATATTTTGGCATGTACTCAAAATGTAATTAAAGATGATTAAACGTGTCCCTATTTATATATATTTCTTCATGTCAGAGCTATATTGAGTAAACTGCTTTGTAGCAATGGAGTTGAATTTGTAGAGACTTGATGTGCAAATTAAGGCACTGCCTTTAGAAAGACCAGAATTATGAGAAGTAAATTAAAGAGGGGACCAAGAACAAAGTAAATAGGAATTCCATAAATGTGAGGCCATAAATGTCAGGTAGATACTTCAAGAATACTCATACCCATCTTTAAGTTAGCAACAAGAATGTTAGATTAGAAAATAAGAAAATTCCAAGTGAGATAAAAACCCAGAAAAAAAAAATCTTGAACAAAACATTTCAAGCTCTTTTGAAATATTAACCTAGCCTCTCAGTGATAATAATGTGGGATCACTGTTTAACTTCAAGCTAAGACATAATGTGATTGCTAACCCACTTGCTGAGCGAGTGTAGCAGTCAGATTCATCCAATTCCCAAAACTGTTTTTTTTCCATGATGGGGTCTTTGGGGCCTGAAGTGTATCTTAGCAGCATTTGAACCAATCCTGAATGGTTATTTGCAGCACATACTGATTTGTACAAAAAGCCAACTTGATTTGCTAATTAATCTGATGTGCACTCTTTTTGTAGAAAAATGCAAACAGACATTTACAGAAAGTGCAAATTTCATGTAGACAGTGGCCAATCGAAGAAACCAACTCAGGTCCCTAGAGCTATAAGGTAGCAGTGCCAAATGATGCACCATCATGCTGTCTAGAAACAGTTCTAGTTTTTATTATTCTAAATGACTGTGTTGGGATAGTCTTGGAAGTGTAACCTGGAGTCAGGGTTTTGACAGTAAAGGTGTTGCTACTGTATGGGAGGATTTCACTGTTATATGTAAAGCCTGTAGTTTCAATGTAAACACCACATTGACAAGTATTCATTGCTGCTATTATTGTGTATGTCTTTGTTTGTAAAGCTGTATATCTTGTGTATATATAACCTGAAAATAAGGAAAATGTGCTATTAAAAGAAAATAAGTATTTTTAAATTTCTTTTTTCTTTGATTGCTGTACTGAACAGGTGTTACATAAGAAGAGCTTCCAATTCCACACCGAGAATCCTTGACTATCAAATTTTACACAGAATTAGCCTGACACACAACAGTTACAAAACACTGCATATTACATTGTGCAGTTTTTGGGTATTTAATGCACCGGCAGGATAAACTCATTGATTTCTCAAAGTTTTAATTTGCAAAGGGCATCAAAACTGCAGACTTACGGTTTTAAATCTAGCAACATGCTGTTCAAAGCCTATTTCACCTGTTCTTTGAAAAATTGTTAATCTGTTATTATTCAAACTTCAGGATTCACTCTATGTACTTGACAATAATGACTTGCATCCACCCTGAAAGTGATATTGCATTGTTGCTTTATTAACCGTTTTATTAAGCCATTGTTTCTGTAATATGTACATGCCAAGTACTGCCATTCAAAATTTATTTGAAATAGCAGACATTATGAAAGGTGTTATCACAAACAGCTTGGAATACAGTTTTTATATATATTTACACACACACTAGCTGTGCTACCCTTTTAAGAGAGATTAGGATCCAAGTAATTAACATAGACCTCAGCGTTAATGTTTGCAGTGTAATAAAAATGCATTACTACAAATGTTTGTGATGCTCCATCTATTGGAACAATAGGGTATGGTATAGCGGGTCCACATAGGGACATAGGAACCGGAAAGACACAAATAAAAACACATTGTACTTACAGACTGCAGTACCTATGAGGTCAGTCATGAAACACCCTCAACATCAGTCACGAAATGCCCACCATGTGCCCTGTTACACTATATGGTGAAGATTAGGGTTGTTGGAGGGTTATACGTGTCAAAGTGCGTTTTGTGACTGACATCATGGACATTACATGACCTTAGTCATGGGTATTGCAGGCTATAATCAGACCCATCTCAATACTTATGCTATTATTATTACTATTATTATTAAAGTTGATATAAAGACCAGCTACACAACACATTTATTCCATTTGAACTTTTCAATTTTTCAGTCTTTGCACACTTGCATTAAAAATTCAGTAATCTAACCCTTGTGCCAGGCTCTGTCTTCTTTGTTTACCTCTTATATTGCTGTTATACTGGATTTCTTTCTCAATCTTTTTAATTGGGTATCATCTATTACATTGAGAACCTCCTGCTTTAATATATTTTCTGACATTTAATCCTAGTAGTTTCCTAAACCAAGAGTAAATGCTTCCAGACAGAAAACTGCAAATGTTTTTGAGGTATAACGAGTCACCATGTAGACTATAAGAAAGCTTGGGTGTACAACAAATCACTTACTGTCAATTATAGCCTCACACTTTCTTCAGAAGACTGCCCTGACTCTTGAAGAAACATGTGATGAAGCCCACAATTAAACATCAGGTAGAGTTTAATATGGCTAGTGAGTATAGATTTGAAAAGTGAATTAGGGAGACCAAGAATCAAACACAAAGAGTGAGAGGTGAGAAAGAAAGCATTTGTGGTTGTATTTGAAAGTGAAAAACACCATCCCACATCACAGAAATGGCAATTATTCCCATAGTCCGCCAAATGAAGCATCAGGACATACTGTGTCTTTTGTTTATGCACCTCATCTTTAAGTTGCTCCTTAGGTTCATCCCTCCTAGGGCTGATTGATCTTGGGTTCCTTTGCTATTTTTATTCTAGCTGAAGAGATATCAAGTAGGCAGGCCAAGTAAAATAATAAAGGAGTGACTGCCATACAGAAATGAAAAGAATATTAGCAAGAATTACAAGCAGTTTAGTTAAGAGTGACAGAAAATAACTTAAAAAATGAATAAATGTAGACAAGAACAGCTGGCGTTCACATTTAGACTTCAGTATTGAAATCAGCAGTGCATGGAAACATCAACATTTTTCTATTCAATATTAGAAAGTTGGCCCCACATACAGTAAGTGAATGCATAAGCTGGAATGATCTATTGTTACTGAGGTGAGGAGACTTAGGAATAAACTCTACAAAACTTAAAAGCAATGATGCAAGTTTTTATACTCTTCCTCAGACTGTGAAGTCAAAATGGGCAATGCTCTTTTTGACTAGGTTTCAAGTAACCCCCACACCCCTTTCTGTCAACACAATACACTTGACTTGAGGTATACATGCATTGCCAGTTTTAAGAGAAGGGCAGCTATACTTTCCACCCTAAACTGCATCTAATCAAGATATGGTGACATGTCAACAAATTCTGTCAAACAATTCTGGCACCAAAATGAAAAACAACACCCACAATGTCTTCCAAACTACAGAGTTTTATTAAAGATGCACGATTCCTTGTATAAGTAAATTAGTTCTATGAAAGAGCAGGCTCTACCACAGTGTCAGAAATGGCGAGAATTTCACCTGGATGCAAATACTAAATGTTGGCTGTGTCACAACCTTTTGCTCACTACAAATGTATTAAAACTAATAATTTTAGGTCTGAACTCCTGGCTCTAACCTTTGCCATACGTAAGATTTGATTTCTCCAAGTTATAAATTAAGAAGCTTTCTTAGTATGCAGGGTATAGGAAAGTGAGATTAATTTATATCAAGCATAATTGGTTATTTTAAATTCTTCACTGTCATGCTGTTTTAATCGTTTGATTACTAGTTCAAAATGAACTTTTACTCAGCAACAATGATTGTAACTAGAACTAGGAGTTCTTAAATCAGTACACTGGTTTCCAGGTATGTTTAGAATCAATTTTAAAATACCCCAACATAAAGTTGTACACCTAAACTTGAGAGCATACACAGTGACCACAAGATGAGGTTCTTCCTAAAATCCTCACGATAAATGAAAACTCCCAAATTTACCCCATATGTGCCTAAACCTTCTCTTGTGGTCCATCAAAAGGATTTGGCAGATCCAGTTTTCTATTCTTCCTAATTTAGAGTAAGCTATACATTTTATTAATCTGTCGATTACACTTTTCTTTAAACTGCTTATATACAAATATGCAACAAGTACCTTTGTCTTTATTCATTTCAAAAGAAGATCCTCACACAATTGTGTTTTTTAAAACAACTCAGCGTTGTTTGACTTTAAGCACATTCTGGACCCATCTATCCACTCTTCCAAAATTCTCAAACTGTTGTGTTTGCTGAACAGGAGCACACATAGAAGTGAACTGGAAGTAACTTTCCTACAAAACCATAATTGTTTTAAATAGTGAACTGCACATATACAATATGGTTAAATTAGCTAGCTGAAAGTAGTGTCTTGGGATCCTGCAACTTCTGCCTCAGCATTATTTTGGTAATGTTAATCAAATAGGCAATGATGATATGTGTATTATTGAACGGCCTCTTTATTTCAAATATTCTAATAGTCATACTCGAATTTTCAATAATAAAATAAAACAATATCATAATCATGTACAAAATTTCAGTTTTTAACCCAAGCCAAACAGCAAAATCAGCCCATATAGTACGAGTTCATTTTTTTGTTTTCTAGATATACAGTGTAGCTGCGTCTTCTCCAAAATTACCAAAGTTCACCAGCTCTAGCTTAAAAATGGGATTCAACAAAAGCCTGATGTGCCAAAATGATCCCACAGACAAAATATCTTCATTTTTAAAAGTTTTAGTTAAAATTCAAAGTAAAACAGTTCACACAAAAAAGAAAAAAAGAAAATAGCAAAAAAAAGGGAAAAGTTCTTGTTAAGAAAAGTTCTGTTCAAAGCTTAAATCTTGTTACATTTCAAATCGTTACGAATCACTTCAAAACGTTTCTGAACCATTTCAAAACGACGGTCAGAAAACTGTATGCCTACCCCATTTCTAAGTTGAAAATGGGTCTTTTAAGTCCCTGTGTACTGGGACCTATTCTAAACAACATCTGACTCAATTATCACACTGTATCTCAGTTATAGCTAGAGAGGGGGGAAAAGACTATACCATTGTCTATGACTATGGTAGAAATTTATATTCTATTCAAATTAAGCAAACATTAATATGAATTTAACTCAAAGCTTTAACTTCCTAAGATTGGCACTTACATACAGTATTAAATAAAAGTAATTTTAGATCTTTTTTATTTTTGAAAATCTTTTGATTTACTGTATCGAGAACAGTACTGAAAGAAAGACAAGCCGATAGGAGGGTTAAAAGAGCTAAAGAGAAAAATAGAGTAAAGGCTAAAAGCAGTTATAAAGGACTGAAAACCTTAAGCCAGTTTTGCTGTTCCATGCATTACTGTTCCATTACAGTTCTAATATGATGTATTTACCCTACCTATCCATTAGCATGGCCGATGAATGTACAGTACATACCATTTTTCTAAGCCTACTTAATCCCGAGTAGGGTTGCTGGAAAGCTAGCAAGCCTGGGGCATAAGGCAGAAACAATCCCTGGACAGCATGTCAGCCAGTGATACTTAAACTCATTCACCAAGGTGTAAGAAATCAGCAGATATCATATGCATTCGCTGTAGGATTTCAACCACTGCCTACAGAAGCTGATAGCAAGTTGAAAACAGGAGAGAATCTGGTAGGTGTTGAATGTGCTTCATGCAGCCTTTTAAAAGTTAAACATGATCGGCCAATGAGATCCTGCATATCCATCAATCTATGATGTATTTTGTCAGTTCATTAAATATTTATTGGCCTGTGATCACACATACCAAGCCTACAGAGAAATATACAAATTCATCTGTATCATTTTGTATCAAGACTTCCAGATAAGCAATCATAGCAAAGAACATATTCAAAATAAAAGAATAAACATGTCAGAAATGGCCACTTATAGACCTGGAACAAAACTGCAGGTGGTGACCTTGTGCAGGGTTCGCGTCTAACATGCAGCCAGGCCAGCAGTAACTGTCAGCTAAATATAGCCTACCTATAAAAAACATTTGCACAGGATCATACAGTTGCTGTGACTGTGCACAATTTATGTAGCAGCACTCAGCTAAAAGCAACTGTTCTATCATCCATCAGTTCATTTTATTCAATTACTCTAACCAAGCATCCTAGGATTTCAATCAATCAGTGTTCCTTCAGTATATTGTCTCCTATAGCAAACACCGTCACAGTTTTAAGGCAAAATCCTGAATATACTACACAAATAAAAAATACATTACAATAAATATTGCCTGCCAGGTTAAGAAACTGAGGGCATACAAATCATACTAGAGCCTTATTTTTCATACACTGTATCAAATATGAATTTTTCTGACAAAGTGAGCAGTAATATCACTGGGCAGCAACAGCCTGGTAGGTTGCAGTGCAGTGTAATTAACAACCATGCACTTAGAGATTTGGAATTAAGTCTGTGGATTGGATTGGTTGGAGTAAAAAAGAAACATATACTACCCCTATTACTAACTCCAGTACCATACCCCAGTGAAGAATGCTAGGAAAACATGATTCCCTTTGTAAGAGAATCTAATTCAACTTGTACAAAATATTAAAAAGGCACAACACAATCGCAGGGGGCTTATTAGTGCACTGTTGCAGTATGAGATACAATAATGTCGTCTATGTACAAAATCTAAAACGTGCATTAACAAACAGTATATTTAGAACAGGAAATAGAAAAATAAAGTGTGAAATAACACTGGTCCTCATGATGCCTTCTGGAAATGTGCAAAGCTGCAGTTGACAAGGAAAAAATGACAAATTATTTGATCTGTGGCTATTAGGGTGAATAATGTGCCTTGCTCTCATGGACAGAAAGAGTAGCGCAGCAGACCGCTCTTCCCTAGAAAGCCAAATGCTTCTGATAAAGTGACCTCTGTGAAAACTGCTGCAGTGTCTTCTAGCATAGTCCTGTAGGCCTTGTGGTCACACAGTACTGGGGCCTCTAGAAAGTTTAACTCTGTAAAGAACGATCGCTGAAAACAAGGCACCAGAAATTTCTGAACATGCAGCATTTCACAATAAATTAAACATGGAAGTTCAGTTCACAATTGTGTAGCAATTACATGGACTCTTTAGCCAAATGTTTCTTTTCCTGTATGGTCTAGGTCAAGAGTTCTGAAGTTCATTAATCTGGTTGCAGGTTTTTATCTCAAACAGTTTCTTATTTTAATTATCTATTGACTCACTTAAGCAAACGGTTACTCCACATTATTAGGTTTTCGTATATATTCATAAATTACAAACTGATTATGCTAAATTTCTACAGAATAAAAGAAGAATTGTGTGTGTAAGTTGAGTAAGATTTTATACTTTTTGATGTTCTGGTTACTTTAGTATTTATTAACAGGCACACGAGTTGGCAACACTGAAATATCTTTTAATTATCAAGATACTATTAAGAGAGAAAACTTCACAGAAAAACTAAATTGAAAAGGAATTAACAAAACAGAGTTAAGCACTTAAAGTTATGGCAATAAATACAAATACTTCTTAATTATTTACACATGCAAATGTCACAGTAGTTCACTTTTCTCAATGCAAAATAAGAGCAGGATTAAAGGAAAAGAAAAATGGTGAAAGAATTGAATAATTCGTGGTAAAACATCATTCTGGGAAAATGTTTTGAGATGAAAACCTGCAGACACAGGAGGCCCGAGAACTGAACTTGAGAACACTGAGGCTTCATCTGAGGACAAAGATGTCATTGAGCTTTATTAAACCCACGAGAACATGTGCTAATTAATTGCAACACTTATCAGGGTCTCTTTAAATAATTTATATATGTATTGCTTGTACTAAACATATCTTAAAAAATTACGTTATTTCGGTCCCAAAAAAGCACATTGATCACAAGTCTTCATGTGTGGCAGAGTCTGTATATTCTGCTTTTTTTTTATAATACAGAAAGCAATCAAATACCTATACACAATTTCCAATATAAATGCGTGTTTGAAAATGATAGACTGTGGTCCAGCAATCTGCATTATCACTTCCTGTATATTAAATATTGTTCAAATACATTAGTGATTAGATAAGTTTCCCCTTCAAGGCATTTCATTGAATGTCAAGTAATTGCATGACTGATTCTTAGTTCTTCCTTTAAGTGTCACTAGGTTAAATGCTGTTTGCCCATCTCAACTCTTTAATCCCTGTAAACCAGGGTGTCACACCTTGGATAAATAGGTAAAAATGTCTACTATGTGATCTACATTTTTATATGGAAAAATAGCAGTATGAAAGGGTTTTAATGAACAGATTTGGTCTGCTCTTCTCCAGCTACCGTAAATACTGCAAGCTATGACCTATCACAGTAAGTTGCTTCTCTTAATTTACAACATAAATTAAGGGCAATCAGCGTTCTTCAAGGTAATTGACCTAATCCATTACTTTAGACAAAAAGCTAACCTTTCATTCTCTCCCAGCTGCCACATTTTGACTCTACTTTTAGTCATTCTTCTTCACCTCATCCCCCTTTTACTCATCTTTAAATTATAACACTTTGAATTCCTTTCTACTTTTCTCCTATTATTCCTGTCTTCCATTATGTAATCATTGTGTCTCTGGGTTATCACTCACTAACTTCATCCTGTCCCCTATTCTTAGACCTAGCTACTGTATATTCAGGTTGTCCATTGCATTGGTATTTCAGGGTAATTTCTCCCAAATAAAACAACCCCGCATTCCAACCAATCATGTAAATATCACTACTTTCATTACTATAATCATTGACACTTTCTTGATCTTTCACTTCTAGGCTGCTGACCAAAAAAAAAAAAAAAACAAAAACTCCATAATCTATAGAACAGCTCCCGAGTGATTTTCCAGCTCTCTGTCTTTGCTAAATCTTATGCTAATTGCATCAATTAACTTCTAAATGGTGTCAGATTCCCTTAAATTTAAAATGCAACTACTAAATATACTGGCATTTCATTGGAGTAAAAACTTCCAGATGCCAAATCTGACTGTTGATTCTTAGAGAGTCGTGTACTGTATAAAAATATTTTTACAGAGTAACAGTAAAAGTTGTCTATGCCATGCTTTTTTTTCTCCCCACCTTACTTTTTCATGAAGCAAAAACAGTTTAAGGCAAAGACAAAAAGTATTAAAAATAGGCAGGAACCAATGCATAAAACATTTACATTTATCTGCTTAGCAGACGCTTTTATCCAAAGTGACTTACAAAAGAAAACAGTATAATCAGAAATTAAAGGAAAAGGAAGATCTTCACTGAGGAACTATACAAGGCACAAAAAAAACAAAGAAGAAGCAAATGAATAAGACAACTCGTTATTACTACAGCTATACTTGTAAACTGTAAGAACAAAAACTAGTAAACAAAACAACTAGTTTGGTTAAGTATATGTCTCAGGTCAATCGTGCTAAAAAAGTGAATGGTCAAGAAGAAATTTCCTTGAAGTACACGTGTAGAGATGGAAACCCTACTTAGCTAGAATCCTCTATTGCTTTGTCCCACATAAACTAGACAGTGTGGCATAGTGTCAAGGTGTTAGATTTTAAACAACAATGTTTCTGGCTGAATTTCAGCTTCTAACTCACCATATGATTTGGTGTAAATGGATTAATCCAACTGTACTATAAACAATTAGTGAAACCTAATCAATGACTTTGTTAAATGGTGCGACTCAAACCACCTACACCTGAACACCAGCAAAACCAAGGAGCTGGTGATGGATTTTAGGAGGCCCAGACCCCTCATGGACCCCGTGATCATCAGAGGTGACTGTGTACAGATGGTGCAGACCTATAAATACCTGGGAGTGCAGCTGGTTGATAAATTAGACTGGACTGCCAATACTGATGCTCTGTGTAAGAAAGGACAGAGCCGGTTATACTTCCTTAGAAGGCTGGCATCCTTCAACATCTGCAATAAGATGCTGCAGATGTTCTATCAGACAGTTGTGGCGAGCGCCCTCTTCTACGCGGTGGTGTGATGGGGAGGCAGCATTAAGAAGAAAGACACCTCACGCCTGAACAAACTGGTGAGGAAGGCAGGCTCTATTGTTGGCATGGAGCTAGACAGTTTGACATCTGTGGCAGAGCGACGGGCGCTCAGCAGGCTCCTATCAATTATGGAGAATCCACTGCATCCACTAAACAGTGTCATCTCCAGACAGAAGAGCAGCTTCAGCGACAGACTGCTGTCACTGTCCTGCTCCACTGACAGACTGAGAAGATCATTCCTCCCCCAAACTATGCGACTCTTCAATTCCACCCGGGGGGGATGGGGGGGGGGGGGGGGTTTAAACGTTAACATTATAAAAAGTTATTGTCTGTTTTTACCTGCATTATTATCAATCTTTAATTTAATATTGTTTTTTTGTATCAGTATGCTGCTGCTGGAGAATGTGAATTTCCCCTTGGGATTAATAAAGTATCTATCTATCTAGTGTTGTTTTTCAAATGTACTATGTCACTACTTTGTGTTCTGTGGTGCTTCAAAGATTTTGTATGGAAACCTCTTGTGAGTTTTTCCACAAGACGGAATGTTGGCAGGCCATTAGGGCAATATGAGAATCAACAGGAGATGAAAAATGAAATCTACAGACTACTGAGTGATTCCACCAGAAGACTGACAGGTCGTGTGAAAAACCCAATATGTAATCAAAAAAAATCAGAATAAAGGAACATAGTCAGAAAAACAGAAACCCAAAGAATCAATAACAAGCATTTGCAATTTTTTTTTTTGTTTTGAAACCCATGAGGTTGGAAGAGGATTCCCTTGTGATGCTGGCGTAAGTACCAATGTGTCTACAATGTCATACTGTAAGACTTCCAGGACACACCTGCTAACAACTGGACATTGGGTCTTTCTGATGGTGCCAAAAAATGTATGCAAGGTTTATTTCAATACATTAAACAAAATGAACAGCACTCTGAAGTTAAAATTAAATCCAGGAAATGTTAACAAGTCTCAAAAAGTTTAAGCATGTTTCTAGGAGTAAGGCCGATTATCCAGAATGTAATTTCTGTCCATCTAAGATGCATTGCAGCTTTCTGCATAATTTCTGGGAACATCCCAGGGTGGCAGAATTGTGGACTCTTACTTCTAGTGTCCTCGCCTCAATTGTTGATATTCAAATACCAGTATCACCACAATTACCGATTTTTATTTGATTCTCAATTTGCCTTTCTTCAATATATCAGCTACACAAATGGAATTTTCCCTTTTTCTATTGCTTTAAAAATGTTTGCTAATGAATCAATGGAAAGATCAAAATAGTGCTATCTTTTGGGCAATGGAAGGTTTCATTTTATAATATAATGCTTTTATGATGTATCATTTTTCAAAAATTAATGGAGATTTGAAGATTTCGGTAAAATGTTAAGCAGATATTAACTAAGAAAATCAAAGGCAAACTGTGTGGTGCGTATGGGTTTTTGCTTCTATTTTAAGTCACATGTTATGGTTGATTGATGGTTTTGCAGCATTTAATAAGGTACCACATGAGAGATTATTAATCAAACTAAAGAAAGTGGGAATCCCAGGTGTATTGTGTAAATGGGTGTAGAACTGGCTAAGATACAAGAAGCAGAGTGTAATGGTGCTATGAACCTCATCAGAATTGGATGATGTTAAGAGTGGTGTCCCTCAAGAGTCAACGCTAGGGCTACTGCTATTTTTAATTACATATACTGTACTGTATATGATTTGGCTAGGAATATAAAGTAACAAGCTGGTAAAGTTTGCAGATGATACCAAGCAAGGTGGATTGGAATCCTATGTATCATTACAGAGGGAGTAGGACAGCATACAGGCTTGGGTATATTAGTGAGAGATGAAATTTAATATAAGTATATGTAAAGTATTACATGTAGTACGAAGTAAAAAATGTTAAATCTGAATATAAAATTGGAGGTCTGAAAGATTAAACTACACCTAATGAGAAGGATATAGGAGTCATAGTGGACTCATTACAATCAGCTTCCAGAAAGTGTTCAGAAGCCATTAAGAAGGCTAACAGAGTATCAGGCTAGCTTTAACACACATCGGCGAGGCCTCATATAGAGTACTGTGTCAAGTTTTAGTCTCCAGGTTACAAAAATAAGTGCTATAAAATATTCAGAGAAAGGTATCTAGGCTGATTCCAGGACTGTGGGGAATGAGTTATAAGGAAAGATTAAAAGAGCGGAGTCTTTTCGGTTTAAGCAAAAGGAGACAAAGAGGTGACATGATTGAAGTGTTTAAAATTACGAAGGGAATTAATACAGTGGATCCAGACTGTTATTTTAAACAAGAACATTGGGACAGAGTTGGAAATTTGTTAAAAGTTATATATAATGTTTTTCTTCATACAGAGAACCATAGACACAAGGAATAAGTTACCAAGTAGTGTGGTAGATAAGGACTGATGTGCCTTGTTGCACTAAACGGCCTGCTCTCGTCTTAATTTTTCTAATATTTCTATTGATTTAAAGAAGACAGGTGCTGCGGAAAAAAACCTGTCAGAAGTTGCAGATGCTTTAAACAGGTTGCGTTATCTGAACTATTTTGGCTGCTCTGCTTAGTGTTATCAGTTTAATCTGGAATATTTCACCCTTTTGGTCACAATATTAATAAAACATTTGAAGTGTTACCCCACAACAGGCTAGAATACACTGGCTTCCTATTCATTCTACCACCACTTTTAAAGAAGCTGCTACTCACCTTTAAGGCTCTGAATTCGACCACCTCGCGGTATGTACTTGCTTCTTATCCTTTTATAAAACTATCAACGTTACAGCAAAAGTAAGGAAAGTCTATTCAGCTTTGTAGCTTTGTGTTTCTAGAACCCTCTCTCTTTCTCTCTCCGTCTATCTCTGAAGAAGCTTTCATACTAGCACCCTATACTTGGTTATTTCTCATCGCTTATTTTTCTTTTCATCACATTTAACATCATAGGCTTTTTGTACTACATATAAAAAGACTTTCTCGACAAAGCGACAAGAATATACTGCGCATGAACCAAAAAGATTGGCAACAGGTGTCCCTCAGCCTTGCCTGTCACTCGTGTTATTTGCGCATGTGCACACTACGTTAAGGCGTCACTTAATCGATCTGCGCCCGTTTCCAATCTAAAGAAGAAAGTTGATTGGGCTGTTGACAGGTTCTGATTCATAGGAAAAGGCCGCCACATATTAAAGAATCGACCAGCACTTTCTATCCAGCTCTTGATATACTTGTCGTTATTATTATTATAGCGTGTAAGAACTGTTTTTTTCCGAGTTACCTTTCTTACAGCCGATGTAGGTGTTTTGCCCTCATAACTGGGTTATAATTTTCAGCATTACAGTCCATTCCAATTAACTTTTTGCTATTTTTATTTCATCTCTGCCACTTTGAATTCTCAATTACTTTTTAAAAATAAACGTGCAGTCCTTTTATATCTGTTTGAATGCCCTATACATGCACTGCAACCATTGCCTCATTTTGAATTTTAACGTTGACTACCATGTATAGTGTGATGTATGTTCTGTTATATTTCTAATGTGATTTTAGTGTCATTTGTGTTTCACCTTTGAAAACTGTATGTGGTTTGTAATTTGATAGCACATTTTAGTTGTAAACATGTTCAAACATTCCAAGCCTGTACTTGTGAGCATGTTATTTGTATTGATCAGCGTGTACATTAACTGCAGTGCTGTAATCTTGTTTGCTCTTTAAGGAACTTTATGATGGTGCCTGCTTTTAATGGTACTATTTAAAAGGAAAATAAATTGAGTGGTAACCATGATGCAGCCAATTATTTCTAGTAGCTGTGTTTACTGCCTAAAATAAAAGTCACAGGTCCATTACAAAATAGTTTCTTTAAGAGCAGACTGCCAAGCAGCAGTAGTGGATATTATTATTTGAAAAAACAGACTTTTGGTGGGTATGGATCAATGGTGATGCCTAGCACTAAGGTGGCAAGGTTTTTTTTTAATGAAATCTGCATGCCACAGGCCAAAAGTATGGTTGATTCTTCAATGGAAAAAAGGATGCTTCAGCTTATGCACACAATCCACCTATTCCCCAACCCCCAGTTATTTGAAGCTAAAATGTAATACAATCATGTAAGTTATATCAAAAGTACATAAAAAGAGTACACAAACATAATCAAATTCATATAATAGAGTTACACTGGTCTGGAATTATGATAAAGAAAGCAAGGTTTCTGCTTCATCCACATGACTTACTGTTTTTTTCAGATTCTTTCATGTCTGAAGCAGTGTTACCTTAAATCAGTTTTAAATGCACTTCTCATTAATATCTACTGCTATGTATGAGTATAAAATTCCATATTTCATTGAAAGAATTCTGTACCCCTTTGTTCCTTCATAATAAGTTAAAGGATGGTTTAGTGACACGTGCAGTATACAGAGTGAAATTCTTCCATGCAAGTGCTAATCAACATGCAACACTCTCCACCATGGCTAGCAAGTATGAGTACCATACCTTGAAAATTCTGTCTTCCTTACCTGAAAAGTCTCATGAAATTAACATTATTGTCTTTTTGTGGTCCTAAGAATTACTTATGACTGCTTTCAAATCACTTCAGTTTTTTTTGTCCAGAACCTCTTATCAAAAAACCATTTGGCTTGTCTTAATTGTCTAGTTACTCAAGAAGTCAAGCTTTTTGGGGTTCCATCTTTATTTTTGGCTGTATAGATCCCAAAAACTCTGTTTTCAGCCATGCTCCGGTTTTTGTGCAGGAAATAACACCCTTGTGATAAATAGTAAACCAATAGGCGCCTTCAGAAAAAATTTTCAAAATGACATGAAGTTTCACATGTCACATCAACTGACCCCAGGGGTTCACCCCTTAATAATAATATATTTTATTTATGTAGCACTTTTCCTATGCTCAGAGCACTTCACAGTGTTTCAGAAAGAACAGCGGGGTATTTGTAACATTGGATACAAATGTTGTCTGCATAGAACACTAAAATATGTACAGTTAGGTCCATAAATATTTGGACAGAGACAACTTTTTTCTAATTTTGGTTCTGTACATTACCACAATGAATTTTAAATGAAACAACTCAGATGCAGTTGAAGTGCAGACTTTCAGCTTTAATTCAGTGGGATGAACAAAACGATTGCATAAAAATGTGAGGCAACTAAAATATTTTTTAACACAATCCCTTCATTTCAGGGGCTCAAAAGTAATTGGACAAATTAAATAACTGGAAATAAAATGTTCATTTCTAATACTTGGTTGAAAACCCTTTGCTGGCAGTGACAGCCTGAAGTCTTGAACTCATGGACATCACCAGATGCTGGGTTTCCTCCTTTTTAATGCTCTGCCAGGCCTTTACTGCAGCGGCTTTCAGTTGCTGTTTGTTTGTGGACCTTTCTGTCTGAAGTTTAGTCTTCAACAAGTGAAATGCATGCTCAATTGGGTTAAGATCAGGTGACTGACTTGGCCATTCAAGAATTTTCCACTTCTTTGCTTTAATAAACTCCTGGGTTGCTTTGGCTGTATGTTTTGGGTCATTGTCCATCTGTATCATGAAATGCCGCCCAATCAATTTGACTGCATTTAGCTGGATTTGAGCAGACAGTCTCTGAGCACCTCAGAATTTATTCGGCTACTTCTGTCCTGTGTCACATCATCAATAAACACTAGTGTCCCAGTGCCACTGGCAGCCATGCACGCCCAAGCCATCATACTGCCTCCACCGTGTTTTACAGATGATGTGGTATGCTTTGGATAATGAGCTGTTCCACGCCTTCTCCATACTTTTTTCTTGCCATCATTCTGGTAGAGGTTGATCTTGGTTTCATCTGTCCAAAGAATGTTTTTCCAGAACTGTGCTGGCTTTTTTAGACGTTCTTTAGCAAAGTCCAATCTAGCCTTTCTATTCTTGAGGCTTATGAGTGGCTTGCACCTTGCAGTGCACCCTCTGTATTTACTTTCATGCAGTCTTCTCTTTATGGCAGACTTGGATATCGATACGCCTACCCCCTGGCTAGTGTTCACTTGGTTGGCTGTTGTGAAGGGGTTTCTCTTCACCATGGAAATGATTCTGCGATCATCCACCACTGTTGTCTTCCGTGGACGTCCAGGTCTTTTTGCGTTGCTGAGTTCACCAGTGCTTGCCTTCTTTCTCAGGATGTACCAAACTGTAGATTTTGCCACTCGTGATATTGTAGCAATTTCTCGGATGGGTTTTTTCTGTTTTCGCAGCTTAAGGATGGCTTCTTTCACCTGCATGGAGAGCTCCTTTGACCGCATGTTGTCTGTTCACAGCAAAATCTTCCACATGCAAGTGCCACACCTCAAATCAACTCCAGGCCTTTTATCTGCTTAATTGATAATGACATAACGACGGACTTGCCCACACCAGCCCATGAAATAGCCTTTGAGTCAATTGTCCGATTACTTTTGAGCCCCTGAAATGCAGGGATTGTGTTAAAAAATGCTTTAGTTGCCTCACATTTTTATGCAATCATTTTGTTCACCCCACTGAATTAAAGCTGAAAGTCTGCACTTCAACTGCATCTGAGTTGTTTCATTTAAAATTCATTGTGGTAATGTACAGAACCAAAATTAGAAAAAAGTTGTCTCTGTCCAAATGTTTATGGACCTAACTGTAAATGGCGCATGGAATAGATGAGCATTCCAACAAGGAATTGGAAAGATACTTTATCCAGATGAGAGGTACAGAGTGGACAGAAAGGCATATTCTGTCCAAGAGAGGGAAGGATGTTGCACCAGGACAAGGCTTCCCTAATTGATGGATGGACATCCCAGCCAGAAGAGAAGATGATTCCTTACCTGGGCGGGAAACCCCAGACAAGTATTCAGGGGTCCTGACCAGACGTATGTAGCACCTTCCCTGGCCAGGATAGAAGAAGAGGACAGGAAAGAATTGTCTCTGGGGGTTGTTTATTCCTCCCAGTCGCTAGATGGCAGAAGCCCTCAATGTAGGCATCTATTCAGGAGCCAGCAGGGAATGCTGGGGTCAGTGGATGCCACAAGAGGGGACTTCAGGGAGATATATTTCCTGTTATGTGGGACTTCCATGGCTCATGGAAGTACCACTGGGTCCTCAATAAAAGTGACTGCACTGCCTCATCTGTGCGAGTCGGAGCTGGAAGAATGCTAAGCAACACTCAACTGGAGGAAAGCAGTGTGGTGGAGAGAGGAGAAATGATTGGATGAGAGATAAGTCATGCTTTGGTAATATTTTTGGTTGTATTTGTGCATTTCTTTGAATCTGGGACTGTCTTGGTGTATTTGTGCTGGGGTTTGGGGCACTCTACCACCTCCTTACCTTCACAAACAGATAAATTCAGGATATACAAAACATTAAATAAAATAATAGACAATAAACCAGAGTGAAATAACAAATTCAATACTAGAAGAAAAGCCTGAAGAAAGAGCATAATTTGTGATATAACAAACTTACAAATTATTCATGTTTTAAATAGTTTTTTAAAAGAATGAATTGAGTCAGCTGCTCTAAATAATTTAGACAGGTCATTCCAAAGTCTGGGTGGTAATCAGCTGAAGACCCTGTCACCCATAGACTGAAGGTTAGTGTGAATCACAAGATTGCCAGAATCAGAGTTCTTTAGTGTGTGAATGGGAATATAGTGATGGAGAAGGTCACTGAAGTAGTCCGGTGTAGCAAGGCCATTTAAAGCTTTGAAAGTTATTAACAGAGTTTTATGTTCAATCCTGTAAGACACAGGGAGGCAGTGAAGGCAAGCAGGATGAGTGTTATGTGTTCACTGTTGTTGGTTCATGTTAGGACTCTTGCAGCAGAGTTTTGAATCAACTAGAGCTGTGATATAAGATCAGAAGTGTCACCTGCCAGTAGGGAGTTACAATAATCGATACAGGATGTGATAAAAGCGTGGACAAGTTTCTCAGCATTAGAAAATGAAGGAATGGAATGAGCAAACACAGGGTATGTTATGAAGGAATGTTTCTTAATGGGATTTATGTGGGTGGAATAAGAAATGGAAGAATCAAAAATGAAACCAAGATTGTTTGCATTACAAGAGTTATTGAAAAGGAGCTAATTTTCTTAAGTTGTATTTTAGTGCCAGTTTGCAGGAGTTCAGTTTTGTTGTAATTTAATTTTAAAGAGTTCTTCTAGGTTTTTAATTTCACTGAGGCAAGTTGTGAGCTGAAAAAGCTCTGAGTTGAGTGTCATCTGCATAAACATGATAACCCAGTCCAAAGTTACAAATTTTATGCCCAAGGGGAAGCATATAAATACAGGAGAGCAGAGGGCTGAGGACAGAGCCCTGAGGAACCCCTTGTGTGACAGGTGCTGATCTGGTCCTGCTGTTACCAAGACTATCAAACTCTTGCCTATCACTTAGATATGACTTAAACCACTGGATACTCAGAAGGTTCTCCATTCTGGACAGTAGAATGTCATGTTTGATAGTATCTAATGCTACACTGAGGTTTAACAGAATTAATATGCTGGTTTGCCCAGGGTCTGCTGCCATAAGCAAATCATTGGTTACCTGAAGCAGAGCAGTTTCACAGCCATTCTGCACCCTGAAACCAGACTGAAAGGGTTCCGTTAATTTATTAGAAATTCAGAGTTGGTGAGTTGGGAGGCTACAGCACACTCAAGAACTTTTGACAGAAAAGGTAAGTAAGAAATAGGCCGAAAAACGTTACAATCGTCAGCATCAAGACCAGTCTTTTTTAACAGTGGGGTTACAGAGCTATTTTAAAAGTGGCTGGCACAAAGCCAGTATCAAGTGATGTATTTATTATTGTTGTAACTGTTTGGATTATGGCATGAAGGTAAGATTTAAGAAGTGTGGTGGGGACAAGGTCCAGGGCACAGGTTGTTGGCCTCATCTTACAAAGCAGGTCATTAACAAATGCAAATGTAACCGGTGAAGATTTAGAAAGCTGGAGCTGGATGGAGTGGAAAGACAGGAAAACATATACGTAGATAATTTATATTAGTTGAACTATTTAGATTTTTAATTTTATTACGGAAAAAGTGGAGGAATTTTCCACAGACTTCAGTAGAGGAGGTAATTGAGCCAGGTGCAGGTTGAAGTAGTTTATTAACTACCTAGAACAAAACCCTTGGGTTATCATACCCACTTTATATTATTCTACCATAATGCATGTTCATGGCTGCAGTTAGTGCATCTCTGTAAGCCCTTTGATGGTCAGAAAAATACAGAATGAAGCCAATCTTATGTGACATTCTTTCAAGGTGTCAGCCAGCTGCTTTCATAGACTGTAATTCTGAGTTGTATGATGAAGCTGAACTCTTAAAGGAAACCTCCTTATGTTTTAAAGGATGTTTTATCAAGTGCTGAATGAAGGGCTGTGTTATAATAGTTAAGAAGACTGAATAGAGAAAAACAGAAATAGATCAGAAATGGATCCAGCAAGGATAGAGGGATGGATATTTTTAAGGTTTCTGAAAGAAATTTGACATTTACAGGAAAGGAAAGAGAGGTAATGAGACAGTGAACGTACTTCTTTATGGTCAGAAAGATTCAAATCACTGCTATACGTGTTGCCAAAAGGTAGGCCAGATGTACAGATCAGGTCTAATAAATGACTACCAGAATGGGTAGGAAAATCAGCATGTTGCACCAACTCAAAAGAGTCCAGCAAAGACAGGAATTCATAGATTCAACATAGATGTTGAAACCTCCAAGAATGACTCTCTGTGAAAGGAAACTTACTTTTACTGGGTAAATAATTCAGCCAGATCAGATAAGAAAGACCCATTATATTTTAGGAGATGATAGAGAACAACAAGATAGGACCAAATTTCATTATTAGTTTAAAAGCCAGACAGTCAAAAGACAATGGACCATCAATTGGGATTCTCTTGATGTTTAACTGAGATCTAGCAATTACTGCGACCCTTCCTCCTTGTGTTGAGCTACGAGGCCTTGTAAAGTAAACTTTTCCTAATGGTGTCGCCTCCATAAGAGACGTAGACTCGTCTGGTTTTTGCCAAGTTTCTCTTAAGCACAGCATATCAAGGTTGGAGTCTGTAATGAATTCTGATTGCTCCAGTGCTTTGCCATTAAGAGATCTTGCATTAAAGAATACAATATTAGCTGTGCATGGATCAATAGTTAGAGTTTGTTTTAGTATATTGTAAATTTGGCACACTGACACTCCTGTTTCCAAAGCAACGAGTAAGATGGCATATTCCTGAACAAATGATGCCGGTAAACTTTTCATTCGCAGCCCGGTTGTGGCAGCAACCTAACCTGTAACGTAAATATTTTGGGTGCCGCAGAATATCAATGTCTTTTAGGACATTCCAGTCTGACCATTTGCTCTGGACAAATTGCTTAATAAGAAGAAGTTTGTCAAGTAAATATTTCAGCATAGTAGAAAGTCAATATTTATCTGACAGTGTTAGAGTAGACTTAAGCAGCGCAGCACAGCACAGAAGATGGGTGAGATGTAGTTGCATAAATGAGCAGCGATAGCAACAAAAAATTCAGTAGAAGCATTCACTGATGCCACTGGAGGATTGATTTAATAAAAAGTAGGAGATATTAGAAGATGGACATGAAGATAATTACCAGAATTTGTAGGTTCCAACATATATCCATAAACTGTACATATAACTGTGAGCATTACAGGTGTGATTGCCTTATCGTTGCAAGCCTGGTCGGTGTGAACATCAGATCGTTTCTCCTATTGAAGCACATATAGGCGGCATCGATAGCTATCTAGTATATCCATTTTAATTAAGAAGACAGAACATTCCCAGTTCCTAGGTTTCCACGATACCAAAAAAAATGTTTACAAATCAGGCATCATGCAGGCAATCAGAAGAAAGTTTCACCCAACAAACCACAAAAAGATTCAAATCACTTGTCCCTGAGGCTGTGAACTCAGTCAAGGAAAAGTCCATAAAAATAAATCCAAATTCAATACAAAAAGTCTTCGGTGGGCTGGCGCCCTGCCCAGGGTTTGTTCCTGCCTTGCGCCCTGTGTTGGCTGGGATTGGCTCCAGCAGACCCTCATGACCCTGTGTTGGGATATAGCAGGTTGGAAAATGACTGACTGACTGACTGACAATACAAAAAGTAATAAATTACATCCATAAACTATACATACTGTAAGAGAAAATGAAAGAAGTGCAAAAAGTACAAGGTTCAATGCAAATTTTAATGAGAAGTGTTGTTAACAGGGAGGAGTGGCAGCAACTTTCATGCATCGGCGTTCCCTCCATCATTGAGGGGTCAAAGTTATTCCTTTTCAAAATAATTTTAAAATATTGGGATTGGTAGTGTAGGCATCTGGAATTTCATTTCATCCTCTTTCAAGGTTTTGGATCTTCTTTGATAATATTTTTTGATATTTGATTCTTTTCCACTGGTCCTAGTCCCCTATGAGCCACTAAAGGTTAAAATGACAAATTTCAAACAAAAGCATTTGGGGTATCATTTTAGATTATTTAAAGGTCAGTGATTATGAATATGATGTTATTTTTAACCCTTTACTAGGGATCTAGCCCTATATGCACCCCTATCAGAGAGTAAAAAATGGCATTTTTTTATTACAATTGAAAATACTGTATTTAGACTTTAAATGTATAAATTGAGTACAAATTTTAATATTTCTAATATTTGACACAACTGTTCTTGTTTATTATGTACTTCTACATCATGAAGTAAATTATTACATTTCTTAAGAATGTATAAATTAGGGCAGCTTCAAAAACCTATGTTCGGTGACTGCGAAATACCATATTTCTCTTTTCCTTTGTTGTTTTTCCACCACAAGTTTAGCAATATATTATCACAATGTGCTTTATTAACATACATCTAGGCTGCTAACTCAAGTTTGGCTTAAATTATCATTATTGTTTTATCTTAATTTCATAGTCTGAAACATGTGACACTGAGTCATTATTTACTTGATGCAACCAACAACCATCTTACAATCAAGAGAAGACCATTCATTTCCTTAAAGATATATTTAGGTGGGCAAATTCTACTGGATCTGTTTTGTCAATGCCTTTGAGAATAGTGTGTGGAATGAGCCCCAGACACAGACAGGCAGACATGTTCTTTTGCACCACCACACGTTTATTTACACTATTACTATTATTTACAATGTCCAAAAGTGCTCCACAAACCCCAATCTTCCCCAAAGTCCAGGCCAACCACACTGCCGCCTCTTCGGACTGCCTCCTTCTCTCTCTCTGACCTCGTCCTGCTTCCACCCGACTCCAGCCTCGAATGAAGGGAGACGGCCCCTTTTATCCATTCCTCACAGGTGGCGCAGTGGTGGTGCTGCTGCTTTGCAGTAAGGAGACTGGAAGATTGTGGGTTCGCTTCCCGGTTCCTCCCTGTGTGGATAGAGCTTTGAGTACTGAGAAAAGCGCTATATAAATGTAATGAATTATTATTATTATTATTATCCATACCCGGATGTGCTCCACGTGTGCACTGGCAATCTTCCACCGACATGCCCCAGTGTGGCGGAAGTGCTGGCTGTCTCCCCAGAAGCACTCCGGGTGTACCCTCTCTTCTTCCCCCCAGCACTTCCTGGTGTGGCGGAAGTGCTGGGGTCCAGGGTCCTCTAGGCATGGGGACATCCCCTGGCGGTGACCACAGGCCCCTACAGGGTTGAGCTTCCAAGCCCTGTACCCGTGGCCCCCAATACAACCAGGGCATTCGCCCCCTCCTGTCTCCCCGGGCATCCCAGCTGGGTAGGAACCCCAGCCGGGTGCCACAAGTGAAAATTAGATTAATTGCTTTCTCTGTTCAATACTTTCAGTGTCCTTAGCTTCAAAGTCAACACCATATTTATCTGACCAGATAAATTTTTCACACTGCACAGTAGACCATTGCTTATAATTTTTGCACCGTGTTATCCACAAAAGATAACTTTTTTGTGGAATTCAGATTTTATGCAATAATTAAAATTTTTATTTATGATACTTTTCAATAATAATGATTTTTATTCAATCTCTGTTACAGACACTGTAATTCTCCTTTTTTCTTATCCTTAATAATTAATGAAAAGTTCTGATTTATATAGGAGTTTAGTGGCACCCTAGTCAAATGTGTGTTTGGAACTTCTGCACCCTTCATACCTCAAGTAAACTTCAATGAAATGTTTTTCTGTCTTTACCCACTGTATGCCCTGTGTATGCTAATGTAAGGGTTTAGACTGGATTAAGTGCAGGGGATAAAAGGAGTAATGCTAGATGATACAGTCTTCAGGCGTCTATCCTAGCTGTGAGAGAAAATATGACAAATTAATGTTTATGGTTTAAGTTGCATACATTCCATCTGTAATGTAGTTGTTTTATTTTTAATGCACTACTCTGCAGCACTGCACATGACCAAAGTTAAAATGAAATGTACACACCAAAGAGAATATTGGCAAGAGAATGACCCATATCAAAAATCAAAGATCTTTGTTTAAACATTATTAGTACTATTGTGATATAACAGAGTTAAATTGCTCAACATGATGTATAAATTGCTATGAGTGCAATTTTCCCAAATAAGACTGTACCGCCAACACACATACCAAAAGGGAACTTAAGTAAAAAAAATCTTGGAGGAGTAGAATTTCATTTTGGGGCGGTGCAACTCCAACAAACATAATTCAAATATCAGCCAAGGCTACTGTTTTGTGTAGTTTGCACATTCTAGTTGTGCTTTATTTTCCCCCAAGCTTTCTCCCACATCCTAAAGACGTGTATGTTAGATTAATTGGTCACTAAAAAGTAGCCCATGACCCAGTGTAAACAAGTGTAGTTGTGTGCATTAGTGTACCGTGCACTGGACTGGCACCCATCCAGATTAGGTAACTGCCCTTTGCCTGATACTAAGACTGCCAGTATAGCCTTTCAGCCCCTTGTGACCTTGTATTTGTTTAAGTAAGTGTCAAAAGGGAAGCACAGTGTTTCTCTTAGTACTGTGTGACTTACAGTTCCTGAAAATATGGTTCATTCTACTGGACAGTACTAGTATTGACAGATACAGATTTGTTTTAATTGCAGACACTGCTAATTTTGTAGAAGGGTCATTAGCATATGGCATGTTATCACTGCATGTGCTTACACTCCCATCTTGTTATGTCACAAAGGCAAAGCTTAATTTTTAAAGATTAACACACCTAGGGTAAGACTGCAAGCAGAACTTTTTGAATTCAATCCTTTTAAATGTTCCACAGGGCTACACATTTCTGCTGATTTTGAAATCGTGTGGAACATCTGTGTATGAATATTTTGTGTATGAGTGTGGTGTGTTTCTCTTAGGCATTTTTGTTTAATTACAGTAAATGAATGTATTTTGTTGAAAATATATGTCATCCTTAAATGTGATTTTCTTTTTAACTGTCTGATTTCAGGCTGTGTAGGTTGGGGCCTCTTTTTCTGATGGAGCCCAAATTTATTTCCCACTTACAGTATGCCTTATTGTATGACCACACTTATGTTCCAGTAGTTCGTGAGTATAATAATACTTGAACATGTATACAAAAGGTATACTGGTATACAAAAGTAGAAAGAGACAGACACCCAAAATCTAATGACAACACTAATGTCTTAAATCTATCCATTTTTTGAACTAGCTTTTATCATAGGTCCACAGGAGGTCAGAGCTTATTATGGCAGCATCCAGTTCAACACTGAAACCAACTCTGGATGGGATGGATGTTCATCATAAGGTATACTCATTCATATCTGCATACGTTCATAGCAGACCAGCCACTGCAACATGAATGTATTTGGTATATCTAAAGAAATGGAATCACATGGAGATGCAAAAAACATTTGGTAGCTTTACTCAAACATTGATTGGACCACTAAACCTCCTCCAGTTCCCCTCCTTCATAAGGTAGTTGTTCTTAGCACTGCAGAATTTTGTGTACTTTAAAGCTGTAAAATGAAGGACAAAATGGCATTTTTTGCAGTAGGGAAGAGGCTTTTCATTTCAGTTCTACAAAAATGCATTACATACTGTAACTGGATGTCTGTTCATCCAGAACTGTGTCTTGGATGTTTCTGAGGCTTTCAGTTATTACAGCAAACGCCAAAGACTGCCAGGCATGAGTTTTGAGTTTTGTGAGATGATGCAGACATACCTTTTTATTTCATATTTCTCATTTTCTCAGGGTGACTGTTAAAGACATGGGAGATGAGACATTGCAAAGCATCAGGCAATAGTTAGCATGTCCATCATGTGCTAAAATGACATCATTCCTTTTGGAAACAAATTGTGTTAATTTGCTATGGCAACCTCCTTTTGAATACATGTGATTGATAGTTTGAAAGAAGCAGACTTTCTTTTAGAAATCAGCAGGAGAGCCAGAAATAAACAAATGGCTCATTGTTGATAAAGATTTAACACTGGCAAAGTCAGAATTCACTATTATTCACCAACCTCTTAGTTTATGAATCCAGACAAAGGTAAAAGAAAGATTTCCAGTATAAAAAAAATTAGACTTTTGCTGTTTATTATGCTCCTTTGATATTTAACAATATTATATATCAATGTACAGAGTAACACTGAAGAATCCTCAACATTAATTTAGCAATTACGATTTATTTTGATAAGAGTGAATTTTGACTGGAAATAGTGGTCTCTTAAGCAAGCAAAGTGGTTAAAGCAGGATTTTTGTCCACAAGCAGTTTAACACTAAACAGATTAGCTATTTTTCATGTATCATGTTTTGAGACAGAAAGACATGAAACACTGGCTAGCTTATTCTCTTATTTCTTATTATTATTTTCTAATTTCTTATTTAATAACCCTATACACTTTAAGTTAAATTTTGTGGGTTACTTCTTGACACTGTTGGGATATTCAGGTTAGCCTTTGCTTTGACATGTAAATATGCAGCATTTTTTCACACACTCTTAAACCAGCCATTAAAATTAATCCATTTTCTGAATCCATTTTTTCCATTGCAAGGAGCAGGAAGAACACATTTAAGATAGAAATTATCCAAACATATTATGTTTTCAGTGTTTATATGTGTTTTCTCTGTTTTAGGTCTAACACTGGGGTTCTCAGGAGGAAAGAGTGGTGACTGATTCTATTTTCAATTTTTTTTAGGTGCAAAAAATTCTAATCTTTTAGATTATTAACTAGGGGGCTTCGCTCGCCAACCCCTGGCGTTGGGGCATGACAAAGAGTGAGATGTATGAATTAGATATAGAATAGTGTGCAGGTTTGGATGATGCCTATATAAATAAAAAATAGAGTGTTTGGCATAGAGTAATGTTTTATTGGAATATTTCTTTGTATACAACATTAGTAGTAAAGATGGTGTCTTGTCTTTGAATGAGTCTTCCTTGGCATGGATCATTTATAACTTTAACTTTAACGTCAGATGAACGTCGAACATGTGAGAAGGCAACATAAAGTTGTCCATGTCCAAAAACGGGTTCAGAGAGGTAGATGCCAACCTTGTCCATGGCTTGTCCTTGTGATTTGTTGATGGTCATGTCAAATGCAGGTTTAATGGGGAACTGTCGGCGTTTCAATGTAAAAGGTAAATCCAGGTCAGAACTCGTAAGGTCAATTCTAGGAATGAGAACAGTATTGTTAGCATGTGATTCTGTAAGAACTGTTGCTTGAATAACACCGTTTTTAAGGGTAAGGTTGTGTTGTGGTCATCCATCTGGGTTAATAGTGTTCAAATATTCTAAGGGGAAATTCAGATGTTCATTGTTGTCATCAGAGTCAACTTTGTCAGAGCTTAGAAAGAGCCGTGTCTCTCCAGGAAGTAATGAAATGACCTGGTTATTAATGTGATTAACATTAATATTTTTTGGACATAATATAGTGCGTTTTGTTAACCACATATGCGAAAGCAGTATGGGCCATTGCCTTTTGGTGGCCTGATATGTACTCCGGTAGATGCAAAAGCAAATGAACTATTGTAGGATCTAATGCAGTTCATAAAGTTTTTACTTTCAGGCACATCGTTAGTTAGAAGCTTTTGTAGATATTCAGGATATGAATGTAAAGGAGGCAGTCTAATCTGCCCCTTTTGACAACAACGTGTAAATTCATTATTTGTATTGCCAGTTGTTTCTTCTGGGAAGTTAAGTGAATGACAATGATTGCAAATGACATTCATTAATCCCAATGAATTTTCCTCAATAGTGGACTCATTATTGAAGGCGTTGTCTGGTGTTGATGTCCGCGACGGGCATGTTTTGCTTGTGGCGTTTGAGTGCCGCGTTGTTGCATGTCCTTTATTTGTGACGCGCTATTTTGTAGTTTTAATTGATTCGCTTCTGCTTTGCCAAAAGTCCGTTTCAGTCTACGTCGTGCATTGTTTGTATCGAGCCTTGTCCGTTTTTGTATGTCGGTCAGTTGAGCTTTCTGCTTTTGGAGTCTTGCTTGCTTGTTTTCTGGCAGGTCATATGCGCGTTGTACACGTCTTCGTTCATTTATTCTGTCTATTCGCTCCCTTTTTTGTATGTCTGAGTCGCGTGCTCTTTCTTTTGAAATCGTGCTTGTTTCGATGCAGCACTTTGAGACGCGCGCTGTATGCGTCTACGTTCATTGTGTCTGTCCATTTGGGCACGTCTCTGTAACGGGGTTACTTGAGCTTTGCGTTTTTTGATCCGAGCCATTTTTTCTCCCGGAGTTTCCGAAGCGCGTTGTATGCACCCCCGTGTATTTTGTTGTTTCATTCGTGTTCGTGTGTTTGGTCCCGTTATCCGATCCGAATCGTTTTGTACCCGTGACCGTGTATTCATGACTTGTTTGTTCCTCAGCGTGCGAAATATGGTTAAGTAATAAGGAGGATCGCACTCACTGTTAATATGGAGCCTTTTCTGCAGTTGAACGGTTAATAGTGCTTTATTGTAAGGAGATCCACCTATGCTGCCTAGTGTGAAGGTGTTGAGATGACGTATGTTTAATATGGACGTTTCCTTTAGATATGTGGCTTTGGGTGTCACTTCTTATTGATGTGTATGCTGGGTGAGGATTGTTGTTGAGCGAGCGTCTTCTTTCTTTTTGTGTTCCAGGGGCTTGTTGAATCCCCCTCTTTGTGTGTCCCGTCCGTTGCTTGTAGGGTGTGTGGGGTGGTTTTGTGTTCTTTTTTTTTTGTGTTCCATGGGCTTGTTAAATCCCCCTCTTGGTGTGTGTCCCGTCCAGTGCCTGTAGGGGGGGGGGTGCCTTGCTGTTGTGCGCGAGCGTCTTCTTTTTTTTTTTTTTGCTAGTTTCGTGTGCAATGGGTTTCGTGCTTTGCCTGCGTTTGACTACTTTTTTCTGTGCCTTTTCCTTTTTTCTGTGCTCGCGCCGCCTCATTTCTTTGACTCCTTTTTTCTGTGCTCACTCCTTTTTTCTGTGGTCTTGTCCGCCTCTCGCGGCCCCTCATCCGCTTCTCGCGGCCCCTCATTTCTTGGGGCGCCTGCGCAGTACGTCTTTTTGCGGCTACGGCCCATGGCCAGATGTCCCTGCGTCCATCCGGTTTAGCATTCTCGGTTAGTAATATGGATATTAGATTAGAAATATTAATTAGCCAGACTTGGTGCAATGTACAAAATGTGATCAGGCAGACGAATAAGTACTTAGAAAGTATAGTATTTAGTTAAGTATTTAGGTTTACTATTGAGTTAAATATGAGCTAAAGAGATGCGACTTAAGTTATTAGAAAATGGGAGAGAATTGTCCCATGAATTGGTTGACTTACCAAGAATTGATACACTGAAACTGTATTGCAAAAATGTTAACCCAAAATCAATAACCATATCAAATGAGTTCAAAATCCTAAATTAATTATTTTCCTAATAGTTTTTTTATTAAAATTTTTCCTTCTATCATTTATTACTCAGACACTGAGTTATAGAGTGTGGTAATTTAGAAATTGTGTTAACCCTGGGTCAAAACAATATTTGACTTATAGTATTAAATGATAGAACAGCATTTCTGTTACAGGTATCCAGACTCTTGTCTCCTTATTGATGCCTTTTAATGGAAATGACCTGAGTGGTAGGGTCCCTCCACAGTATATTTCAGTAAATTAGTTTATCAATTTGTGACTAGTTAAATAAAGCGGTGATTTTATTCTGCGAAAAGTAGATCATGTATGCATTATGTATAATGTATATACAGTAAATCATGTCAAATGCACTGTTATTTTAGGACTCTAATATAGATCATGCACAATGGTTTGTTTAATTTCTGGTGTACTGTCTTCCTATTGAATAAATGAGTGATATGCTCTTTGCTTTCAAGCCTTTCACACTCCATTGAGTTCAATATGCCCTTCTGGACAAATCGGCAGTTATAATCTAGTAAACAAATTGCCCTTTAATGCCTTTGCATTTCTTCGCACTCAGCAGAAAGTATGTGTTTAAATATGGGCTTTAAAAAAGAACATGAACTTGTTTTGCATGACCCACCTTGAATGGCTACAAGAAACACCTGTAGGCAACACAGAGCCTAGAAACTTGATACATGAACATCATGGTTGGCCAAGAGTGTTTAATCATTGAGAAAGCCAAGTCCTGAAAACTCATTTGTGTGTTTGTTTAATTAAACACAACATTAACAGTTGATATGCTCAGCACTTTGTGAAGTTAGAATTTAATTGAAACAAACAGGTGGAGTGTAAAGGATGCTGGCCCAAACAGAATAGGGTGGACAGCTGGCCAAAATCTCCCTCAATTCAAAGTTTTTTTCAATTAAAGTGGCGACGTTGTGGCGGATGGAGCACCACGATGTGTTTGCTTTAATTAAACCTGATCTTGGGGAGATGCAACGAAAGGTCAGGAAGTCAGGAACTCCCAGGATTGCAGTTCACCAGCTAATGAACTGACGTATCCTCTAGAGCACACTGCAATTTATATTGGGAAGAAAAAAATGAAAAACCCATCCAACAGACAGCTCTAAAGGAAAATCATTTTTGTTACCTTCACTGCTGTCAATAAATTAAAAGTATGCCTTCCTGTAATAAGTGACTTGTGTGATTCTAATGTATAGGACAAGGCATACTGTACTGCTCTTAAGAGTTGTTTGGCACAGTGAGCTGTTGGCTCCCTAGTGTGCCACACCATGGATACCATTCAATCTGCCCTCCTGATGGTGTGGAACATCTGGTTCGTTTTGTTGAAATGCTGCCTTAGGGGAACAATGTATTCTAGATACTGGTCTAGTATGTTGTTTAGCTGTGAATAAAATTAGCCACAGGAAATAGACCTCTTTAATAGTGACATGACGTGTCCTGTAAAATAGGCAGGTATAAACACTTTCAGTTACAATATGAAATTAACACTGACTGTGTATACAGGTCATCGCTGTTTTTGACAAAAAATACAGTAAACAGTAAAAGCTACAGTATTTGAAATATTAAGATTACTAGTTCAGTCACCACCCCTGACTCATCATGTACTAAGTATTTAATCTACCAGCAGAGGTGGCCTTAGACGTGTGCAAGGCCTAGGGCTGACCAACCCTACACGGGGCCGGTTATGTCAAACGCTGTTACCTGGTATGTGTGGACTGTATAAACTTGCGTGCAAATTTAATAAAAATAAAGTTAACATACACCATATTTTCTCATTACAGTATTCAGCTAAATTTTTGCAAGATAACATGCAGACTTTATCAAAATATAACTGGAAAATATAACTTGACAAATCCGCTCAAATGGAATATGCAGACCTCAAAAGTGGGGCACCTAACCTTAAGTGTGGGGCCTGGGGCAGTCACCCCACTTTCCACCCCCAAAGAATATACATTATTTAAGGAATGAAGAATAAACATTATTTAGAAGGCAGAACATCAGGTATCTTATTAAAATATTAATAATGACTATGTTGGGGTTGCTGAAATCTGAATATTTGTTTAATCTCTTTTTATTTTAGTCTGTCTAGGTTGTAATCTCAACCTGAACAGAGCCAACAGAGAGAAATTGTACCACCTTGTAGCTGTAGCTAATTCCCTGAGGAACTTGCTCATAATCTGCTGCCAAGCAGAGGTGGCAGGATTGTACCTGCCTAATGCAAGATATCCTATCAGGGCTAAAAATAGATACCAGCAGGGTGTGCCTTTATAATGCGGGCATCTTTATGGTACAACTGCTCACAAACACTGCGATATGACCCTTGTTTGATTACTCTCATGTATAAAGCCAACAAAACAGAGATGAAGGTGTTTAAATGTAGGGAAAGTAAACATTTTATTTGTAGGCCTTTAACATAATTATCATGTAAGATATCTAACACATGAATAGAAGTTGGATATATGATTATACTAGACTACAATATAATGTGCAGTATTTATTGTGTAGCTGTGAATATAAAAGTCATATTGTTATTATTGGTATTGCTTTACCTTTCCAAACTAAGTACTGCTGCTGTTTTGTAGAAGGTCAATGATGTTTTTGTTAAAGTTGTCAGTATCATTCATATTCTTATCTTGTTTATTATTACGCTGTTCACATAAATACTGTACCATTGACCTTCTCATCTTCATTATTATAATTACAGCCAATCATATTAACATACACTGCAAAAAATGAAATCTAAGCAAGTGAAAAGTATTTATACCATGACATTAAATCTTGTTTTCCTTATTGTAAGAATTATTGACTTATAAAAAAATTTGTAATACGTTTTTTTAAGCTTACATTAAGAAATCTTGTCAAGTAAATTTTGCTTGCCCCATTGGCAGATATTTTTGCTAAATAAAAGCAAAACATCTCCCATTTAAAGTTTTTTGTGTCTAGTTTTTGTATATGCATTTTTTGCAGTGTACTAATTTCCACCATTATTTTTGTTCTTCTTTGACATTAAATTATTATCATTGTCATGTATTGATAGGGCAGCATAGTAGTTAGTACTGTTGACTCATGGATCCAGCATTCTTGGTTCCGATTCCACACCCAGTTACTGGCTGTCTGGTGTTTGCATGTTCTCCCTGTGTCTGTGAGGATCTTCCTATAGATACTCAAATTTTCGTGTTACATTTCGTAACACGTGAAGGTTAAGTTACTCAGCGATTCAGGATTGGCCCAGTCGAGTGTGTATATGTGTGTGCGCGTGCGTCCGTGAGGGTGAGTGGGCTATGCGATGGACTGGCACACTCTCCAGGACTGTTTGCAACTGGGGTAGGCTCTGGCCCCTCAGTACCCTGAGTAGTTTTGTAATGTTGTGATGTGTGCAACACAATTTTTGAATTGTTTACTCCTATCACTAGATCAAATTAGTGTTTATATAGCATTTTATCAATAATTACATTATACTTGCTATTATTTTAATTTATACTGTTATTATAATTACCTGCAATATCAGATTTGTTTATGTTGTCAGCAGAAGTAACACCTGTATTAGGACCCAAGGCATTATTAGTAACAGTAGTAAAAAAAAAAAAGTATTTGTACTTTACTTTGTACAGTATTTGAATCATTGTTATCCTTGTTTAAAATAGAAATGCTCAGGAAAGAAAGCAGCCAGAGGTTTTCAAACAATATGAAGCACTACAGACTGTTACATGCCTAGGCAGAGAGTTACAGCAGCCTCATCATATTTGGTCTGGGTCAACATTTTTACAGGTTTAAAGAAACGGTATGTGTCTTAGTGTTTTATATATACTGTATACAGCAACCAAGCCATTTTATATACTGTAATCGAACCATTTCTTTCACAGTTCTGATCAAAATTAATCATTATGACAAAATGATAAAATAAATCTCCCGTATTATTAACAGAAGGGTAAATTTAGGTTTTGATAGAAATTCTCATTTCCTTTCTAGACAGCACAAGCCCCAAACTAAGTATTGAATAACCCCAACTAATATTAACATGAGGTAAGCTCCTACCAGAGTTCTTGCTTAGACCAAATACAGTGCTCTCAGTCACCAAAGCTGCCACATTCAAATTCTCAAAATATATTTCAACTTGGCAAACCCTGTATTAACTTTTTAGACATCAGAGATCTTTGATTCTCAATTTGCTGCCATCACAAACCTGTAGTACTGTGCAACTTTCTAAAGGTTGCCCTGAACTAATGTCCTGCTAATGTCTTGTTTGCTCACTGTTATATGTCATCCTAGGTACAGTAGCATATAAAGCACTATGCTGTCCATTTTTTGTAACAATAATTTATTTATGAAAAAACATAAAAGTTGTTTGTTCCAACTGGATTAACAGTTGGCAACTATAGACCAATGAACAGAATGGTAATAAAGTATTCAATAACACAATACATTTTGCAATATAAAATCTATCTGTATAGATCCTAACCTGAGCAGAGACAGACACATTCGATTTTTTTTTGTATTAGAAATTTTTAGGATTCTAAAATTTTAGAATGGAAGGGGTGATTGTATCATATTTGATGTTACATGGATTTGTTCATTAGTAACACCACCAGACCTATTGGAATTACTGTCAAATTATTTTTCCTGATATAATATTCTAAAACCCTCTTTAATCTCTTCAGGATCCTGAGGTGCCTAACAGTATGGCATACAAGGCAGGAACCAACCAGGGTATTAGTCAATTGCAGGGCCCACTCACACACCCCTGCACAGGGCCAGTTTAGAATTACTAATTCATCTAAATGCATGTCTTTGAGGTGTAGGAGAGCAGTGAATAGGGAGAGCAGGAGGGAGAACTCTATACAGACAACAACTAAGTGTACAATTTATACCCAGGGCACTGAATTACCAAGGCAAAAGAGCTAGCCGCTGTGCTGTCCAATGACATCTCCTTGTTTCTGTAAACTCTTTTTTGCCATTACTGTTTCACCGTGAACATCTGGTCTGTAAAGAGAAAATCCATATTTAATAACCAAAAAACTGATAAAAAAAGCATAGAGTTAGATAAAAAGTAAAGTCAAGAAAAAATACAAAATTCACTTTACTGTTCTTGGTGTGCTACTTAAACTGCCTAACTACAGAAGGTAGAAACAATCTTCTTGCATTGAATTTATAGTTCAAAGGATGAGAAGATTACTGACAATTTAATAAAAGTTTTTTTTTTAGATCTAGGTCAGCAAATAGCTGTGTATGTTGGTATACATAGACACTGATGATGAGACATCTTTTCTCAAAATGCATCAGCTATGCTTTTTGATCCCACATTATGAACTCTGGACATAGGACGTCATGTTTGGACTGTGCCCAACACTGAAAATTTTAATTCTATGAACTCTTGAAAACTAGTTGGTTTACTTAAAGTGAATATAGAACATTTTTAGCTCCCTTCACTTTCTGTAATTTAATTTTACTGAATAAATTTGCCATTTTTGCCCTTCAATTGACAATCAGTAACCCAGAATGACAAAGTAAAAAATATGTTTAAATAAAGGTTTGCACATTTATTAAAAATCCAAAACAGAAGTCTCTCAATTATATAAGTATTCAGACCCTTAATTCAGTTTTTTGCAGAAACAATTACAGCTTTGAGTCTTTTTTAAATCTCTAACGAGTGTTGCACACTTGAATTTAAGCATGTTTAATCCATTCCCCCTGGCACATCCTTTTAAGACATAAACATAGCCTCTGTAAGCTGCCATCTTCAGGCCTTTCCACAAATGTTCTATGGGGTTTAAGTCTCGGCTCCTTCTGTGCCACTCAGGGACAGTCAGAGATTTGTCCCAATGACCCTCCAGCATTGTCTTGGCTGTATGCTTCAGGTCATTGATGTGTTTCCCCATCTAATCTTTGCCTCAGCATAATTTTATCATGAAGTTGTAAAAAGAGTCCCTTGCACTTCATGGCTTACTTTTTGTCCTGACGTGTAGTGTGAATCGTGGGACTTTATATACATGTGTGTGTCTTCCTAAACAATGGCGGGTCAATTCACTTTGCCACAGGTGAACTTCAGTCAAGTTCTGGGCACGTCTCATGGATAATCAAAAGCAAATAGGATGATCCACAATCTGAAGTGTCACAGCAAAGGGTCTGAATACTTTTATGAATGACAAATTTCAGTTTTTTTTATTTTTAATAATTTTGAAAACCTTTCTGGAAGCATGGATTTCACTTTGTCATTATGGGTTATTGACTGTAAATTGATGGTCAAAAATGGCCAATCTTTACAATTAAGAAACTATGTCTATGACACAAAGTGTGCAAAAAATGAAGGTATATGAATACTTTCTGAATACATTTTATATGTATATAATTTCCCATACATAGCCTGTAGTTTTAGAAATCATTTCATAACACAATCATCTAAAGCGCTAAATTATGTAAATCTAGCTTCAGATACAAAAAAAGCATAACAGATTTTACATTATTACTATATATTTATCAAAATGAAAGTAACATGCTGAAGCAGTTCCTATTGATGTGGCTTTCTGTACTTCTGTTAGAAGCAATATAAGCACATTTTTATATTACTAAGCATATTCTTTTATTAAAAATCTTCTTTCAACCACCTGTTCATGGTACAGTATTTTTCTTTCTGAATGTTGCAAGTTGTCTTGGTTTTAAAAATAAACTGAGTAGTATTTTATTTCAAATTACCCAAACCAGAAACACATGGCTTTGTATCTTCCATAGTACTGAAAAGTGAAGAATGATCTAATCTTTTGACATAAACGTCCTCATTCATTTGCTATTCCAGTCTCCAAGTTGATGTACGCATGGACAAGTTCACTTTGTGTGTTTGTGCAATACAAAACAGTATTATATCATGGAAACAGCCATAAAGTATCACAAAAAATAAGGTTTTCTTTGTCATATTATAGCATAAATTCATCAATCAGGAAACATTTTTATCTTATTTTATTTAGCCTGGGTATAACTGTATAAATAGCCTGGATTGTTACTCTGGGATTTTTACATTCCCTTTTACCTTTTTCTAATTTAATAATGGCACTAGCAGTTGAAAGCATTCCTCATATGCAAAAAGAAAAAATATTTGTACAAATTATGTACTTCTTAGAAATAGCTATAATCTCAGGTCTTATTTTTTGTTTTCATTGTTTGCATTGTTTGAGCTGTGTTTTTGACAGTATGACCCAGTCTAACAGTTGAGCTGTACTGAAAATAAAAAACATGGACTTATTCCTGATTTTATTTTAATATAATTTGAATTTTAATGGATGTCATTATCTTTTTTTTGCCACTGATCTACACAAAACATTATGTCAAATTATAAATAAATCAAATAAAATTTAGTGCATGCATCAACTCATTTTCACAAACCTCTTATTGCAGCAGAGCCTTGGCAGGCTGTTCCAGAAGAATGGGTGTAGAGTAGGAAATCAGCCTTGGGCAGGATGCTAACCCATCACAGAGTTGTGCCAGGCCAGTTTTAGAGTCACACATCAACTGAAACTACACTACATTTGTGGGATATAGGAGAACTAGTATCTTGGGAAAACTTATAAATAATTATATGTGAAAAAAATATTGCTTTTTCTCTATATAAAAATAAATCTATGCAAAATGTATCTTAATTTTTCTCAATACATCATTTTAATTTTCTATTTAAATAAGTTAACATATTCAGATACGTTGGAGGGCGGCAAATTGAAGCCCCGCCCTGAGTGGCGCGAACTCGAGCTATGCCACTGTCCTTGGTTACTGTTTATTGTTTTCTTTCTTAAGCTGTAAAGGAAATTGTGTTAAGTTTACATGTTAAGTGCTCCACATAATTAAATTGATTGCTTGATGCATTCAGTTCATCTCCTTTTCATTACATTTTATCTTGGAAAATTCACAGATTCTCATTATACTGTATATTAAAAATTCTGGCTTACCTAAGCTTTTTTGATATTTCTGACTTTTATGAGCCTTACAGTACAGTGCAAAGAGAAGGACAGCCTCTGCATTTCAGACTTATTCGATGCAGTTTGCGTAAGAACAAGCAGGTTGTGCCAACCACTGGCAGCTATCCCAGGGCTGATCGTTTACCAAACCAGCACACATAAAACTTCCAATTACCTTAATGCTCAATAGATTCCCGAAGCTCACTATCCTCCTCAGCCTATCTCTGTCTTTCAACTGGTCTACAATGAGCGGAGGTGTGTAGTGGAGAGTGACGCTGCCCTAGAAATGCCATTCTCCTTTTGACACAATGCAGTCTGTTCCAGTGCTGTCCAAGAATGTTTGCCAAAGTCCAATTTCATCTGTAGGAAGCACCAGCCAAATGTTTTCCCTCCCACTGAGCACTCCGCATTGTATTTGCCACACGCCAGTGTTGGAGTGGATGTCTGCTAGTATACAGATTTTTATTTTCTGCTTCTGAAATATTTTGTTGTTCAGATTGAAATTTGAGATATTACTTAATGTTTATGCTTTATTTAGAGCAAATTTTACTATGTGCCCTGCTGTTTTTCTAGATCCCACAATTTTCTGGTGCAGTCTCCACCTCTGGCTCATAGGTCCTCTTTACCCAGCATCAGCATACATTTTATATCTGGATATGTTCAAGGCCAGATTACATTGTGTCCTCATAGAAATCCAGTATCACCTTCCTTATACAAGTGAGCTTCGGTTTAATTTGGTTGTTGTATGTGGAAAGGGAAAAAAAGTGGTCTGAGTGACCTGATTAAAGGGCAGTGTGTTCAAGTGCTATTTAATAAAAGTGAGATCACCAAAAGTGCATGTTAATTCCAGGTATAAAAGAGGCCCCAGTGTGAGCCCAAGAATGTTGTATAACCTGCCTTTGCTCCTGTTGTTTGAATATGAATCTCAATTCTTTATCATTAAAGCATGATAATGCATGTAGGAATGGTCTCCATTTAGAGTAAAATAAAGATTGATTGATAGAATAGGACATGTGCCTACCATAACAGAGGCATTGGTTGAGTTGACATTAGTAAGACTGTGAATAACAATTAATTACATTTATATAGTGCTTTTCTCACTACTCAAAGCACTGTACATAGACAATAGGGGAGCCACTCCAACCATCACCAATGTGTAGCATCCACATTATAGCACCAGTACACTTACCACACATTAGCTATTAGGTGGTGAAGGGGCGAGAGAGATAGACAATTAGAGACAGGATGGTAAGGGGGCCAGAATGGACAAGGCCATGATGGGCAATTTAGCCAGGACAACAGGATAAACCCTACTCTTTGAAAAAGATGCCCAGGGATCTTTAATGATCACAGAGAGTAAGGATGTTGGTTTTACATCTCATCCAAAGGACTGCACCATATTTACAGCATAGTGTCCCCATCACTGCACTGGGGCATTGGAATCCACACATACACCACAGGGTAAGCGTCCCCTGATGGCATTACCAACACCTCTTCTAGCTGCAACCTGTAGCTTTTCTTTAAATGGTCTCCCATCCAAGTACTGGCCAGGCCCTAACATGTTTAGCTTCAGGTGGATGACATTTTCTGAAGCGCAGATGGCATGGCTTTGCAACACTTGTCCTTTCATTATAATTAGCTACAGCAAATAGATGCTGCTGTTTCCTGGAGCCACAAAAATGTGTGCATTTGTACTTTAGTTGTTTTTAGTGACTTGACATTACATGGGCCTGTCTGTTGATGCACCTCCACAATCTCATCATTCAAATTCATCATTCAGTCTCATCATTCATGAAGGTTTGGGTCTCAACTGTCTGTTGAAGCATTTTACAGAAGGATTTAAAGATATGAACCTTTTGTTTTTAACTAAAATTCTAGTTGTTTACACCTTTCATGAATATAATTGTTTAATATGAAAGGTACCCTACAAAATGTAAGGCGGAGTAATTAATTTGATGTACTTTTTTAAGTCTTTGTTAAACACTTGAAATATTTTTATTAGTGGAAATAATATTAATATTGTGATATGTACAGAAAACAGTGACATTCATATTATCACAGGTGCCACACAAAACAAGTACTCCCAGATGGGCTTAAAGTGGAGAAGGACAAACAAACTGTGATTGCCTTCACTACACTATTGGCATGTAGACTTATCTTGCTCAACTGGAAGAATCCTAACTCTCCTCTTTTAAGTCAGTGGGTAACTGATATTATATACTATTTGAAACTGGAAAAAATCAAATTCGCACTTAGAGGATCTGTACAAAACTTTTTCAAAACCTGGCAGGATCTAATCAATAACATTTTAGAATAAATATTTAAATTGAGGAAGCAGATTCTCTCCCCTCTTTTTCCTTTTTTTTTCTTTTTTTCACTCTATTTATCTTTATTCATTTATTAATGTATCTATTTGCTTATTTTTACTAGCTTAAAGTTTTACTCTGTTGGCCTAGCTCTCTTTTTCTCTTTTTTGCTCCAAACCTATTTTTGTAAAACTTGACTTATTTGTATGGAATGTTATTTGATTTAAAAAAAATCAATAAAATCAAAAAAAAAAAAAAAAAACGAAAAAAAAACAAGTATTTCAAAGTCACATTTCTAAATTACTTTGTAACATCATTCACTTGAAAGATACCACAGTATATAAAGAAAAGAAACATATTACCAGGTTACTGGCATAATGCGAGTCATTTTTATCTAAACACTTTGATTTATTTTTTCTGAAAGTGCATTACTTTACACATCAATGGTCTGATATGCACTAAATATTTTAAGACAAGTGGCCCTGCAGTCTCAAGCAAATTAATATTTTTCAACACATCCCCTTTTTATCCAGTTTTTTCATACAGGGCACTGGAGCCTATCCCATGCAGCATTAGGTGAAAGGGAGAAAGAAGGAATGGTAGGGGCTGTAAGTCCATGATGCAGTAACACTCATGCTTGTAGTGTTGACATTCAATTTCCTGAAATGTCTTTGGCCCACTAAAGAAAATCAGGTATCCTATCAAGAAATCAGCTTGAGGTCCAGATTGTACAAGAAGCTCACACTTCAACACTTGTGTCAACATGGTGTCCAATCATAGGAGGAGTGGTATAGAAATATACTTTGCTGCCATCTAGTGAAAGAAAAGCAATAAACTAAACTCCAGAATATTCTTTAAAAAAAACCCAGAATATTCATAAAGTTTTTTTATATAGTATCCTAAATTTTAAAACTATAAATATCCTAATTTTTAAACCATAAAAATTACATAGTTTGTAGCATGTTCTTTGCTATAGTACATAATTTAAATGTTACTGATTCATCACAATGTTGACTCTAGACACTCTAGTCTTCAGATACATATTATGAAGGGCAGAATAAAAAACCTCCAGCAAAGAGAGAACACCACACTGCCACCAAAACAGCAGGATGGGAGATGTTAAGAGATGGGATACTCTGAGATGTGTGTGCTCTGGAACTGGAACAACAAAGAGAGTGATAGTTACAGAGGAGTGTGATAATAATTCTCCAAGATTCTAGACTGCAGGCAAAACACTAGATCCTGTGGGTGTTTAACCATCTACCTACAGTTAGAAAGAAGCCAAGGGTCACTGGCGATCATCAAGAAGACCACCAGAGTTCAGGTTGGTAGCAAACAGCTCCTAGCTGGAAGAGATTGAACTCTGCTGCCCACATGATGGAACAGGCACCTCAGAGGTCATACTTTACTTCAGTAACACCAGGGTCAGCGAGATGGACATTGAGCATTATCATTAAGTGGGCAAAGAAGGGCCCTCAGAACTCCAAAAATGTTCCACCCTTCTAAGGAAGTGTGTAGCAGTAGGAGTCCGAGTGCTCCTGTGATTTTAAAAGTGGTGTATTAATTTATTCATCTTGTTTGTGTTGTTCCATTTGTACGTTATGGTAGGAAGAAGCAACCTTCTGTGCTGCCATTTTATGTTTCTAGATTTCATGTACAAAACATTTTTGTATGTCTGATTACTATGAGGCCACATTATTTTTAGGAAAGCAATGGATTTACCCCATTATGGCAGTGATATATAAAATGTCCACTTGCATCAAGCTGTGTCCAAGCTTTAGCTTGTTAAAGATGATACCTGATGAAAGCCTTGCACTCAAGAAATTAATAAAAAATAAATCTGGGCAAGAATGACTCTTGTTTCGACTATGACTCCATCTTTGTCTTTAACAGATTTTGATGGACAAACTAACAAACTAGTACAATATCTTTACCTCATAACTTTGAATATCTTTCAATTTGTCAGTAAAAATACATCTAAAATGTTCTCCAACTCTTTCTCAACATAATCTGTTTGATTGGATATTCAGGATTTCCTTTTTGAACATTGCAGGAAGGTAAAGGATTGTGTAGTTGACTCAATGTCTTAACTGTGTCATTTTTGGCTCAATTAAGTGTTTTTTTCTTTCCTTCTCTTAGCATCTTCATTTCTTTCCTTGCCTTCCTTCTGAGTGGTTAATGTTGTCCCCGCTGTCATCTTGTGAGGAGGCTGGCCATTCTTCCCAGCTTTCTTTTCTTCAGGTTGATTCACAAGAAGCCTACCCAGTACCTCATCATGGACATATTATTGTCAGATACAAGAGTCTCAAGTGCAAAGATCCTTTCGCATTTAACTTGCCAATGAAACTATCATAATCAAAATAAATAAGTTACAGATTTATAGGGACTATACTGTCACATGTACAGGAATCAGTGAAAGTCTAACTTGCATGTGCTAATCAATATTATGTCTTTGGAAGTTGTGTTGTATGGCAGATAGACAGTTATTTGTGATGGATGTCACGCTGAAAAGAGCTATATAAGATGACTGAATTTATTAAATGGTACTGGTAAATATATATGAAATTATTTTTGAATTTTCACTCACATTGGCCTTTTTGATAAAAAAAAATCTTAAAGCGTGAAAATCATAGTAGTATAGAAATAGTCTGGATAGGAGCAGATATTCACTAAGGTGGGGAAGGACCTAAAAGCTGGGCCTCTGTGGAGGGAGCTTTTGTAACAAAGCTTCATTTCTAGCTATCGCTTACATCAACATCTGTCCGCTGTGTTTACAGATCTAAGAGATAACACAAGCCCCGTGAGAGGCCCAGACCTGGGTTTCAAACATGTTTAACATTTCTCCATTTCTTTCATGATTAACACTGGTTCTTTTGAAAAAGTTCAAAGGCTAGAGAGAGGCTCAGGCAACACTCCTCTGGTCCAGGAGGTTCAGATGCCTTGAATCTGACAGGAGAGTTCAGCTTAACCTTATAACTGCCTCTCAGGTAAACCACAGTCTGTCTGCAGGGATGTTTGCTTTCCTATTAATAGCATTAGAAATGGGGAGAAGAGGTTGCAGCCTAATAAAGTAAAAAAATATTTTCAAGTATTGCTAAATTTTAACTACAACTAGAGGAAGTCAGTAGATAAATTACTGCTACCAATGGCCTGAGGAGACTTGTGATTGTCCTTTATACAGAGTCACATTTAGCGTCAATGAGACATGAATCAGGATGTTGCAGGTATGAAGGGGATTGCAGTTTGCAACAAACCCTATGCCACCTTGTACTTCTGACAAACATCACGCACATCTTCTACTTTTTATGAGACAATCACATTTAGATGCTGCATGTGTCAAGCTACTGCAGTATATGGCTATTTCACACTGCGGATGAAGGTAATTGCATGCCAGCAGCTCTGGATGGTTAAGATTATGGAAGACAAAGAAGATCACTTTGATCTTAAAAAAGTGCTTCCATGCCACGAGAATACTTTTTGCTATCCACTGTCAACCTTAAGCACTATTAAGGCCAGTATGTAAAAGTTGTTTAGAGCTCTTAATTATATTTTTTCTCTAAAAGGTTTACATCCTCAGTACACTTTATTATTTGCCGGATAGGGAGTTTCCACTCAGTCATCTAGTCCCATCCATCCTGTTACACTCTTCCAGACAGCTGCCTCCATATTTTCTTACAAACCAGTGATGTCTGTTTTATAACACCATCACTTGTTTTTAAAATGTATTTTAGGGAAACTACCAACAGGTTTGTTTTTTAAGATTCTATTATGCTATAGTGAGGACTTGATCCCTAGTTCAGGTGTCTTTTCTTTTTACAGATCCTTTTTATTGCCTTGTAAATATTTTGTACAATCTGTTTGAGTTTCTTTACTATTTTTTCATTATTTTAGAGTATTGTTTTATTTATTATCTTTTACTACTTTGATGATTTTTTTTTTTTGTTCTTTATTTCGCCTTATACAATTTCTTGTATTAGGAATTTGGTAGTTTTCGCATACCCCTTGGGGTCAGAGCGCAGGGTCAGCCATTGTACAGCGCACCTGGAGCAATTACAGGTTAAGGGCCTTGCTCAAGGGCCCAGCAGAGCAGTGGCCTTTTTGGCAGTGACGGGGTTTCGATCCGGCAACCTTCGGGATACCAGCGCAGATCCTTAGCCTCAGAGCCACCACTCCGCCCTAAATATTATTATATGTTTACTAGTTTTTCATTTTATGTCCTTTTAATGTTCATCTTAAGGAGTGGGGCCCCCAATGCCTCATCTTCTGAGATGCACCGGGGCCTATATTAGCTTGTAAAAGCTTTCTTTTGCTCTTGTGCTCTTTTTCATATTTTGCTCATAAAATATTTAACTATATAAGCACTTTGTTCTTGTCATTAGGGCCAGGGGATTTAATACTTCCTGCTCTCTCTTTCCATGAGAAATATAAGCATAGCAGGCTGCAAAGCCCACTTCTCGGGTTTGGAGCCAGGCTTTCTTTGTTTTCAGGCCTCCTAGAGCTTTGACGTCTAGCTTGGAGGTGAAGCCTCTTTTTCTAGTTTAATGGAGCCAGGCAATCATAACAGTTTCATAGGGGCCCCAGACACCCAGGGACCCCTGTATTTCACACCTTGGCCTCTAGCCTCAATGATTTGCTGCCCATTTCATTGATTGATCCCTATGCCCAAAAGGACAGTTAAATCAACAGGAATTACAACAGAAGAGTTGAGCAATTACCTTAGAAAGGGCTGCACTATGCTGTGAATGATAAGGAAATGGAACAATTCTAATTTTCAACACTTTAGTAGATTTCAAGTCAAATTAAATTTCCTTTAGCCTTATTTTACTTAGGAAAGACATAATCTGTCCATCCATTCTGGAGCTTGTTTACTCCAGTTCACAATTTGTACCTTACCCCACTGAGTGTAAGCCAGTCTGTTGTAATGCACACTGGTTCAATTTAGAGCTGTCAATTAACCTAATCTGCTTGTCTGTGAAACGTGGGGGGAAAGCTGGAGCACCCAGAGAAAACACAAGCAGGAAAATCTGCCCCTTTGAGATGGGTCCAGCTGCAGTCTGACTCAGTTCCATGATTCAGTAGCTCCACTGGAGAGCCAATCGGATTGCAGGTTTCTGTCACTTGGTTTACTTGACTTAAGTCAGATAACCCTTCCCCACCCTAATCGTAAGCATAGTGTAACCAGTTGTTATCACTGACTATATAATATAAAGCGACACCCTGCTGAATGGAGTGGAGCTCTGGAAGTCCACAGCTTGAGTCTACTGGCCCCTTTGCCAATAAAATGTAATGTCAGAGAAATATTGAAGCCTTATAATCTGCAGATAACACAGCAGTGAGGCTGTTTTTTATTTTAATGTAAATACTCAGTACCGGAATATACTTCAGCTCATGTTTCCTGTTCCATTCATTTCCAGATAAGTTAGATTGCTTGCATGTGTTACTTTTACAAGCACAAAGATCATGTAGTTTACCTGTTACAATTTCAAGCAGCAAAAGAAGTAACCTGGTATGATGAAAGCCACTGCCACCAGTCTTACAGTCTGGTTTAATAGAGACATGTTTAAAAATTCAACAATGCTTTTCAATGGGGGTATTTGAAATGTCAAATCTTTTGTACAGGATGATCTAATCGAGATGCCTCAACAGACCTATTATTAACTCTCTTACAGTATGTTAATAGTTACTTATTATTTATTTATCACATATTTTATAAATTATTTTATAACGCACACTATTGCACTAATTTAACAATGATTTTACTGTATTGATATTTTTAAAGTCATGTGTTATGGCTATTGTCCTTTATGGTTGTCTTAAATGCATTGTCATGGAGTTCAGCAACTAAGCATTTCATTACATACTGTATTGTATGTATAATTTGTATGCGACAAATAAAATTTGACTTGACTTGAACACTAAGATGTATGATCAGATAACCAGTAAAACCTAAACCACTTTACTCAATGCCAGTTAAGGTATAAGCCAAGTTTGAAGGCCGCTATATTTATATAATATAAATCTGTGATGCACTATTTGTTCTGACACCTTTATCTCTTGGCCAGCATTACGTTTTTCAGCAATGTGTGCTACAATAGCTCTTCTGCAGGATCAGACTTGATGGGCTAGCCTTCGCTCCCCACAAACATCAGTGGGATTTGGACACCCATGGCTCTTTTGCTGCTTCACAGGTTGTTCTTTCTTGGAACAGTTTTGGTCGGTACTAACCACTTGTCTTTCCCAAAAATTTCTTAATTTTTTTTTCCTACAAAAGGTCTTTTTTGGCAGTTTTTTCTTGTCTTCTTAGGGAATCAAGGCTGGGGGGGCTGCCAAAAACAAGGCCTGTTAAAGCCCATTGTGGCATTCATTGTGTGATGTTGGGCTATACAAGAAATAGATTGTTGTTATTGCATCTCAGGAACACCCCACAAGACCTGCTGTTTTGGAGATACTCTGACCTAGTCATCTAGTAATGACAATTTAGCCCTCAGATCCCTATGTTTGCCCATTTTTCCTCCTTCCAGTACATTACCTTCAAGAACTGACTGTTCACTTACTGCCTAATATATCCCGCCTATTGACAGTTACCATTGTAGTGAGATATTTGCTTCACCTGTTGGTGGTTTTAATGGTGCGTTTATCTATTTCACTGTTCACTCACTGCCACTTTCTTTCATGTGGGTTTATTTATCAATATGCTGCTGCTGGAGTATGTGAATTTCCCCTTGGGATTAATAAAGTATCTATCTATCTATCTATCTATCTATCTATCTATCTATCTATCTATCTATCTATCTATCTATCTATCTATCTATTTAATTGATGTATATAAAAATATTAATATATTGTGTTCTGCAAATATATATCATATATTAATATATATATTATATTAATATATATCATATACTGTATATATATATACAAGGTGAGACGAGACACAAAAATAACCAGACTGAGCTTGTGGCTTTCCTGGAAAACCATCTGGAGGTCGACCGGATGTGAATCATAGAATTATATCCCCTTCTACACACCCTCTCAAACCGCTGAACAGCTAGGTGTATCCTGTGAATAGCCCAGTCAGTATTTGCTAAACAATCGCTACACGAGTTGCCACAATAATGTCGGGTGAAAAAATCTAACAGCGAATCAACATCAAATTTCTCGCAAATCTTCTCTTTTTCCATAAAGCAGTTTTGACTGACAGAAACATTTCTGTTCTCGATCATCCTCCCTATTCGCCTGATTTAGCTCCCTGTGATTTTTACTTGTTCTTGAAAATCAAAAGTGATCTGAAGGGAACACATTTTTCATCAATGGATGAAGTGAAGACAGAAACAGCAAGCATGTAGAAGAGCCTCAAGCAAGAAGAGTTCCAGCAGTGTTTCAATCAATGGAAGATACGTATGGAGCGGTGTAGAGATAGGGAGGGGGAGTATATAGAAGGTGAGAATGTTTAGAATGCTGTAATTCATCAATAATATATATATATATATATATATACTGTATATATATATATATATATATATACTATATATATATATACTGTATATATATATATATATATATATATATATATACTGTATATATATATATATATATATATATATATATATATATATACTGTGTATATATATATATATATATATATATATATACTGTATATATATATATATATATACTGTATCTATATATATATATATATACTGTATATATATATATATATATATATATATATACTGTATATATATGTGTATATATATATATATATATATACTGTATATATATGTATATATATATATATATACTGTATATATATGTATATATATATATATATACTGTATATATATGTATATATATATATACTGTATATATATGTATATATATATATATATATATACTGTATATATATGTATATATATATATATATATATATTTTACATACATATATATACAGTATATATATATATATATATATATATATATATATATATATATATATATATATATATATATATATACAGTATATGTGTGTGTGTGTTGTGGATACAAGAACACAAACACGGAAAGGTTTTCGGGATCCACCCCCCAAGAAGCAGCTGTGTCGAACAGTGTTGAAAACTGGGCTGAAACAAGAGGACAGCAGTTGAGTTTTTATAGCTGGTGGAAGGGAAGAGGCAGAAGTGAGGTCAGCAGGAGGGCGTGGTCTGGGGACAAATGAAGAAGCTGGTTAGGGCTTAGTTTGTCTTGCCTTCTGGTGATCTGCAGAGGAAGGAGAGAAAGCGATAGTGAGCAACATCAACCCTTGACTCACCATTTTACACCCAGTTAAGCCCATCAACTGCCTCCCAAGTGCATGTGTGTGACAATATATATAGTATATGCTATACAGTATATTAATATAAATGCTGTTTACATATAGATAGCTATACAGACAATTTTTAAAGTAAATTTTACTTACTTATATTGCATAATGGCTCTCCATTTACATCACAATCATTTGTTTATTTTGCCTTTCATTTTTTCATATTATATTAGTAATTTTTGTATAATGTCAGTCAGTCATCATCCAACCCACTATATCCCATCACAGGGTCATGGGTGTGTGCTGGAGCCAATGCCAGCCAACACAGGGCACAAAGAAGGAACAAACCCCGGGCAGGGTGCCAGCCCACCACAGTTTTGTATAATGTGCTTATCTTATAACTGGCAGTTCACTTTAAATGAATACACTGAGATTAATTTCATCCAACATATTATGAGTTTTTCCTCCGGGCGCTCCGGTTTCCTCCCACAGTCCAAAGACATGCTGGTTAGGTGGATTGGCGATTCTAAATTGTCCCTAGTGTGTGCTTGGTGTGTGGGTGTGTTTGTGTGTGTCCTGCGGTGGGTTGGCACCCTGCCCAGGATTGTTTCCTGCCTTGTGCCCTGTGTTGGCTGGGATTGGCTCCGGCAGACCCCCGTGACCCTGTGTTCGGATTCAGCGGGTTGGAAAATGGATGGATGGATGGATATTATGAGTTGACGGTTGGTGCTGTGGTTGGCTCTTCTGTCACACAGTTCTATCAGACTGGGCTTAAACCAGGGGTGTCGAACTCCAGTCCTGGAGGGCTGCAATGACTGCAGGTTTTCATTCTCACCACCTTCTTAACTAGTGACCTGTTTTTCCTGCTAATTAACTTCTTTTGCCTTAGATTTAATTAACTCGACTCAGTCCCCTTAGTTCTTTCTATTTCCTTAATAAGCAGCCAAACAATAATGAGACTCAAAATGAGAAAACAGGTGACCAGCTAACCACATTATCTGAACATAAAGAAAAGTGAGGGTCTCGGTAAGGTTGATTTCTCAGGTCAATAATCAGAAACAGAAAATCAACACTTTGGGAAATGTCTGCTGTAGCAGAATGAGAGCAGCAGCAAGCCATGGAAATAAGTAACAGGTTTAATTAACAGCAAGAATTGGCTTCGCATTAAGAAACTGGTTGGAGTTTGATGTTCCAGTTTATCTGGTTGTCTGTTGGCTCGTTTCATGTCTCATTTCTGTTTGGCTGCCATTTAATGAAGAAACAAATCAATTCAGAGGACTGAATCCTTAAAAACAGCTATTAAAATGAAGGGAAAAGGAGTTAATTAGCAGTGAAAACTGATTAGGAGAAGGGTGAGAATGAAAATCTGCAGCCACTGCGGCCCACCAGGCCTGGAGTTCGACACCTGTGGCTTAAACCTACCTGTTCACTATGTGGAATGTATATGTTCTCCCTCTGTCTAAATTTTTTTTTCCCTTTAAGAATTCCATTTTCCTCCACCATCCTAAAGCTACTGCGGTGGGTTGGCACCCTGCCCAGGATTGTTTCCTGCCTTGTGCCCTGTGTTGGCTGGGACTGGCTCCAGCAGACCCCCGTGACCCTGTGTTCGGATTCAGCGGGTTGGAAAATGGATGGATGGATGGATCCTAAAGCTACGCAGTTTAGGTTACTCAGTGACTCTAAATTGTCCCAGTGTTGGTGTGTTAGACAGTGCCTTGTGATGGACTGGTGCCATGTCTAGAGTCAGTTCTTGCTTTATGCTCAGTGTATCCAGAATTGTCTGAATGCCCTGTGGCCCTGAACTAGATAGGAGGGTTGAGAAAAAGGAAGGATGGATGAACAGCATCTTTGTAATTCACAAATTTTCATTAACCTCGGCATTAAAAGGAGAAGAAACAACAAATAAGTAAGAGAAGATTCACCACTTACACACTACATGCATGCCATCTGGCACACTGCTTGCTTGTCATGGTGATGGAAAGTTGCTTTTCAATGAGCAGCACATAGTTAACACCATTTAATAGCCTAACTATACATCAAGAGCCGATGACCTGCCATAATACTGGAACTTGGTGTGTTCTGCACTTATCTTTCTAGGCCACAGTCTTAAAATTTGTCTTCTTTTCATTTATAGAAACCACCACCTTCTGGGCATGAAACTCCACATATGTGTTCAGCCATTGGGTTGTTACACTGTTACCATCACCATTCTATAATATTCTCCTATCAGGTTAATGGATGCTGCCTCAGCTCCTCAATTAAATTTAATATGCACTCCTGATTCACATTTTACTTAAAGTGAAAGGGAATTTTTATCATTACCTTATTGGTAATGTCTTTTCTTCAAAAAAAAATCACAAGAACAGAAATGTTTTAGCGCTGTACAGTGATGTGTGGGTACGGGGGGGAGCAATCAGATAAGATATGCTTTACTGGAATTTTTCCTTTCTCTATTTTAAAATTCAGAAAACCATTATTCCACAAGAACTGTGCAATAATGAGTATTTTTTATTTCCCTTTTGTGTACCTCTGACAAGCAAGAGGTAGATGATAAAATCGCACGTGTGGGGACAGAACAGCATTTCCACTTCACATTGAGAGTGATTTAATTAAAAACTGGAAGTGACAGGCCTCATTCTTTTTTTCTGTAAGAGTGAAAGCGCTTTGTATGGTGAAAGCCAGCAGCTGCAGCATTCCTTGTGCTGTAAGTGGCATATAACTGTTGATAATTTTGATCTGCAGTCAGGCTGGGTCCAATTTAACCTTGACTGATATTTCTGTGTATGGCTATGGTACTTCAGTGCTTAGAACTGCTTTCTCATTGCTCCAGGAGGCTTGGTTCAGATTCCATCCTACTGTCTGCATGGAAAGTTCTTGTTCCCCTGTGGTGGTGTGGGTTTTTCTCTTGCTTTCCACATCTCTAAAATATAAATAGAATGAAAAGTCAACAGTCTAAAGTGGCCTGGTGTGAGTGAAATTCATTATGTGTGTAAGTTTGCTATGTGATAGACTGGTTTCTAGAGTTGGTTCCTGCCTTGGGCCTAATGTTGCCAGGATTGACTCACAGGCAGTAGGTTTTTGTAGTTCATTCTCAAGGTTTATTATTTGCCATGTAAATCAGTGCTGGATTTTTCAATACAGGGGTATGTGTAAGTTCTCCCACACTTTAAACTGTGCCACAAAAAAAAAAAAACAATGGGTTGCATAAAAGGGCTTTAAGCACCAAGGCATACAAAGCAAAGGTCTGCGAAGACCACTGTAGGGTCGTAAAGTCTGACCAAGAAATCCAGATACAGGCCAGTGGCATCAGGCACAAGGAAAATGACACATTTTAAAAAAATAAATATTTTAATATATAAGAAATTGCTTCAGAGATATCTTTGAAAACTGGAAAAATTTGCTATAAACATTTTAACAGTGCATTAAATTATTAAAGTGAGTTTACCAAATATTTAATTTTTGCATAGCAACATCATCTGCCGGGATATGAATGTCAGAACCCTCTTCTTCCTAAATGCAGAAATGCCACTGACTTACTGTTTTTGTTTTGGTGCAGAAATGTTTGCCCATCCATCATTTCTCCTAGCAGCATCCCTGATTAAAGCTGACAGAGCCAAAGTCGGAACTGACAGTATTGTGTGCAAAGCAGGCAGCAACCAATCACAGTCCATGTTCACTCTTGACACTTTCACATTAACCCAGTTGAGACTCACCAGCTAACCAATCACGTGTGTCACTTAGATATGATAAAGGAACCTGAGCACCTGGAGACAACGTTCTAGTGTTGATTAAATGTTAAAAATTCAAATTAAACCTTAATAATTGATATTGTGGCACAAGAAAATGTTTGAAAAAGAATCATTCATTTTTTAGGTTATTTTGGTGATGTCATGATGCCACCATTTTGTGGTCTTTCTTCCTTTTTTTATATGATTTTATTGAACTCGCCCTCTCTGTTTTTCTGGGTCAAATTTTGTAATCAATTTTTTACTCACTTTTACCAAACTGATTTCCTTCAAACTTTGCACACACGATGATCTCTGGTGACAAAGCAATATTTCATCAGTTTTGACCAGGGATCTGTATGTTAATTATGTCAAATTGAAATTTCTTATTACCTCATATTATACTTTTAGCAAATACAAATATATATAAAAATTGTGGTGTTAGTCAAGTGGTGCAGTTAGCGTCTTGGGCTTTCTATCAAATGGTCGAAGGTTCAACACCAATGTAGACAAATTCATTAAAAAATCATTTTGATTAGTTGATATTGATGTTTTGTCAAATTACTTCAATATGACAGTTAAGCAGCATTGGTCAGTGGTTATTGTGTTGTACTTCAGTCAAATGGTGGAAGACCAATGTACACAAACTATTTTTTTTTTAATTTTACCAATTATTCATCATTTATATACAAATTTGGAGAAATACTCTTTTCAGTGATTTGGTGATATTGGCTCAGTAGATAAAGTGTTGGGCTTTTCTAATAAAGATTGAAGGTTCAATTCTTCAACAGAAAAACGCACATTTCCAGTACTTCACATGTGTAAGGTTTCACTGTGGTTAGGATTTTCTGAAATGAGAAATTAACATGAATGAATGTTACGTTTCACTTTAAGATCATAGGTTTGATTCCGCTCTGTCGCTAATGTCATTTCTGTCAAATCACCTTCCCTCCCAAGTCAAGGATTTTGTAATGTGCCGAGGACTGTATGGCATTAGGGTGGCTAAAAAATATATAAAAAAAGATTTTTAAGTGACATGATTTCATTCAAAAATGCAATCATATGTGACTAAAAATGAAACTGTGGGGCGCCCATAAAATAATTAATTTGATTTAATTAAAATGCATAAATTTGTTAAAGTGAAATTTCTAATTATTATCTGTCCTATGAGTTTTTTATGATTCTGCTGCTGTATCATTTGAATTCCCCCATTGGATTAATGACGTTTTATCTAGTGTGGTCCAATCTAATTAGCTTCAGCTACTTATGCACCATGGTATGTAGTCATACAAGGTGTGAATGGAGCTCTGTGGCACATCTAAGCAGGCATTGTACAAGCACACCACCTCGGAGGTAGTAGTCGCTGAAATGGTGGAGCCAGCTGAGCTGGCATTACAGGGGGTCCAGCCTGGACTACATAAAGACATTTGTAAAAACACACAGCACTTCCTCAGACAAAGCTGGAGATGCTGTAGTGTGGTATGACTGTCTGCTGCTGCTTCTTAACCTTGCCTCCACAATGGTACAAAGTAGAAAATAAAACTCCAATCTCCAAGAAAACACTTTTCTGTTCTGACTATATGTAACCCCTGAGCACTAAATAACTGTTAGGTCATCTTGTCATTGCTACTGATCAAGGCTGACCCTCTCCCCAGCACACTCCATGCTTTCATCACATGTTTATAGTCACAACTGGTTAAATTGTACAAATGTAAAGAATGTATGCAATCCTGCTCTCAATAAGCAAGTTAGGAAGATGAATGTATGGACAGACTGATGTGGAAAACATGTCTGGCAACATATCAGTATAATCCAGTCAAAGAACTAATAAGGCTGATAATATTGTGGATTTGTGATATAACACTGAAACCACCACATGGTGTCACTGCTGGATGACTCCACTATGCAGCTCTGCTTGGGCTACCATCAAATGTCTATTTTAAAAAGCAAATCCACAAAATGACTGCCTGGGTGGATAAATAATCTTAACATAATAGTAAAGTCCAGTTTATCCTGAGTAACCAGTCTACATGCCATGAAAAATCAAGTGAACATCTGTAGCACTTGTTCAGAGCTGTTTCTCTAAACAATGTTCATGTATTTTAGGCAAATATTTCATTAATAATTTTTTGGTAGCTTCATGTCACAGACGTCATGCCTGCTGCCTTTTCTCCATCCCTCCATTTGCTTTCAGCTTTTATTTAACCAAAAATCCTTTAGGACTGCCTGTGCAGGCTCACTGCAGTGAAACTAACATGAAAATAAATAAAACATTCTACTGTTTGTGCCTAGCCGATGATCACACAGCACCACAAGTAAATATTTTTGCTAGACTAATTGTAAACATACAGCTTCCCATAACCCCCATCATACTGAATTGTGAGAACCCTTCCTGTATCAGAAGTCAGCCATAAGAAAAATGGGCATATGCAGAAATAGTTAAGGACAAACTCACACAATGGAGACCACATTAAATTAAAACAAGTCTCACCTGGACTTCCTCACATATTTTTTAAACCCTATTTTATCTATGAAGCACTCTCTCAAGGACATCACATCTCTTTTCATGCTGTCTCCCAAGTTCACTTATGCATTAGGAAACAGAATAACTTCCAGGGACATGGGTGGTGGCCCTCTTAATCTGCAGCATACAAGCTAGTCTCCTTAGATGTTCCTACAGTCTTCAGTTCTGCATATCCTCAAATCTTATAAGCATCAAGTAATCATAAGCTTCTCCCAATTAGTAAGGTGGGAAAGTACCAGGCTCCTGAAAGTCCACCCTGGCCTCAACTTGTACTGAAACCTTTCTTCTTAATGTGGTTCCTACTAAACTGGGCTTTATAACAGCCTTGGCTCTCCTTCTCACACTTTGTCTTTTACACCACCAGGAAGATATCATCTCTGACTAAGTTTGCCATAGTTACCCTAGTAGCAGGTAGTTAGTTATACCTTGACTTGTGTTTAATTGTGGGATAAAGACCTAAAGAACAGTGTCACCTACAGTTGTATACGAAGACGTTGCATTCTGATTGCTAAATGTCATCAAAGAAGTTAAAATAAATTATTCCACAAAAACATGGGGATTTCACACAAACATTACAAGTTTTTTTCTTTATACAAAGAACTGATGAAACATGAAATAAGTTAGCAAATAGTATGACAAAGCAGGCCTTCAAAACTCAACTCAATGATATTTTGGAGAAATGAGATAAATAAGATTGATAAGTCTTGTTAAGCTGAATAGCCTGGTCTTATGTGCTAATGTTCTAACTTACCTGTACATAGTATGCCCGCAGTTAAGGGCTTAACTAGTAATAATTGGGCAAAACCTTTCCATTGACTGAAACTCGCCTCCTATTCTGTATGCTTCTGATGTTCTATTTGGAACCAGGCTGATGAAGATTGCTTACTTCTAGATTACAACTACATCGGATACAAGTGTAATAATAATAATAATAATTCATTACATTTATATAGCGCTTTTCTCAGTACTCAAAGCAATATCCACACAGGGAGGAACCGGGAAGCGAACCCACAATCTTCCACAGTGTCCTTACTGCAAAGCAGCAGCACTACCATCGCAGTAATCCATCCTATTAATAAATAGTAAGGCAAAAGACAATTTAACATATTTTTACATGTGTTATTTCATCATTCAAAAAACACTTACCAATAGTAAAGCATTTACTTGTCACCAAACATATAAATCACATTCCATATTACAGAAGCCCCCATTTCTCACATCTCTGTTTCATCATTGGTGACGTGTTGAATTTATGTATCTAGTGAGGCATTTGACGGTCCTGGCCTCATGCCATAGAAATACCCACTATAATGGAACTAACATTTCACTCCCATCCTGTTTGAAGTGTTGTGTCACACGCTCGTTTATTTTTGGATGTTGATGGTGTTCCACAGACATGGTTTACAGCATCCAAGCCACCCTATTTCTAGGCAACACACCAGTAAGTACAGTACAGGCATAGGTACTAAAGAGCTGATGATAACATAGCTACTCTTGGTTCTGGAGTCTTTGCACTCTTCTCACACTCTTCATCCTCCAATCAGCATCCTTAGCTGCTGGTAAAAATCCTTTATATCCATAATTCTGATAACAATGAGCCAGGTGAAGACCTTTTCATTCAGAGTGGCTCCCAACCACTGTCAGTTGAACTTAGTCTTTTAATGAGCATCATTCCTGGCACAAAAGAACTTGTTTCAAACTGTTCAAACCATTTGGGATAGCATCCCACAATAATCTGTAGTTTTAAAATTTTGTACATGCAAAATATACAATATATGGAGATAGATACAGTATACACAGTGTTAGGGAGTGTTACTTTTAAAAGTAAGTTAGTTACATTACTTAATACTTACAAAAGGAAAGTAAGTAAATATGTTACATAGTTATTTATTATAAAATGTAATGTGTTACAAACAGTGTGTTACTTTTGCGTTACTTTTTCTTCTTGTGAACAAAAAGCTACACATTTCACTGGCCAAAAATTATTACTGAATCCTAAACCCATGAACCTTTATGAAACCAGAAACAAAGCAAAATTGGTTCATTTTCTTGTGTTGAATAAATACTGCAGCGCCACTTTGTCTGTATCTGAGAGGAGACACACTCCTCAGGTAGATGATACCTTTCTGAGGGCCCAGGAAAACCTAGAGAAGCCAAATATTAAAAGCAGCCCCCTGAGCAGCGGTACAGACATAAAATTTAGCAGTTTGATTATGTCCCCTGACTACTAAAGCCCATCGGCTTCTTGTCTTACACCCCGCTGTGCTGCAGTGATGATCACTGGCTCACTGTGACCCTAAACTGGGCAGAATAAATTTACTTACCCCTCATCACATGCAAGATTAAATTTATACTTAATTATACTTAGAACTTTTGCTCAGCTTTTTTCACTTAATTAAACACTACACACATGCGTAACTTTTTCCTTAATAGGTGTCACCAGATTGCACAATGTTACTCCAACTGCAGCAGGCAACAGTCTTTCTGAAAAAAGGCAATACTTCTGCTAAATAATGCAGTTTTTTTTTTCTGGAGTACAGGAATACTTTTCTGTAGTAACACAGTAACACATATCTGTTTTAAATAACACAGGCATTTTTACATCAAAAAAATAAAATAAGTTTTCATTTGTGTATACAGTATATACAGTATATTGTGGAACATGACTCGGACACAGACAGGCAGACACATTTAAATCCCCCCACACACGTTTATTCACAGTGTCCATATTTACAATCAAGTGCTCAACAGTCCCCAAAGTCCTGGCCACCACACAACAATGCCTTCTCTCTCTTCAGGCCGCCTCCTGGCCTCCTCCCAGACCTTGTCCGTCTTCCACCCGACTCAAGTCCTGAATGAAGGGAGGAGGACCCTTTTATAATCACCCGGATGTGCTCCAGGTGCTTTCCGACAATCTTCCACTGGCACTCCCCAGTGTGGCGAAAGTGCTGGCTGTGTACCCGGAAGCACTCCGGGTATCCCCGATCCTCTTCCCGCCAGGGCAGACGCCCCCATGTGGTCTGGGGAAGGCGTAAGCCCTCTTCCAGTCCTCTGGGGCGTCCTGGCCGGGTCGCCCCCCCGGCCACCGGCGATAATATATATATGTAAGTACACACAGAATGCACAGAGGGGTAGACTTTGAATTCAATCCAAAACTCTAATAAGCTGCATATTTATCTGTGTCTGTTTTGGAGCATTGTGTAATTGTATTTTTCCAGTCTAGAACACTTTTATACTTGGATTTTTCAAGTGTCATTTAATTTTAGGTTATTTTGTTCACTGTTACAGCATCACATCACTGGAAGTTTGTTTGTAATTTTAAACGTTGGATCCACCATTTTGTTATTTTTTGAGGTGCTGGGACTATTTTTGTTTATGGTAACATGCCATTGCTGGTTGCTTGATCAACAAGGCATGCACTGCCAATGGTCATTTCCTATATAAGATGGCCGTATACTGGACTCAGAATATATTAGGGAAATATTTAGGAAACAAGTTTAGTCTGTTTTTTAAACTAGGATCTGGTATTTATCTCAGAATACTTTGGGATTTTAGTTGATTATATACAGTTGTCACATACGTGCAATTGGGAGGCAGCTAAAGGGCCTCAATAATAGTAGTTCCATGCCAGACCCAGGGGTGGCGAGGTGCACTGACTTTCTCTCTCAGTCCTCTGCAGACCATCCATGGGAAATCCCGCACGGTTCTAACACCATTGATAACGTCACTTCCGGTTCTCTCCCCACTTATGATGTTACTTCTGTTCCCGATGACATCATTTCTGGGTCTGGCACCATTGATGATGCCACTTCCGGTTCTGGCCTTTAAAGCCGCCATCTTTACAACCTTAAAATCATTTCTGTTTTGGACTCGGACTTGTGAACAACTCACAAACAAATTACCCATTTGCAACCAGGGCACAATATACAGGTGGCTGCCCCAAACTTTTCTCAATGCCTTTCGACTATTATTGTGACAAAGTATATATATTGTGAGGTGCAAATAAGAGAGACAAGAACTAAACAGAAGTGGGGGTGCCAACTAAGCCAACCCGTTTACTGTCAGTGACCAAAACAAAGAATAAAAATGAGCAAGCTGTGGCACAACAGAAATCAAGCATAATAAATACCTTCTTAACCTCTGTGGCCTCTCAAAATTATTGTCCCTCTCGAGCAGATCTGGGTCAGGGAGCTTTGTCATGTGGGACTGTGTTCCTCAGACTGGGACGCACTTGAATTAAGGTTGTCCTGGCCTGAAGAGGCGTGGTTTAGTTGAATGGGGGGCGTGGATGAGGTTCCCTCATTGGACAGCTTCTTGGAACAATGGAAGGGAAAAGAGACTGTATTGTTAATGTTGGTGCCCCATCTTACCATGGTGGGGTATTGCATACCTTTTGTGAGCCTGGAAGGTGATCCTCAGACACCCCTGTGTGACTATATATGTACATATATTGTAAATGAAGAGGCAAGACCATGGAAAAGGTTTGGGGGGCCACCCTGTATACTGTCAAAAAGAAAAAGAAATGAAATGAAAAATGGCAATCAAAAAAGTACATAGAGTAGTTTCTCAAGATGAGGACTGATCGGGGTTAAATGCATGGCATTTGTATTTGAAGTCAAACAGGAAGAGGTGGGACAAGATGGCTGGAAATGATGTCAGGCATGGCAGTTGATAGGAGTAGCCGGGGGCCTTGCCTGGTCGCGATGCTCTTCTGATGGAAGGACCTGGGGAGAGGACATGTCCACAGCAATACCTCCCTGGGAACACGAGAGGGCAAACCCCCTGGATTGCATTGGGGCCATGGGCTTGGAGCATGGAAGTTCAACCAGGAGGCACCCGGACAGTTCCAGAGCCCTGGACTGCAGCACTTCCGCCACACTCAGAAGTGCAGCCACAAGAGGATCTGGGTGCACCTGGAGTACTTCTGGGTGCACTATAAAAGAGTCCGGTTCACTCTGTTCAGGGAGCCAGAGTCGGGAGGAGGAGGACAACGCTTGCTGGGAGAGAAGTGGAGGCGGCAGAGAAGAGAAAGAGAGAGAGAATAAAAGAAAGAGAAGAAGAAAAGAAAAAGAAGGGATTGAGCTTATTTGTTGGTTATTTGTGCACTGTGTGCTAAAAAAGGGCAAGAAAAGGAATAAAAAGTCTGCTGCTTTTTCACTTGTGTGGTCTGCCTGTCTGTGTCCAGGTTCGGGGAGAAGTATGGCCCCCGTTATTTTCCACTATAAAATTTTATATATATATATATATATATATATATATATATATATATATATATATATATATATATATATATATATATATATATATATATATATATATATATATATATATATATATATATATATTTTAGAATTTTGCGCCCCAAGGTGTTTACTAGCTACTCTTTTTGCCTAGCCTTTATTCACTATTTCATGTCTTCGTCACTTCTTCACTTTTTTGCTATGTTGTAGCCTTATGACAAATTCATTTAAAATTTTCTTTCCCCCCACATCAAACAACACATAATACCCCAGAATGAAAAAGTGAAAACAGGATTTTAGGAAATTTAGCAAATTTAGTAAATGTAAAAAAAATTGAAATATTACATTGACACAGATATTCAAACCCTTTTCTCAGTACTTTGTTGAGGCTCTTTGGGCCCTATTTATGGCCTATAGCTTTCCTGGGTATGATGTAACAAGCTTCACACACCTGAATTTGGGGATTTTTGAACATTCTTTTCTGCAGATCCTCTCAAGGTTCATCAGGTTAGATAGAGATTGTCAGTGCCAGGTATTTTCAGGTCTTTCCAGAGATGTTCGATTGGATGGAAGTCTGAGCTCTGGCTGGGCAACTCAAGAACATTCCCAGAGTTTACCTAAACCACGCCTGTGCTGTCATGCTTTGTGCTTAGGGTCACTATCCCTTTGGAAAGTGTGCCTTTGGTCCATTCTGCAGTCCAGAGAACTCTGGAGCAGGTCTTTCTCAAGCATATCTCTGTACTTTGCACTACTCAGCTTTCCTTCAAACCCATCTAGTCTTCCAGTCCCTGCCACTGAAAAACACTGTCACAACATGATGCTGCCACAGCCATTCTTTACCATCAAAATGGTATTGCACGTGTGATGTGGTGCCTGGTTTCTACCAGACATAACACTAATCTTGATTTCATGAGACCAGAGAATCTTGTTTCTCACAGTCTTGAGTGTCTTTTCAGTGCCTTTTTGAAAACTCCCTAGCAGGCGTCTTCTGCTGAGGAGAGGCTTGATAAAATAGGACTGAGGACCAACACAAAAATTTAGCATAAAATTGCAACATAACAAAATGTGAAAAAACTGAAGGAGTGTGAACATTTCTAAAGACTGTATGCCTGACATATCTCACTTATGGTGGTTATTTTTGAATTGGATTTAATTTAATTTATTTGAGGAGGCCTAATTTTTTCTTTTTGCAGTAGGATCTAACAAATTCTATTTATGCCATTGTGCGCAGTACAGTATGGAAGAAGGCACTGTGAATAACAACTGCAAGGATGAGGTTCAACTGCCTTATCCTTGTGCCTATAGGAACTTTGCTTTCCTGCTAAATACAACCATCCATCCACCCATCCATTATTAAACCTGCTTAGTCCAGGTCAGCTAACAACTTTATGTTAGTTTGTCTCTCTACACTGGTCCAGTATGAATGCTCATTCACTTGTAAACAGGAGAGCAGATATAAAAGACAGGAAAAATTGATTAGAAATATTAGGGCAACTTTAGATGATACATTTAATTACACATTGAGTTTCTGTATATTTGTTGACATAATTTCACTTTAAAAGTATTATTTAATTGTATTCATTCCCAATAGAATTATTTATATAATGATATAAATATATATATATATATATATATATATATATATATATATATATATATATATATATATATATATATATATATATATATATATATATATATATTATTTTTCTCTGCTGTCTATGAAAGAAGGAAAGGTATGCAGCTCAAATTTCACAGCACCCTGTTCAAGAATTTCAGACAGCAGTGGCACTTTTGAGCTCTCAAGACACCACCTGCACTCGATGAACCTTGGATCAGAAGTGTCTCCTTACAATGATATGCACGTGAATATCATAAACAAGGACACCAACATTTCTCTAATTGAATAACTTATCTGCCTTCATGGCATCTGCCACTTGATTCCAGTGATTCTTCAGAGTACCCAGTTAAACACACTCTCCACAAACGTACAGTATATGGCATTCCAGTGGTAGTGTTGTGCATTTCTTGATCATGTCTCCAACTGGTAACAGCAGTTACACAAGCTTTAGTTCCTTTAGCATTTATACAGGCTGCAGGCACTCCTCACTTTTTTCTCATGAACTTATGACCTTTTTATATTATTCTTTACACAATGATTTCTGCCTGTTCCCCTTTGTTAATGATTTTTGTCTAATCATTCTTTTCACCCTTTTAAATCCATCTTGGTTCCTTATTTTCTCTGAGCTTGTACATTAATATTTCCTTATCTTCCAGCTGTCTGTTTCATGCAATCAGATACAGCACCATGTCTCAATTCGGTTACTAGTCAGTTCATGGTTATAGTTGAACAAGCCTCCACGCCTGGAACAGTTCAAAGACACAGGTTTTCAAGAATGTTGAGTTTAACATTTTGAAATAAAAACACACACAGGAGGAAGCCACACAGAACACAAAGAACAAAAGACATAACAAAGCAATAACTGTGTTGCACTACAGAGGCCCAGTTCTTCTCTGTCTGACTTAGTGGCTACTTGGTAACTTCTTACTTAAGTAACACATGAAAGTACTTTCTATGCTTAACTCTCTCTCTCTCTTCCTCTCTCCCAATCTTGAAATCTTTACTTACATCAGAGAGACTTCTTCCTAACTTTGTTTCAAATTATGATTTTTGTATTTGTTACTTACCCATGTTGTTTGTTGTTTTTAATCTTAAGTTTTCATGGAGAACAGAGATAACAAAATTCCTGATATAATGGGCTTCAATGAGGGTCCACATTAAACAACAGGAAAAATACCACAACTTCCATAAAAAATTTCAAATTACTCATGTTGCCCAATCCTCATATCAGGTATTTAATCTTGGACTCCACATGTGTAATAAACCAGTTCTAGAAAAATCATCTTCTGAATTACAGGGGAGTACAGTCAAACAAGAATAAGCTGTTAAACTGAAGACCTGCCTCCCCATCATTCATTGGTCAGGAGTCGTGTTCATTATTTGACTACAATGTGTTGTGATTTAGGACTCTTTTTCATTTACTTCTATATTGGTTTCACATGTTTTCTTACTTTTTTTTCTTCTCTTTTGGGATTTTCAAACATTTGGATTAATTTATTTCATTAGTTTGTTGATTAAAAGCATTTCTGAAATACTTAAAACTATTTCACATCTTGGTGCACCACCATTATTTGTTTTATAGACATTTACATTATGGGGTAATATTAATATAAGTAAGCAAGCCACTGCCAGGGGAGGGTCCAGGATGTCATGTTGAGTGATGTTACTGGCATGATGGTTACTAATCTGATTGCACAGAATTTTCATTACCCAAGAATAAAGATAAACACAAAACATTTTCCACAGTGATTAGAAGTGATTTAAAACATTTTCAGGGTAATACTGTATGTTTTTGTGTTTTCTGACCTTGATTCTGTTTTGGATTAGTAATTTTGGTTTTCTCTGTTTCCCAGTACTAACAACATGAGCACTGATTCATCATAAACATGGGAGTTGGGCAAAATCACTCATGTAGTGATATAAAAATTTTCCCTATTTGGTCTTTTGCTGTAAAAACTCTATGACATTGTGCATTGATTGGATGGTAACATTATATTTGCATACACTGTTGAGGATATGCTAAATAGAAATTGTGATTAAATGTTTAAAGATAATTGTTATACTTCAGTTTCATTGAATTTTGTGATTATATTAGACTGTTCAGTTTATTTAAATGACTTAAATTTATATCTGTATAGTAAGATTATGACTGTGCTGTCACCATCACCATAATTAAGTCAGCAGGTTAAACAGAATGAAAATTTGTTTACTATACCGCACAATAATTATTTTTTTCAGTTATGTGAAACAGATTTGACACTTTTAAAGAAATGCCAATACAGTAAAATTGCAATGTGTTTTCTGAAATGTTGCATCTGAAACATGGATTTTTCCAATTGACTTTTGTAGACGTACATTTTCATAAGTAATCAAATGCCTCCTTTGGCATTCTGAGAAGGTCAGACCTCAGTTTTGCATCAAATCTGTCCACATCATGAGCCCACCAGTCCTCTCTTTCCTCTCTTGTACACAGGTTTCCACCTAAAGATCCAATAAAGCACAATAAGGAGAAGAGAACTGTGTCAAATTTATCAAATTCCAGAAAATAACAATATAACTAATTTTTAAAAGAAAAAGATAAAAAAGGAATCACACCACAAATGTATAATTCTCACTGTGTTAAGGAAATGCCTTTGTCCATTTTTAGACAAGTTGATGATTTAAATTGGCTTTGTTTTTTGCTGAATGACAAGTAAATGTAATTTATTTATTTATTTTAGCATCAAGACAAAAGCTACATGAACGGTATCAGAACAGGGAGCCACCATTCTAGACAGACAGGCAAAACTTTGAACTGGGACCATAATGTAGTCTAAAGGCCCAGAAATTCATGATTCCAAAGAGAAGAATAAGTTTTGAACATAAACTCAAAGATATAATTAATTGAGGAAACTTTGATAAAATCAGAATTATCCTTGAGTGTGTCCAAGCTTGTCCAAGCTTGGCACCTCTCAGTCAGGAGATCAGGACTACAATTCATGCATCTCCTGCCTCACCTAAAATCTAACATCTTAGGGGAAAATTGTAGATTTTTTTCCCAGAATACCTGCAGTCTCTCTTTTGTTCTGGTGCACTAGCTGGATCCATCACCACTAGTGCTGATTAGCAAAATTTGCAGTGAATATGTTGCATTTACCAGTAACCTTGTTTAACAAATATTTTCCTGGAAATTTGCAGCGCAGAAGGCTGAGACAAACATTTTTTTCCCAGTGTCACATGATGCTTTGTAAGGACAGTGTGACATCACAGAGTTGTAGCAACCATGCACAGAACTTTCACACATGCGTACTATTAAATGTATTCTATCTCTGCAAATTTGACGTTCCTGCCCAATCTGCTTTACACATCAGTGATATCATTACCTGTGCAATAGTCCAGCTAGATTTGCACTCCACAAGCATTAAATAAAAAAAAAATGCTTGTAGTACCTTAGTATTCTTATTTGAGAGTTACATTAGTTGACCATTATGAAAACATTATGACCATGTGAAATAATAATAAAAATCAAAGGTTTATTACAATTTTCAAGGTATTTCTGTCTTCTTTATGGATTAAAAAGGTGCAAAGCATCTGCACTGATAGATCAGAAACAAAAGTGAAAAAAAAAGTTTTATTAGAGGCAGATAATTTAGTGTAATATAATCACCCATAAAATCTAACACACCAGAAATCTTTTATCTTTGGACATGGAAAAATCATTTGACATGGTTGAATGGGACTACCTATTCACCTTATTGCACAAGTTTGGGTTTGGCCCAAATATATCTGCATGGATAAAACTATTTTATACCAGTCCGGAAGCCTCAGTTTGTATTAACATTATTACAAACTACTTTAAAGTACAACATGGTACTCGACAAGGATGCCCCCTGTCACCATTGCTCTTTGCAATTGCCATTGAGCAATTGGCTGTTTACTTTCAAAATGCATCAGAGATAAAGGGGATTATCAGAGAAGGACTTGAACAGAAAATATCACTATATGCAGATGATATGGTATTGTGTGTATCAGACCCACAAAAGTCTGTGCCTGCAGCCCTAACAGCACTAACAGAATTTCAAAGGATATCTGGACTCTAAATTAATTTGAATAAAAGAGTACTTTTTCCAGTGAACTCTCTAGCACACAATATTAGACTGGATATGTATTCGTTTACTTTATCAGAACAGTTTAAATATCAAGGGGTAAACATCACAGGTAAATATAAATATCTTTTTCAAGAAACTTTTGCTATCTGCATGGAAAATATTAAACAAGATGTGAACAGATGGTCTACTCTCCATCTCATATTAGGAGGGAGAATCAGTATTGTCAAGATGAACATCCATCCTAAGCTCTTTATCTACTTCAGAGAATCCCCAAATACATTAAAAATCCTTTTTAAGAAATTAGATTCAATCATAAACTCATTTATTTGGAAATTCGAAACATCCACTCATCCAAAGGGTGACTCTACAATGTACTAAAGCAGAAGGGGGCATGGCAGTACCTAACTTTCAATATTATTACTGCGCGGCAAATGTAGCAGCTATAAAGACCTGGGGCCTCATGTATAACGCCGTGCGTAGAATTCGCACTATAACATGATGTAAGCACAAAAGCGGAAATGTACTTATGCACAAAAAAATCCAGATGCATAAATCTGTGCGTTTGCCAACTTCCACGTTCTTCCGCTACATAAATCCCGGTCAGCGTGAAAATTAACGCACGTGCACGCGCCTGCTGCCCCACCCCAACTCCTCCCAGAATTACGCCTCTTTGAATATGCAAATCAATATAAATAGCCCTTAAGCTCAGTTTTCTGTGAAAAGGCAATGGCAAAAGTACGAGGAAAAATAGAAGAATTTCAGCGAATACCAAGTGGAGGCAAAGAAAAACGTACTATTTGTTGGTTTAAACAGTTATATAAAGAACAAAGGGAAGTTGATCGAGTGACATAGCGTGTCGGAGAAACTCGAAAACTCAAGTTCACAAAGTCGCACAGTGCCTGAAATAAAAAAGAAGTTGTCAGATATCAAAGTCGCCGTGAAAAGGCGAGTTGTAGCCCACCGTTGGAGTGTCATATGAAAGCTTATTAGGGTACAGAGAAAAAAAAAGCACACAGTGGGGAAAAAGCACGAAATGTCAACTTTAATCTCGAAATTTCCACTTTAATCATGTAGTTTATTTTGTCATTAAAGTCGAACATCATAAACTTCATCTTAAAATCATTTAATTTACTGGTTTCTCAAATCCCATCATAACTAAAGTAGCACGTTAAATGTTTTGTTTTATATTTGATCTTATATATGCTCTATGTGCCTGAATCACTACGTGCTCTTCCTCTGACAGGACACAGAATCCATTACATTCATAATATTACAGCTCTCTGAATAATTAAAATACTGAGAAGTATACGTGATATCATTTTCATGATGATATGAGTTAAAGCATGTTATTAAACATGGGAACATGGTGGCACAGTGATTGTTCATGTCTTACGCAAGATGCTTGCTGTGCCATACGCAACCTTCGATGAAATGCTTTATTACAGAAGTACTGTCTTTTTCAAATGTACTAACCACCAATTCCTGTCCTTACTTTTCTTTCTCCAAATACCCAATCACCACACAATCAGCTCTATAATAGACATTAAGCCATCTGTAAGCTTAGAACGCAGATTCTTCAAAACTTTTAAGGAACATCGAAATATCTTCGTAATATTTAATTATTCTATCCATCTATCCTTCCAGTGTCGCGCCAGCCACAGCAAGAATACAGCGCGAGACAGGAACAATCCATGAACGGAGCTCAAGCTTCTCGCTAGCGCTGAGGCACCGTGTAGTTAAAGTTAAAGTTTTATCTGTATAATATAACAAATGTATTTTGCTGCATTTCATCTTAAAAATGATATTGTCATCATATGTAAATACGCGCTTTATAAAGTGGCTCAGGTGGCTCTGAGGCTAGAGATCTGCACTGGCAATCGGAAGGTTGCCGGTTCGAATCCCGTCAATGCCAATAGGGACTCTGCTCTGTTGGGCCCTTAAGCAAGGCCCTTAACCTGCAATTGCTGAGCGCTTTGAGTAGTGAGAAAAGCGCTATATAAATGCAAAAAATTATTATTATTATTAATATTATAACTGCATCATAAGTACAATTACCTCACTGTAACTTGCAAGTACAAACAGTTCTACAAGGAGCACTTGATGGACTGATTGAGTGTGTGTATAGTTCTTGGGATGAAACTGTTTGTGAACCACGAGGTCACAACAGGAAAAGTTCTGAAGCGTTGGTCGGATGAGAGCAGTTCAAATAGCGAATGGCTGAATCAGCGTGTGCTTGATGCTGTATACCGATAATTCTCTTTCCGATCAGCTGCTGTAGATCTGTGATTCACACTCAGATACAGTGATATAAATACTCCCAGTGGTGCAGTGAGAGTAATATGGAAAAAGATGATCCGCTGTGGCAACCCGTAACAGGAGCAGCTGAAAGAAGAAGAAGAAGGTGCAGTGAGAGTAACAACGCTAAAGCAGTTATTGTATTTAGAATAGTTTGACCATTCTGTGGACCATTATATTGTTACAGGTTAATTACAATCAGATGCATTAAACTAATAAACAATATGCGGTTAATTTCAGTGTATTTATAAAGCTGCATCAGGGATGTGGATCTGAAAAAGAAAGGGAAACCACACAGGAACAGTAGCACTGCTTTGACGATGGGTGCCGCCAGTCTGCAAAACCACGCAGAGAACTTGCGTACGCCAGGGTATGAGCTACCGTGGAAATGTGCATGGCTTTACGCCAAGTTTAGGTTTTATACATCGCGATTTGAACGTGGAAACATTCTTACGCAACATTTCTGTGCATACGCACTGTTTATACATGAGGTCCCTGGACATTGACACAAATTGATGACACAAGCCTGGTCTGCAATAGAAATAAAATCTTGCAGTACTTCTTTATATTCCCTGCTCTGTGCCCCAGTAAATACAAATTATCATCAAGACACTAATAATCCAATTGTCCATCAATCCCTCAGAATGTGGAACCAATGCAGGACGCACTTTAAGGCAGAGAAGCTTTTATCTGTTGCACCTCTACATGATAATCACCTTTTTTGTCCCTCTCAAACATACACAGTATTTGGGATTAAAGCACTTAGAGATTTGTATATAGATAATGTCTTTGCATCTTATGAACAATTACACTTCAAATTTAATTCCCCATCAACACGATTTTTCCACTACTTTCAAATCAGAAACTTTGCTAAAATGAACCTGCCCAATTTTTCTCACCTCCCACCCAATTCTGTTCCAGAAGAAATATTGACCTGAAGACTCAGACAACATCTCAATAATATACAAAAATATTTTAAAGTTGCTTCCTTTCAAAGATCAAAGGGTGTAATGGGGAAAGGATCTTTCACTTAATATCTCAAAAAAGGAATGGAATGCAGTCATGCATAGAATATTCCAGCTCCATAGACACAAAGCACTCAATCATTCAATTTTTAAAATCTTTTATCAAGCACGTTTATCTCATTTAAAATTGTCCAAAATGTATCCAGGGCAAGATCCAAACTATGAATGTTGCAATCGAGCTCCGGCCTCACTGAGCCACATGTTCTGAGCATGCACCATTTTAACATCATTCTGGACAAAAATCTTTGAATACTTCTCAGACATCCTTGGTGTCACAATCTCTCCTAACCCATTAACAGGTGTGTTTGGTGGACTCCTAGATGAGGCTAAAGTGGAGGAGAACAAATTGGTTGTAATTGCTTATATCACATTACTAGCACGTAGACTTATCCTGCTTAACTGAAAGAATCCCAGCCATCCTGTTATAAGTCAGTGGGTCACTGATGTTCAATACTACTTGAAGAAAATTGGAAAAAATTAAATTCTCATTTAGAGGATCTGTCCAAATGTTTTTAAATATGGCAAGATTTAATAAATAGAGTTTTAGAATTAGTTTTTATATCAGTGGAAATGATATTCTTTTTTGTTGTTTTTAAAGATTTGCTCTTGCTGTTGGTTCTCCTCTTTCTCTCTCTCTCTCTCTCTCTGTGGCAGGGCTTGAATTCTGGTTTGTTGGGTTTAACTTGATTGTATGTAATGTTATTTTCTTTGTTGTAAAAATAAGTCTTGATTGTATGCAATGTTATTTTCTTCAAATAAAATCTATAAAACAAACTGTCAACTCTATGGACACTATGTGACTAATACCATTCGAAACTCAACTTCTGAAAATGCTCAGTTGTGCTGTTGCACAGACTATCAATGCCCTGACAACTGTAACTCTGTGAACACACTGATATATTTTGTTTTCCTCCATCCAGCTCCTTCTCACCAGTCACATCTGCTTTTGTTAATGACCTGCTTTGTAAAATGAGGCTGACTACTTGTGTACTGGACCCCATCCCCAGCATACTACTTAAATCCTGCCTTCATGCCATAATCCCGACTGTTACAACAATAATAAACTCATCCCTTGACACTGGCTTTGTGCCGCTCACTTTTAAAATCGCTTCTGTGACCCCAATGTTAAAAAAGTCTGGTCTTGATGCTGACAATCTTAACAATTTTCGGCCTATTTGTCACTTACCTTTTCTGTCAAAAGTTCTTGAGCGTGTTGTAGCTTCCCAACTCACCAACTACTTAACTTCTAATAATTTGATTGATGGAACCCTTTCAGTCTGGTTTCAGAGCACAGCACAGCTGTGAAACTGCTCTGCTACAGGTAACCAATGATTTGCTTATGGCAGCAGGCTCTGGGCAAACCAGCATATTAATTCTGTTAGACCTCAGTGCAGGATTTGACACTATCAGACATGACATTCTACTGTCCAGAATGGAGAACATGCTGGGTATCTCTGGCACTGATCTCCAGTGGTTCAAGTCCTATCTGACTGATAGGCAAGAATTTGTTAGTCTTGGCAACGGCAGGTCCAGCACAGCGCCAGTCATACAAGGAGTTCCACAGGGCTCTGTCCTCGGTCCTCTGCTTTTCTGTATTTATTTGCTTCCCCTTGGCCATATTATTCGTAGCTTCGGACTGGGTTATCATTTTTATGCAGACGATACTCAACTCTATTTCAATATTAAAAGTGGAACTTCATCAGAGTTTTCTCAGCTCACAACTTGCCTCAGTGAAATTAAACCCCGGATGGAGCAGAACTCTTTAAAATTAAATTGCAACAAAACTGAACTCCTGCAAATTGGCACTAAAGCGCTACTTAAGAAATTAAGCTCCTTTTCAGTCACTCTTGATGGTGATCTCATCAGACCTTCTTCTGATGCAAGGAATCTTGGTGTCATTTTTGATTCATCCCTTTCTTATTCCACCCACATAAACCACATTAAGAAACTTTCTTACTTTCACTTCCGTAACATATCCTGTGTTCACTCATTCCACTCCTTTTCTAATGCTGAGAAACTTGTCCATGCTTTTATCACATCCCGCATCGATTAACTCGCTGCTGGCAGGTGCCCCTTCTAATCTTATATGACAGCTCCAGTTGATTCAAAACTCTGCTGCAAGAGTCCTTACACGAACCAGCAGCAGCGAGCACATCACACAGCTTCGCCTTCACTGGCTCCCTGTGTCTTACAGGATTGAATATAAAATTCTATTAATAACCTACAAAGCTTTAAATGGCCTTGTACCGGACTACATCAGTGACCTTCTAAATCACTATGCTCCTGTTCGCCTACTAAGGTCCTCTGATTCTGGTAATCTTGTTGTGCCCCACACTAACCTGCACTCTATGGGTGGCAGGGCCTTCAGCTCCATAACACAGACTTTGGAATGACATCCCGAAATTAATTAGATCAGCTGACTCCATGAATTCTTTTAAAAACAACTCAAAACTCATCTGTTCAGGAAGGCTTTTAGCTCTACCTGACTTTATTACCCTTGTTTCAGTATACCTCTATGTCAAGATGCTCATGTAACCTGTGTGTGTGCTAGACCATCAATTATGTTGTCTGTTAGGCTTTTCTCTGAATTTACTATCTTACTCTTCTTTATTTATTTATCTGGTTTAGTACAATGCTATGTACTGTATACCCTGCCGTTCTTTCTTAAATTCTGTGAAGTGCCTTGAGCATGGGAAAGGCGCTATATAAATAAAACATATTACTATTATTATTATTTTGTATTGTTGTAATTTGTTTGTGACTGTTGTTCCGTCTGCATCTTTAGTTGTTTTAGGCATGATGGCACAGTGGTCAGCACTACTGCCTCACAGATAAGGTTACATTTTTGGCCACAATAATCGGTCCAGCGCAGTTGGCAGATGATTGCCTAACCCTCAAGGACATTTAAAAGGCAATTGCGTCATTTCAATACACTCAGCACTAATTCAGTTCAGTAAAGTTACTGAACATTTCAGTGATTTAACTCAACTCACTGTGAGGCAAACTCTACTGGGTTCACTCATCACTAATTACTGCCTACCAACCCCTTTCTTCACAAACTGAAACATACAGGAGTTATGGCACTGCCAGTGTGGTTATCTCTCAGCCTATCTTTGTATCTGAGATTTTCTGTCACACTGCATCCTGTCCCTAGCCAGCTTAGTAATAGCCATTCCCTTGATAACTGTTTGGTATCTTTGACAACTCCTTGTATCTCACAGCATGCACACATACAAAGGAGTAAACTGTGAGATATTGACTTCTGTTTGTGGTGGCAAACAGAGGTTGGTCAAATCAAAAAAGCTACAAACTACCATTACTGTAGTATAAAATAGTATTAAATATTATAGGCCTGGCATGGCATAGCAACAGTTATAACTTTGCTGCGGTTATAACTCTGGGTATTAGTGTGCTTTCTTTAATTTTGTTGTTCTTTAATTTCTGTTTTTAACCTGAGCTATCTCCTGTCAGTGAGTTTAACTAGACCTTTTACCTTCTACTTCATTTCCTGGCCATTTTTAATTCTGCTTATCATAGCTCCCTCTCAGCATTTAAACATCAGTTTGCTTCCCAGCTAGGATGTACTCTGAAGTTTGCAGATTCTCCTTATGTCTGTGTGAATTCCCACCAGGGACTCCATTCTATCAAAGTTTCCTTTCCCTACCTGAAAGAGAGAAAGAAATTCAAAGAGAAAGGTCAAGTATACCTGGACCACCCCAGTCTACCAATTCCACAAATGACTGGCAGGCAGAAATCATTTTGTTTCTTCATATTTAAATTGCAGTAAATAGGAACCTAGCTGACCCATACAAAAATATTGCGCTGTTTACAATGCAGGACTAAAAATTCAATTCTAATTTGTCATAAGCAGCACCAACAGCAGGTTAGGAACATATACTGGTACAGCGCATTGCCGCACCCACCACATGACAAACCAACTCAGGATCCAGATTAGGAACCCCAGTGCAGCCATGCAACGAGTGACACGTCAGCACCATACTAGTTCAGATGGAGTAGGACAGTGTGAGGTTTTTTATGGTGGCTGGAGTGCCAATTCTGCCACCAACCCCCAAGTTTTTTCCTGCAGGTTGGAGGGCCTACATGCAGCGATGGATGCAGATTAACATCATACCCAGGACGGAGCAATTGCAGCCTAGCTATTTAAATTATTTTTTCATGTGACCAATATTAAGTTCCTCCATTTATATACACAGCACATGGGAACAGTCAGCAAATGAATGGCAGCTTAGACAGCTGCCATCATGTTTACATCATGTTTGTGCACACACCTGGGAAAAAGGGAGAACATCAGTGGTTTCTCTCATCGCTCCCCCAAGGTTTCCCGGAACTCTTAGCAGGGACGTTCTTAGGACGTTGGGGGCCCTGGGCATAATTAGACTGTGGGGGCCCTAATGTGTGTAGTATTAGCTACAGTTCAGCCAGATTTTACCTGTTTCCACTGGGCACCGCGTGGAGGTATGAAAGCCCAGCGTGTGCAAAATGTGCAGTGCAGTGGTGCATATTCTTATAAATTTTAGAGCATTTTATTTATTTTTTTGTCACAATTAAAAAGTGTGTTTTTTATACCGTTTTCCATTTTTTTCTACCAAATTAAAACTTGGGCTAAAGAACATTCCAGAATAAAGCTCAAGAAACGAAGTAAACTTTTCACACTTTAACACTTGCGAAATCTTTAATTAATGCCGAGTAATCAAGCGATTGGACAACGTCTCGCTCAATGGACATTAATGCTAAAGCATTCAATCGTTCTTGCAACATGGTTGTCCTGAGGTAATTCTTGATTATCTTTATCTTAGAAAAGCTGCATTCCCCAGCAGCGACAGTAACTGGTATGGTCAAGGCGATACGTAGCGCTATTGCGACGTTTGGAACAGAATCTTGCAAGCTGTTCTGGTATATAAACTGCAATGTTTCAAGAGCAGAAGCATTAGGAGGCACCAGATTTGCCAAAATACGCAATTCAGAGAACAAGTCCTGAGCATCAATATCAGAACCAGTCGTTTCATCTGTTAATATCGCATTGAGATCCTGACAGTATTTAATCAAATCCGCATCACTTAGACATTTTATTACCTCATAATTATAAAGAAAACCAAAGTAATCATAATGACGTTTCATTTGGTCAAAGTGCTCAGTCATTGACGATATCGCTTGGTCAAGCAATACATTGAAAAACTCAATGCAATATTTATCCTTTGGATCAAGTATTGGTTGATCTTGCGCTTCGTAGTCAAAATTTGACTCAATTTGTCTGTGCACTCCTCTTCTGCGCAAGCTTTCTGGTGCAGGAAAGCTAATTTCTTGTGGATTCATTTCCAATTCTTCAGCTAATTCTTTAGCTGTAACCTGAGCACCAGCAAACCCAGTTTCCTTGTAGGATTTCAAAAAGTCAAGTGTCTTTTCAATGCTCTTCAAAGCAACGTCAAACTGCATGTCCTTTGTTTGCAGTATTTTGCTTACCACGTTGATCTGTGACAGAAGATCATACCAGATAATGAGTGATACCAAGAACGGATAACTTTTTAGTTGTTTGGCTAACGCGGTTGCTTCAGTTCTTGCCTTTGGGTCGTTTGAACTTTCATAAATGTCTATCAATGCATCGTAATTGATGCAACTTGGAATTGCACAGCTATAACCGAATCTACACAACACTCCCAGCGAGTGTCCGAGATGGGCTTTACGGTAAAATTTGTCACGTCATTTTTCAGAATTTGCCACCGCTGTGTGGAAGCACCAAAAAGTGTGTAAATCTGGTGTAATATACCAAAAAGCATTATGGCCGCTTTGATGATTTTGCCATGTCACAAAGAACAAGATTTAAACTGTGGCAACCACACGGGAAGCAAAATGCCTTCGGATTTAGATCTAGCAAGCGTTTCTGAACTCTGCTGTTCCGGCCTTTCATATTAGAGCCATTGTCATACCCTTGGCCCCAGCAATTTTGCAGACACAGCTCCAATTCCTCGAGTTTAGTTAGACACACTTTGGCAAGACTTTGACCCGTGCTGCTTTCCACGGGCAAAAACACGACAAAACGTTCCTGAATTTCCACAGGTGTGACTCTTACATTAACTGTTCTGATTATCATTGTCATCTGTTCTTGATGACAGGCGTTGGGAGTACAGTCAAGAATTATTGAGAAATATTTTGCACTTTGCACATCTGCCACGATTTTTTTCAAAACAGCATTTCCCATTATATGAATAAGCTCATTTTGGATATGGTTACCCATATAGTGGTTGTGTATCTCAGAATTTTTGATCCGGCGTAAGTGCTCTTTTAAGCATGGATCGAATCGCGTTGGTAACTCAACAAGGCCTAAAAAATTACCATTGTTATGCTCCCTGGAAAGGGCAGTAAGCTTAACATTAAACTTCGTAGTACAGATACGTAGCTTGCGTAAATCTTAAAAAAAAAAAAAAAAAACCCTCGAATGATGGAGCCCCTTTTGTCTTGGGGCCCCGGGCGACTGCCCAGCTCGCCCATGCCTAAGAACTGCCCTTCTCTTAGCCATTACATTATGGTGTTGCAAACCACTTCACATTGAACAAATGCAGGAAATTAGTATTACAAATAATTTTTAAAGCAAAAAGATAAAAGAAGAATTACACCCCACAGATATAAGTTCTAGATTTTGTAGGAACACAACTTTGTCTATTTTCAAATAGAAGTTGATGATTCAAACTTGCCCGGTAGCAGGTGAATGACAAAGAAATATCAAATCATTTTAGAAAATCCAATTTGAGCATGATATATACAGTAGGCATTATTCTGAGAATTGTTAACTGCATTAAAAGTGAGACCCTCCATTGTATATAAATTCAGCATTTCTGTACAGCAGAGACAAGTAAAAACTGAACAAAGATCAGATGAAATATGAGCCACAAATGTAACCCAAAAGCCAGGAATTTCATGATCTAAAGGAGAAAAGTTAAACTTTAATATAAATACAAAAGATATAATTTGTGAAGGAACCCTGCCAAGAAAAAGAATCACGTAGAAGTGTGTCCATTGCTCCTTTTGACCTTGCCTGTCATCTTCATCTCACAAAGTTACTATTGTTTGTCCATTAAACTGAATGGAATCAAGTAAAAAGATTCCAATTGTGTGAGACACTAATATTAGTTTTATTGTTGTCCATTTGTAATCAGGAAAAATCAGCAACAGAAAATGCATGGCATAAATGACATAAGGTAAAGTTACCTTCTTTTAGAAAAATGTTTACCCATTTAACTTAGAATGCTTACACACTTGCTCAACAAGTACACTTTTCAGAATGACATCCACAAAGACAGGAATTTCAAAACACAATTCCAGCTCAATTAAAAAATGCTGAAATTCTTTTCTTCAGAGATAAGGTGCTGAGACTGAACTTAACTTTGAGATGCATGTCAGTGAAAGATCACTCCTTTAAGTAACCAGTAGCTCCTAAGCCTACTGATAAGACAAAAGAATCTCACCGTGAGAGCAAAGGTTAGGCAATGTTGACAACACAGATTCTTAAAACAGAATTGGAACATCTGGGGGACTAAAAAGCTTCTAATATCTTTAGAAATCAACACATTTCAAATCAAGTAAAAGATTCAATATTCATATTCACTTTAGAAGATACATAATATGAGAATAACTCTGACATTAACAAATGTGACAACACACTTAAGGAAATATCACTGTATAATCCCCCATGAAGGCCTCTTAGACATTCCATAAGATGCTGAAACAAGTCAAAGAACAAAGTTTACCTAATTTAATTTTGGAAGAAAAAGGAAACAGCATTTTTCAAAGGCAACAGACTTCTAAGCATTGAATTCATTGCACATAATGCATTATTATTTATTTTAATAATCTCGAATAATTCCTAAATTCAGTTATTTCTGTTACAAGCTCATGCACATGAAGAGAATTTACTCTGACTGTAAAAAGCAGGCTGGTGGTACAGTGGGCAACACTGTTGACCTGGGTCTGTTCACTTGATTTGCATGTTCTCCACATGTTCATGTGGGTCTTCCTCCCGCTATTCTGCTCAAAGACGAGAAGAGGACCAAGAGATGAAACATTTATCAAATGAGAAACAAGTTGAAACTGTAAAGATCAAATTCTAAAAACCAAAACTTGATCATAAACCAGAAATCAAAGTCAGAGAAAGAGAGAGAGATGGTAGGATCGTCAGTCAGTCAGTCATCGTCCAACCCGCTATATCCTAACACAGGGTCACGGGGATCTGCTGGAGCCAATCCCAGCCAACACAGGGTGCAAGGCAGGAACAAATCCAGGGCGCCAGCCCACCGCAGTGGTAGGATTGTAAACAACAAAGTACAGGAAGAATATGCATTTCATTTGATAGAGTTTTTATCGCAATCAAGGATACTGAATTCATTTTTGCACCAGATTTAAAAGATCACAAGGCACTGTGTCATGCTACGTAACTTCCAAGAGAAATATATTAAAATATATTATGTATATTAATGTATAATGTGATGCCCAGTGCTGCCATATTTGACTCTGACACTGACAACCCAAAACTTGACAGGGTGGGACATTGCCTAATCATGGAATGTGTGAATTTAGCAGAGGCTTTATGTGCCTAAATGAGTTGCTTTTGTACTCCAGTCAAAGACATGGTGCTTAAGTAAGCTGGTGAGAGAGTGAAGGGGTGTACAGCACATGATTATAGCCGGCAGTGGACTGCCACCCAATCTACGATGCTGCAAGTTTAGCCCAAGACCCAGTAGTGTAGTGAAAATGAATTGATGGATGGATACTACCATCAACATGAACCCAATCCTCTTTTTTCTCAACATCATTGAAAATCAAAATGTTAGATATTTTTTGTAATGCTCAAATAGGAAAATCACTACTTATGTCTGAAAAGAATCAGTACCTACCAAACCATACCTTTACCAATAAAGTAAGAAAAAGCTAAATCAGGCATTTAAATAAGCTTTGTTACAGCGACAATACACTGAAGTAGATAGGGCAGGACCAACAGTCCTCAGAGAGGAGACACTCAGATAACATAGCAAAAGTCTAAAATTGCAAATGATCTAAAATGTATACTTTGTACTGTATAAATATTTTTATAATTGCAGGTTTTTAATCATGCTCTGAATTGACAGTGTGTTCATGTTATCATTTTAGACTGTTTTTTAAGTAAACGTATTTTCAAATATAGTGAAATCATTTACTAAAAACATAGAATACACACAGCTTTATAAATGTTTGATAAACCACAAAGACTACAACTTAAAATTGTCTGCACATAATTTAGCTAATATGCACACAGACAACACAAAAGAAAGGAACATGGCTAACGACACAAGGCATTTCCATTGTTTGGAGAATTTTGATTGTATATAACAGCATCTGTAATAAAACAGGCAAACAAAAAACTTCCTCTGCCTCTATACAGGGCTGTCTTAACAGTATTATAGGCCTCCGGGCAAAGCAGTGCACTGGGGCCCCTACCTACACAACCACTCAGCAAGTCACAACATACATAGATTAGCATGGGGCCCAGTGTGCCCATGCGTTAAGATGGCCCTGCCTCTATAGACTAAAATTATTAAGATACAATTCTGCATAAGAAATCGGAAAAAATAGCTTTGTTTGGTAGCTCTTGTTCAAAAAACAACATACTGTATACACTAGAAATTTCTCAATAAACCCAAAGGCCTATATTTTTCCAAAGCAAGACTTTTTAAACACCATGAATGGCAGTACCTGTGATTTAAAGGTAATCAAAAGTCCAGTGATGAGTCACAGAGTTCACAGACACCACATAGTCACAAGAGACTGTAGAAGTAGTAAAGCATTACTTTAGCTATTTTATGAAGATAAGCAGTGAAGGGCTTACTTTACAGACTTGATTTTGTTGGGGTGCAATGCAATCTGGGGCAAGAAATAGGATGCTCTGTCTTGGTAACTTTGAGACCTTAGAAACTGAATCTTGACCATGGAATTCAATGAAGAACATGGTCAGGCAGTAATCCCAGGTTGGGAGTCAATAAATGGCCTTAAAGAGTTTAAGTTGAGAGTGGTTTAGGGCAAAGGTGTCAGGATTATATCTCTGTTTTGAGGTGATCTTTGTTTTTGTGAATTTTGTGATATCCCTAGTTCCTTTATTTACTCTTTGTTGACATTTTTGTATTATTTGCAATTTGACCCTGGCCCTTTTCTCTTTGCTAAGGTGTTAGCTAACTATTGCTGCTCTTGTTTTTGTTCTCCTTGTTTGTACTCTCTCTTCACTTTGTAAATTTATTAGTCTTTGGAAAAATTAAGATTTTAATTTATTTGCTTTTTGACTTTTTCTGCATTTCAAAATTGGATGGATTGCTTTTGTTTTGGTCTTTATATTTTTGGCTTATATTTTATTCATTTATTTATTTTTTCTGTTTAGGTTCCTTGTTATTTATTTTTTGGGGTTTTTTTTTTGTATTTTGTTTTGTAGTCTTCAAGTTCTTCTGAATACCTCTTCGTTATTACTTATTATGTAATTTTGCAGATTATTTGCAATTTTTCTTAATCTTGATTTATTATTGTTATTTGGAGTTTTGTTTTTTTATATATTTAATTTAATGCATTTGATAAATTAGTCTTGGAGTTCTCTCTCCTTTTTGTGATTTTGTTTTTTAGGCCCCAAATGTTTTGTTTTTTCTTTTTTTGAAAGTTGTAGGCCTCTGGCCCTTTTTGAAGGATTCATGCTATTTTAAATTTGCTGTGCCAAAATTATAACTGTATGGGCAGGAAGAAGAGAGGCCAGAACTTAAAGAAGAATGAGAAGCAGGAGGTAAAGAGTGTATTTTCTGAGGTATTTGGAATGTAGGGAAACTCGAAAAGTCATTCCACTAAGCAGTCAGAGCAAGGGCCTGCTTTAGAAGGCCAAGTGAGGCATCAGGGTTTTTTTCTATTTCATTTTTACTACTTTGTGTTTTTCATTTAAACATCCCTCCATTATTCTAGTTGTGGACAAATATTAACGGTTACCAATCAACCTCCAACTGCATATTTTAAAACTACTTCCAGGTCTACCTGTTCCTGATGTCGCAAACTGACAGTCCTAAAAGTACATTACGTCCCATAAATACTTCCAAAAATTGACCTCTAGGGAGGATTACTGTCAAAACCCTAACTAGAAAGAAAAGCTGCCATGAAGAATCATTATAAAATAAAAGATTAATTTTAACCAAAATGCTCTGTAGCATAAGAAGCTCCTAGAGCACAAAAGACAAAGCGATCCTCAGCAAACACAGTCCCAATACAGAATCCAAAAGCAAAGTCAAACACAGAGCGCAGGTTCAAAAATCCAGGCACAAAGCACAGCAAAACACTCCACTCCCTAGTGCATTTGAAATTAACTGCCAGGAGCTAAGGGAGACCCTCTGGATTTATAGGGCGGAGAGGGCAGTTCCTGGTAGTCATTAGAAGATGTCCCCACCTCTTGGGGGACCACCTACAAAACACATTTAACATAACCAAGACATTTCATAATCACAGACAAAAAACAGAGAATAAAGCATGTAATAAACAACAGCAGCATTACCATAAATAAACAGCAGAAAAATGGACAAAAAAGACTAAAAACACAACTTTGAACCACAGCCAGGGGAGAAACGCTGGCCGAAACATGATACCCGATTTTGACACCTAATTACACTTTACAATCTGGTGTTTTTTAGATATCAATCAATGTAAACATTAGGTTATTTAAAAATTTAAAGTACTTATCTTGTGATTACAGTATTATCAAAAAAAGATTGATCTTTGTATATATTTCACCAAAATATCCAAAATAGATTATCTGTAATATGACTTTGTCATGTTTGTGTGTCAGAGGACCTCCTCACAGGTTGTGTACAGGACAAGGTACATGTTAGGCAGGAGGGGACACTGTCACTGCCTTTCTCTTCTCCTTCTCTCCCTGCAGGTCCGAGAAACTGCCCAATGAGGGAACCTAGCCCCGCCCCTTCAGGAACTCATTGACATAAAAAGGCGGCCAGTCTGAAACAAGTTGGCAGTTGACCCGAGTGACTACTGCTCCCAAGTGCTATTTTGCTTAAGATTGAAGGCTATGTGGAAGTAGTGTTAATACTTACAGATTTTGGACATTTCTGTTTGTTTTTTGCTGTTACTAAATGGGACAACCCAGTTGGCATCCCAAATATTCCTCTGTTGCATGACTTCTCCCAGCCACAACTTATATAGAGAGGAAGAATGAGGGTAAAAGACATTAAAAAAGATTTATTGTGAGAGTTTCTGCACTGGATGCATCTGAGGCCTACTTGGAAAAGGAAGAGAATCAGTGGAGGAGCAATTCAACACATTGTATATCAGAATGATAGACCCCATATTCCAAATGTGCAACCAGATGATATTCCTATGTACTGCCCCAGATCTCGCTATAATTCTAAATACATTACAACAGGGCAGACAGCGTACCAGAGGTGAGAGCTTTTACATAAAGTAAACTTTAATCTACTATATAATAAAACACCAAGGTCTGTGTGTGTCCTATCCCATAGAGCAGTATGATTGGTCAGTTTGGCTTGGATGACATGTTTGAAAGAGGAAATGCCATTGTGAGAAGACGAGGAGGAGAATAGGCAAAGAAAGCATGCTAAGATCACTGCCTTCAAAGACAGGATATTTAAAATCAGACAGTGGGCAAGCAATCTGCCTGAAAGTGAGAAGTCAGCTTTACAGGAATGCGCTCGAGAGATGGACTGTCAGTAGAAATTGATTCAGACACACGCACTGAAAGGCACTGAAGGTACATGTAAGGCAAGAGATAGCAAATATTTTTAAATTATTCTATTACGCATCTATAAAAGGGAATGTGGCTAGTGGTAAACAAAATCTGTAATTTAGACCATTTATGGACCTATAACAGACTTTGTAACACTGTCAAAATGTGGTGTACCTTTCATACTACATCCACTAAATAGTATCATCTCCAGACAGAAGAGCAGCTTCAGCGACAGACTGCTGTCACTGTCCTGCTCCACTGACAGACTGAGAAGATCATTCCTCCCCCAAACTATGCGACTCTTCAATTCCACCCGGGGTGGTAAACGTTAACATTTAACATTATACAAAGTTATTGTCTGTTTTTCACCTGCATTATTATCAATCTTTAATTTAATATTATTTATTGTATCAGTATTCTGCTGCTGGAGAATGTGAATTTCCCATTGGGATTAATAAAGTATCTATCTATCTATCTATACTAGACCATGTCATATTTGATTGTACTTTTCTGATTCTTTGCGATTTACTTACTTCAAGTTTGAGCACATCTGGAAGTGGCAGATTCATAGGTTGTCAGTAAGGTCAGCTGCTCTATCTTCGCTTGTCTTGTCCTATGCCTCTGTATGAAATAGCAGAAAAGCTCATAAAGGTTCAGCAAAATTTATTCATGGTGTAGTGACAACCTTAAATCACTAGTATGAGAAGTTTACAGAGTTGACCATGTGAGAACTAAGTGTTGAATGCAATGGTAGGAAACATGGCATTTACAGATTAATGTCAAAAAGAAAAGGAAAGGATGTCAGTCACAATTATTTTTAAGTGAACAACTGCAGAATGAGGATCAAAAGATCAATACTTAAGAGTGAGATAAGACCTGAATGTCAGGGTCCTGTTTGTCTTAGATGGTATTTTTTTTCCATAGTTAAGCATTTTGAAATATAAGGGGGTGTGGTAAATTAAAAAGGGCAGTATAAAGTAGTGTCAAAGTACAGGGCAAAGAAGAAGGCTGGAAAGAATTATAATAAAGTGCAAAGGACAGGCAAGATAGAAATGCTAAAAGTGTAGAGAATGGTATAAAAAACTGGAGTGCTAACGTGTAAAACTATATAAATGGTCAAGAATATGGACAGCTAGGAATAAGAATTCAAACAATGTATTGCTTATGCATACACATTAAAAAAACGATTATTACAAGGTTGCGGCAGCAGTATGATAGAAAACTGTGCTATCTTGAATGAGCCCCAGCTCATGTATACTGGTTAGGAAACATACTGTGTACATTTTCTCTGCACATTTCCCTGTAGTAGTGTTTTGCATCTACAGGAGCCTGGCTTTAATTCTTGACCCAGTCACTGCCCGTGTGAAGTTTTCACATTCTTCATGTTTCTGATTGAGTTTTATCTAGGTATTGTAGTATTTCCCCTCTAAAGACAGGCATGTCACATTTAGTTGTCTCCTTGTTTGGAACATCCAGAAAGCACAAGAAAGACTTTTATGAATGGGAGAGAGAGAACTGTGGATACCTCAGTGCCTGTCCTCCTTTTGACAGAAAGCACCTAGCAGGGCAGTAGACAGGACACAACCAAGACGGACAACCAGAAGCAAAGATAGTCTAGGCTCTTCCAGAAAGGTTGTGGATGAAACTAGAGGATAGTCTCATCTGGATACATACATATTCTAGGAAGAATACCAACTGTGAAGAACTTTAGATTAAGGCTATGTCACATTACACATCTTTTCCAGCAATTTCAATTTGCAGTCTTCAATGCACTGCAGTTGTCAGTTGTGTAGTCTAAGATATTTGGTGACTCAGTCCAAAGAACCTGCAACTTATACCAACAAAATTAAACTGGTCTGAAATTGTCTTAAACATTGGGGCATGCTTGGTGTTCACGAGAGCTGACAATCAATGAGCTTTAGGCAAAAGTACAATGCATATAAAGCAGCTTCGAGAAATAAGGAATGTAGATGTTTTGGATTTGACAAACAGACGAGACACTCATCTGTCTGATGTTGTGTGTTTTCTGTACCACAACAGAATGGACATAAAAAAAGGGCTAAACTTGCCATGTGTGTAAAGCCTTCACATGCGCACCAGTTCCAACAGGCAGCATGTTATTGGATGTCAGAAAAGTTCGGACGTGAGCATCAGTAGGCTTTGCTCCCTAGGAACCAAGTTACCCAAACTATTCCATAACATTTCTGTAATTATTTACCGCTTTGATGCTGATATTTCTGATCGTAAAATAGGTCATTACGATAGATATTGACAAGAAGAATCTTTATATATAATCTTCATTTGGATCTTGATCTTTGTTTGTCCGCGAATTCCACGTATGCGTAGACCACCTTCCAGTTTAGTACGTTGTTGTTACTCACGTGCAACAATGTAACAATGTGCCGGAATAACGAAAGGGGTGGTGGACAGTGTTACGCTGGTTAGCTCCTGAGGCCTGGTTAGAGAATGAGATTGCCGAAGATAAAAGGCACGTGCCTACGTAACATATGAATGAAAGAAAGACAGTGGGTAAAATGAATGACAACGTAACAGCACGTTCCGGAAATTATTATTGTTATGTTGTAGCCGGCGAGTGCTGCGCATCTCACAGTTGTACCGTGGCTTGCTCACATGTCAGTGAAGTGATCCCTATTTATGCTTTAAAGAGCCTGGATACCTATGTGTCCCCCTTTTATAACCATTGTTCCGTGTATATTGCCTTACTCTTTGGATTGCCACAAAGCAACCTGCGAGATTGGAGAAAGGCTGAGAAGAGATTGTGAGAGGAAACGATAGCGTTGTGAAAACGAGACAGACTGTGAACGGAGAGAAGCAGAAATGCTCCTCCACCACCACATAATTACTATTCGGACAGTGATTCTGATTAGGCTGTTCCTATCGAATCAATGTCCAAGGGTTTTGTTTTGTAACTTTGTTTCCCTTATAAAAAATCATAATGCTGTGCGACGAAGGGCCCAGTTCACGACTGGCAGCCGCGTTTAAACAGGGAGCCCTTCACAGACAACTTTAACACGCGCAATGTAGTTGGGCGCACATGGCTAGTTCATAATTAATTGCAGAATTACGGTATTTGAGGGTTCCTCTAGAATGCATCTTTCTCTTGCATCGTTTGGCTCAAAAACTAACCAGCACACCGTCATCTCATAACAGGCTTAAGTTTCGAGTTTGATATTATTCCATCCAGCCCTTTTAGCTCTAGACCATCCTTAAGAAACTGTGACACACAGACATAGACACACACCCATCATTGAAATAATCAATGTTTTTGGTATCAGGGGACCCTAAAACATTGAGATCCATCAAAAACCGGAGATTGAAATTTTTGACGAATCTAAAGCTTTCACTCCTCCCCCATTAGATGATAGGTTATGGTGGGGGAGGACGCAAAGCAAAAAGGAGAAATTCACAAAACTGTGCTGGAAAGTTATCACGTAGTCATCTAGTTGTGTATATCCTGTGATTTCTAATTTCGTAATTTGACATTCGCCAGCGATAAGATCAGCAACTGCATTTATCAAGTTCGGCATGCCCTTGAAGTTGTGTAATGTGACATCAAATTTATATATTGTTCAAAGAGAGGCTATTTCATCCATCCATCCATTATCCAACCCGCTATATCCTAACTATTTCAATTAAACAATAAAGACTGCAGCCTAGCAGATATGAAGAATATATTCAAGAAGGTCTCACACACACATGCACACACACAAAGGAATAGGTATATTGCAAAAATGGCTGAAACAAAATGACAAGATGTCATAAAGATTTGGGGCACCATGGGTTACCCTACCCCATTTAAACTCCTTGATGATAACCCCAACTGCCTCTCGGGCTCAGAATTCTATGTGAATATGGTTAATCAAGAGTATGACATAAGTTAACCAATTTTGATAAGATATGGATCATTAAGCCAGAATAACACTTGGGACAGTATTCTGCTGCCATGTTGTAGATGAAATAATGTGAAACTGCAAACAAATAATGAAGTCTTCTATGTATTCTAGTAACTCATCAATATTCGTGAGTTGGGCACAGCCTTTAAACAAAACACAACAACATGTAAACGAGAAGCTGTAAAGCCAGTTTTAGAATAAACTGAAAATGAACCATTAATTGAATCAAGCAATATGAACTGGTTATCAGACATTGACATGGATAGTAAAACAGATGCATATGGTGCTGTGAGATCAAAGTGCAGTGATATGCCTGGTGAATTCAGTCCTGTGAAGGTTCACCATGGTACAAGTAGGTTCATGGAAAAAAAAAAGATGTTAGCACAAAAAGCACAGTTTATGATGCAACAACTATCAATATTCATCCATCCATCCATTATCCAACCCTCTATATCCTAACTACAGGGTCACGGGGGTCTGCTGAAGTCAATCCCAGCCAACACAGGGCACAAGGCAAGAAACAAACCCTGGGCAGGATGCCAGCCCCCCGCAGTGCACACACACACACACACACACCCACACACCCACACACCAAGCACACACTAGGGACAATTTAGAATCGCCAATACACCTAACCTGCATGTCTTTGGACTGTGGGAGGAAACCGGAGCACCCGGAGGAAACCCACACAGACACGGGGAGAACATGCAAGCTCCATGCAGGGTGAACCCGGGAAGCAAACCCGGGTCTCCTTACTGCGAGGCAGCAGCGCTACCACTGTGCCATCGTGCCACCCTCAATGTTCATTTGAGTGAAAATATTTTAAGAACAGTTGACAAATAAACATGCTTCAACCATCCTGATTCCAACACTGGGCTCGGCATTGGTGATTGAAAACATTTACAAAGGATGTGTGCTAAATCTGCATCGGTACAGCAGTAGGAGCTAGACATACCATTCTTACTGTATTTATGTTGACATTTTAAAATGTATATGCTTCTGTTACACATAAAAACATTTTTTCTAATTGAAAAAAAATCAACATTTTTCCAGTGTTAAACATAATGCTAAGGAGGTTGACAATGCTTTGTTTTTTAATTATAACATAAATATGCTGTACCTACCGTTAGGCACATGTAAGTAGCAGGCATCTTTAGGGTTTCTATAATACCCATAATTCCACCCTGGTACAGACACTGCCATTGTCACTCACACCTTTTCCTCTTTTGCCCTCAGACCCGAGGATCATCAACAGGAGGAGCTTTGACGTCAGTTCTGCCTCTTTTCTAGAATTCCTGCATCTTCTGTCCCAGGGCTTGCATAAGAACTGACTGCACTGGAAGGAATCATTCACTGTGAGACTCATGTCTGCATCACATTGTCCCCCAACCATATGTTGAAATCTTTAACTATTTTTTTCTTTATTCTGTTGGCATTGAAACCTGGAAATTAAATGGGGTTTAGCTCTGGTGCCCCAACCCTTTACACTTGTGTTTTACCTTTCTTAAAATACACCTACTGTACAATACAATACAATACAATACATACACACACACACACACACGCACACACACACACACACAAACACATAATTCAGTTGTCAGCAGGAGGATTTTAAAATCAAGTCTAAACTTAAAAGGAAGTCAGTGTAGTGATTTAAGCTGGACTTAAACAGCCATACCTCCTTAATTCACCATAGACTAGGATCTAAGCCATTTGAAAAAGCTAACATCAGGTGTGTGTGCTTCTCCGGCATGCCCACCAATGCAGAAGCATGCATAAGACAGCCCCTCAATTCCAGTGTCAGTGCAGGAAAAGCTGAGATGCTGGACGGCAGCTTAGTATGCTGCCAGTGGCATTGTGCTTTCTGGTTGTTGAACATATGGAGTGGCACATTTTCCTATAGGTGCTTTAGTTTTCCCCCCACATGCCAAAAAACGTTTCTTAGAAAACTGGCAAGGTCAAACAAGCTCAGTGGGGGTGAGTGCATAAGTCGGTCCTACACCAGCACATTACTTAGGGATGTTCCTGTCTTATACTCAGTAATGCTGGGATAAACTCATTATTTAATGTTGTGTGTATTTCAGACTAATTCATTTAATAAATGTGAGAGAATGGTCACATTGAAAGAATTTGGAATAATGTCATTAAACAAAACATATTAATTGCATCTAGAAAGGGCAACTACTTTTAGTGGATTTTTTTACAAAGTAACTAGAGCTGGGTCTCAGAAACAGATGGAAGGTTCCATTTTAGAACTCAATTGTTTAAAGTAGCTCTGTGCAAGTGCTGACATGTCACTACAGCATTATTGAATATTTAACAGATGTCTTTATCTAAGGCTATTTACAAGATTCATTATAATGTTTACATATAATTAAACAATAGGAAAACAGGCATGTTAAGCAGCTTGCTCAGGATCACATAGTAAGCCTGAGATAAGAAGTGAGCCACCAAGGCTAGGGTCTGAAGCTCAACATCTTAGCCTCTCTTCTGTACTACTTATAAGCTAATACTGTTAGCTCTGGAAGATGACTGCAGAGGTGCATTTATTATTTTGTTATTTACATAACTAGTAAAGAATATATATATATATACAGTGCATCTGGAAAGTATTCACAGCACATCACTTTTTCCACATTTTGTTATGTTACAGCCTTATTCCAAAATGGATTAAATTCATTTTTTTCCTCAGAATTCTACACACAACACCGCACAACGACAACGTGAAAAAAGTTTACTTGAGATTTTTGCAAATTTTTGCAAATTTATTAAAAATAAAAAAATTGAGAAAGTACATGTACATAAGTATTCACAGCCTTTGCCATGAAGCTCAAAATTGAGCTCAGATGCATCCTGTTTCCCCTGATCATCCTTGAGATGTTTCTGCAGCTTAATTGGAGTCCACATGTTGATTGGACATGATTTGGAAAGGCACACACCTGTCTATATAAGGTCCCACAGTTGACAGTTCATGTCAGAGCACAAACCAAGCATGAAGTCAAAGGAATTGTCTGTAGACCTCCGAGACAGGATTGTCTCAAGGCACAAATCTGGGGAAGGTTACAGAAAAATTTCTGCTGCTTTGAAGGTCCCAAAGACCATCAGGACTCTTCCTAGAGCTGGCCGGCCATCTAAACTGAGCGATCCTGGGAGAAGGGCCTTAGTCAGGGAGGTGACCAAGAACCCGATGGCCACTCTGTCAGAGCTCCAGAGGTCCTCTGTGGAGAGAGGAGAACCTTCCAGAAGGACAACCATCTCTGCATCAATCCACCAATCAGGCCTGTATGGTAGAGTGGCCAGACGGAAGCCACTTCTTAGTAAAAGGCACATGGCAGCCCGCCTGGAGTTTGCCAAAAGGCACCTGAAGGACTCTCAAACCATGAGAAAGAAAATTCTCTGGTCTGATGAGACAAAGATTGAACTCTTTGGTGTGAATGCCAGGCGTCACATTTGGGGAAAACCTGGCACCATCCCTACAGTGAAGCATGGTGGTGGCAGCATCATGCTGTGGAGATGTTTTTTAGCAGCAGGGACTGGGAGACTAGTCAGGATAAAGGGAAAGATGACTGCAGCAATGTACAGAGACATCCTGGATGAAAATCTGCTCCAGAGCGCTCTTGACCTCAGACTGGGGTGAGGGTTCATCTTTCAGCAGGACAATGACCCTAAGCACACAGCCAAGATATCAAAGGAGTGGCTTCAGGACAACTCTGTGAATGTCCTTGAGTGGCCCAGCCAGAGCCCAGACTTGAATCCGATTGAACATCTCTGGAGAGATCTTAAAATGGCTGTGCACTGACGCTTCCCATCCAACCTGATGGAGCTTGAGAGGTGCAAGGAGGAATGGGCGAAACTGGCCAAGGATAGGTGTGCCAAGCTTGTGGCATCATATTCAAAAAGACTTGAGGCTGTAATTGCTGCCAAAGGTGCATCGACAAAGTATTGAGCAAAGGCTGTAAATACTTATGTACATGTGATTTCTCAGTTTTTTTATTTTTAATAAATTTGCAAAAATCTCAAGTAAACTTTTTTCACGTTGTCATTATGGGGTGTTGTGTGTAGAATTCTGAGGAAAAAAATTAATTTAATCCATTTTGGAATAAGGCTGTAACATAACAAAATGTGGAAAAAGTGATGCGCTGTGAATACTTTCCGGATGCACTGTATATGAGTTTCACTTTTTGAATTGAACTACTAAAATGAATTAACTTTCGATGTTATTCTAGTTAATTGAGATGCACCTGTAAAGGATCTGTACATGTTTATTGTAGTAATTGGAACTCTTTGAATGTTTTCAGACATTTTTCAGAAGCTGGGGCTGTGGGGTTAGGTGGTGAGATAAGACATTCCTTATTTAAAAAAGAAAAAAAACTGAGGTGGTTTAAATTTCTCATGCACTGTGTATATATATATATATATACATACAGTATATATATATATATATATATATATATATATATATATATATATATATATATATATATATATACTGTATACATATATTGTTACTGATGGACGGAATCCTTACCTGGCCGGGATACCTCTTCGCTGGAAGGATCAGGGGAGCAAGCCTGGTCAGGGCATTACCTCCCCTGGTGTGCTAGATGGTAGCCTCCATGGGTTACTGTGGTGCCTTGGACTCCCGCAGAGCTTCATAGGAGATGGAGTTGTCTACAGCCCTGTTGGGATCCGGAAGTGCCACCAGGGTGTGCTGCAGCTGTTCCTGAGCCCGTGTGGGTGGTTCTTCTGCCACACCCGGAAGTGCTGCTGAAAGTGGGGCGAGTGCCTTATATAAGGGGTCAGAAGACAGTACTCAGTGAGCCAGAGTCGGGAGGAGGGAGACAAAGCTTGCCAAGGAGGAGTGGAGGAGAAAGAGACAGAATAGAGAAAGAAAGTATTGTGTAGTGTTGTGCTTTGGACTGCGTTGTGGCTTGTGGGAATGGGGAAGACATTAACCACAGGTGAAGAAAGAAAATAAAAACATTTGTTTGTTTATTAGTGTGCCTCCTGCGTCTGTCTGTGTTGGGTTCGGTGGGTGGCATGCCCCTAATGGTTTTGTTACTATATATATATATATATATATATATATATATATATATATATATATATATATATATATATATATATATATATATATATATATAAACACAAAAACACACACACAGAGTAAATATATTATTAAAATTATATGGGGTGAACTGTGCTACAAACATGCAAATCATATAAGACTACAAAAAAAAAACTGGTTAAACTGGAAAAAGAGTATGATAAGGAAGTGAGGTAGAGTTGAAGATATATCTTGAAGATTAAAAATATAAGGAACTGTAAAAAAAAAGTGCCAACCTTCCGTCTAAATGTAATTTTTATTTGGTTTCTCTTTGTTGCAAAGACTTTGAAACCATCCCTTCGATGTATGTAAATGAGTAATGAATGTTCACCCCATTATCACCACAGTGATTCCCGTACACTCGCCTAGAAATGGAATGCATTTGTTAAGAAACTATCAAATACCAAAAACTTTGCATATTCATCAGAAATGTACATGCAAAATATGTTCCATCTGCAACTGAATTCAGCACATTAGTGATATGAAAAATGAAAGGATGCATTTCAAGAACAGCAGGATCCAACAACTTTTTCATTATTGTTACAAAGCTAAAAAAATAGGCACAATCATTAATTTGTATTTTATAAAGTTCATTTAGATATCAGAAAAGAGTTATAGTCTCAAAACACTGTATTATCCTTCTATTTTCAAACCCAGTTATAGGGCTGTGCTTGAGCCAGTCCTGCACAATCAGGTGCAAAGGAAGAGGAACTTCAGATAGCGTGCCAGTCCACTACAGGACAAAGCAATTCACAGTAACGTAGTTGAAAGGGAATCAACAAATATAGCATAATAAAAGGAGTAAACAGAAGCCATGAAAGTAGAGTATTGTTCAGATTCAATTTCACATACATCTTTATACTGATTATCACAAATAAATCTGCATGTATAAGATTAAATTCAAACGTCTAGTCACAGAACCTTTAATTCTCATCCCTACCACACTAAACAAATATGCTAGAGGTTGGTAAAGTCATCTTATCTACAGTGAAGCTCCACTAAATTCTGTCCTTAACTCCCTTCTCACTAAATATGAAAATGGTTCTCACAGAAGGCAAAAAAGTGAAATTAAAAATGAAGAAAATAAACTTTTGGCCTAGTATAAATATTTTAATCATAAAAACCATGTGAAAATCATTACAGTGTACGAAGTTGCCAAAAAACTGTGATGGGATTTCTCTTAAATTTCTTTCATGTGGTGAATGAATTCCCTACAAATATACAGAGGTAATCATTGCATCCAAGTGTGAGGTTTAGGATGGTATAAATAAACTGAAATAATTTAAAGTAGATTGAGCATATCCACATAAACAAAAAAAAAATCAGAGCAGAACCAGTCCAAACGTAGGGGAGCAGCCCATGTACATCAATGCTTTCTTTGTATATTGTCTTTCAATGGTGAACAACATTCCAATGTCCTTTTCATGTACAGAGCTATAGTACGTCTGTATGCTTTACAACTGGGGCCCTGGCACAGAGTCACACAGTGAGTCAGAGACATTAAAGTGGCAGTCTTGCAGTTTAAAGTTCAATGATTTAGCCACGAAGCAATGCTAGACAAGTATAATAGTCATAAATATTTCTCTGTAGTACTAAGGTGTTATACCATTTTTCCATTATGGACGTAGTGAGAAGTCAAACAAAATGACACCTTTTATTTGCTAACTAAAATGATTACAATATGCAAGCTTTTGAGGGAACTCAGGCCCCTTCTTCATTACATCTCGCCTGAAGAAGGGGCCTGACTAGTACCGTAACTGACGCTCCCTCATAATGTTAGTGATGTTAGTGATGTGCCTCATTTAGGACTCCCTGAGCAACTGCTCATTCGACACTAAGTCAGACCAGCAGTACCCAAGGATTCTCCTAAGAGACAAAATACCAAAGAAGCCCAGTCTTTGTCTCAGGTCACTGGATAGAGTCCATAAGCATATAGCAAAACAGGACTCTAAAGATTTGGACCTTCGTCCTTCTACGCCAGACACCCTTTTCCAGCAACCTCATTAACCCCCCCATGCTCTCCCAATCCGTCTACTGTTATTGCTTGCTATGGCCAAGTAAAGTGAATAAACCAACAAAGCTATGGTAGGGCATATTAAGAGAACAATTACTATTAAAGGTGGTGTATTAAAACTAAGATTGGTCAACTGTTTCCATTGTATTTTTCTTTTGCTGATTATGTTGCAGCTTTCTTTTTAAATATAGATTTTTTTTAAATAAAGGAATCTTAACTCACCTATTATAAGCTTGCCACTGTTTTAATTCTAAATGATTCCACTGAAATTAGACTAATCTCTTAGTCTATCCACATCTTGTTCTTTCTTCTTTTTTGCTGCTTTTGTTATTATAATTTTTTTTGTTGCTGTGACCCCTTGCCATGAAGGTTTCATGAAACTGGGTGGTCTCATGTTCATGTCACAGAAATGTTTGTTGCTTTTTCAGATATGCTCCATGTGAAAATTTAGGACTTGTTACCTATTTTTCAGGGATTAGTACGAGAAAAATAAAAATAAATGCAACACAACATAAAAAATGCTTTTGAACAGCCAGAGTTGGAAATAGCAGGCCACAAGGGCAGGGAGGTAGGGCATGAAGAAGAATAAATAAACAAGTAGAGATCTCAAGCCTGGAATTAAACACAAACCTGAAATACCAAAGCCCATTACGTTTGTCAAAAAGAAGATTAAGAATCCATGCAAATTTCTATTTCCTTAAACATTATGAAACGCTAATCATTCTCAAACTTTTTTTGCCACACATTTAAACCTTAAACACTGAGTGTAGTGCCTCAACATGTCATATAGATGGAGATCAACTGCGGCATGTCATTTGACTAGCAATGGGCATGCAAAAATACACAAAATAGCAGTGCCCGAGGAAAAAAAAAATAAAAACAAAATGGCAGCCAAAAAATGTGAACAAAATAATAAAAATAATCACATGATCAAAATGAAACCAAAAGTACAAAATATGCATAAAATTGCAATTTGTACATAGCAAAAGTTCAAAATCATAACAGTTTTATTATGACATACAGTATGGTTTTATTTGGTGTCAAATCCTGCTCTGCCCCACTTTTAAGTGACTCCGTTATGGGGGCCTTTTTCCCAGAATGCAGCCCCCCTCACAAATTTCATGGGTGCCACACCAACCACTGAGGACATTTTAGTGGTCATCTGCCTCAGTGATACAATAGCCTGTGAAGATGCCATAAAGGGGAGGTAGCAAGAACAGACAGCCATAGATGAGACTAAAGCAGCGTTATGATTCTCTGTACTGTCGTTATTTTTTTTTTTACATTGACCTTAGTACATTTTCATGTAAATATTGCATTTTTTCCTAAGGTTCTGAAACATGTAGTTTCTAGTTTTACTTTAATTGTGTACTTTAATCTTGTTTAAAGACTTGTAGTTTTTAGTGTTATATTTTTTGATCTACCACATCATTATGTTGGGCAGCACCATTTTGAATTGTGGTTGTCAAGTCACATCATTTATACAATACAATAATTTTTGGCCTGTGAGGTTGTCAGTTGCATTTTTGGGGTTAATTTATGCACATTTAAATGCTGTATATGCTAGTGATATCACAAGAACTGATACTGAAAACAGTACAATATTAGCTTTTTTACAGTATCAATAATACCAAGTGAAAGTCAGTACCACATTGATGAGTGACTGTAAGTGGATGCATTACTTCAGAAGGTACAATAATATGTGAAAACAGCAGGAGTAAAATTCACACATGAAAACTGCTCACAGTGCTGCAGTATTGCATTAACTCATCTCAAATAGAAATCCAGCAAAAGTCATGTCTGGAAATGCATTGTATTCAAGGAAACAGAATTTTAGCACAAGATTTTCAGGAATCATGCTTATCATTTAACTAAAAAGGTAATACATACACATATGGGTTTTCATTATTGACACTTTTATTCCATTACAGAGATAGGAGTTGAAATTGTTTAACTTGTAGAAGGGGAAATTCATTGCCTTTTACTCAGTACATCCTAGTACAGGAAAGAAGCTTTGCATTCATTCCATGATTGGACATTGTCACACACATGTGCTTGGGAAGCAGTCATCAAAGCCTAAGATGAGTGATATTACAAGGGACGAAGGGTTGAATGTATGTACTAATGCCTCGCTCTCTCCATCAACAGAATCAAAGAAGACAAACGATAACTTATCCGCAATATATCTGGTCAACCAAAATGGCTTCCATCCACATCTGAAATCCATCGATGACATCACTTCTGGCTCTCCTGAGATGATGTCACTTACTGTTCCCTCATATGATGTCACTTCTGGTTCCGTGATAATGATGTCACTTCCAGCTCCCAAAATAATGTCACTTCCGGCCATCCATATTGAAGTCATTTCCAACTATGTGCATTTGATGTCATTTCCTGTACAGATCATTTCCTGCAACCATTTTCTATAAGAACTCACTGTGTTCATTACTCCGTTGGCAATTGCACTTGTTTTTTATCATTTTTCTGCTCATTTATTGCACTTTGTCCAACAGACATTATACTCTTTTTGTGTCTTCTCGAGTCATTAATTTCATTACAACATCTATATATGTCTGTTCAAGAATCAAATCCATTTTCTTACAGGTGTATACAGTTCAAGGAAGCCTTGAAGTTGAGGCAAACGTAAGAAAAGGAGGGACAGATTTGGAAAATATAAGCACCAGGAGTTTGTGACATTTGAAACTTGCATTAATTTGACTCATCTGTTAAACATTACTCTTTAGTTTTTGTTTTTACCAGCTAATGATGAAAATTTAAATCTTATAATAGCTAATGTTACAAACCTGACAGGTGGAGTCTCAGACAAACCAGATTGTAAAAGCACGGTGCTACAAAAACAGCTTTAAAGAGTTTGTTTAAATGAAAATACCCTGAATTATCTTAGAATTTGCTAATTCAACAGTACAAATATAATAATGTTTGACTTTTTATTTTTAGTATTAAGTTTAAGTAGTTTTTTTTAGTTACTGTACAGAAAATGTCACAGAATAAAATTAGAATGTGCACATGGTAAGATAATTCAGGTAGTCCATGATGATATTCTTTATAAACCGAATGCTGAAATCCCTCCATGGATTATAACATTCCCTAATTTGCCGTTACACATGTCTATCACAAATTACATTCAAGTCTTGCACTGTAATTTGATATTTTTAAGTGCCAGTACTAGTTTGCTTAAAAAATGACTAGGCAAGTAATTGATTGATTTTCCACTATTTTTAATTTGTTGTTATTATTACTGCTTATATATTTTTTTAATTTTTACAGAACAAGGTACATTATTGTTCAATTGAATAATGGAGGTACTTTTAATAAAAAGCCATTGAATGGGATTTCTGCTTTTGCTGAGTTTTGTCAAATTTCACTGGTATTGGTGTCTAATATCTCTAGTCATTGCTAGTATATTTGAAAAAATAAAAACAGACAAAACATAATCCTGGCTGCACCACTTGTCCCAACTAATAAACAATTTGCAAGCATCTGCCTGGTGGGGGTCCTTATTCTCTACCCTTAAGAAACAAAATACCATTCTCTAGAATACCTTCCATACATCTTTAACTCTCTGGCCTCTCCTCTTCCCACCATCTGAACTCTAGCTTTGACCTGCCTTCTAACCAGGAGTATGATTTAAGCACTAGCCTGGAACTACCTCCAGGTGCCCCCTGGGAATAAGATTGGGTGTCAGGATCAGCATCTGAAACTCATGGGCCATACGTCCAGAATTTCCTCAGTGACTTCAGGTGCCCCTGAAATCCTGGATCTCAACTCTCGGTTTCAGTAGGTGATTAGGAAAATCTAAATCCATCTGTAGTAGGAAATTGTGAGTGAAAAGGATTGATTTATCTGAAATAATCAATTACACATTGGTTTTACATTTTGCAATGGCTATAATTAAATAGATGATGCTCTATGGTAGTTAGACCTATATTAAGGTAGCTGAAGTACACTACTTTAAAAAAAAAAACAAATCATACAATTAATTGCTAAACAGAAGGGCTATAGAAATAAATGCATAAATAACCATGTAAAAGACAGAACACAAGACTGACTGACATATAACATAGAAAAGCCTGGATGCTTGAGGTTTACTTGATACGTTCATAAGCTAACAAACAAATATGAGAACGTAGATCTTTAGCTGATTCACTAGCTACTTCCAGTTCCTAATTACCACACTACATCTAAACAGTTTTACGATACTGAGCCTTTAAGGATGATGTCAGGAGTTGTGTTTCATTGCACCAAGTTCAAGTTAAGAACTTTGCTTTTGTCTGATTGATCTTTCTGTTTGTGGTGTGGTGTTGTCTTCCTCATCAAAATGTTGGACTTTCTGCCATCTCTTCTGTCACCACCTGGGGAAAAGCAAAACATTTTTTGACATAGTTTAGGTGCTGAAGTTTCATCATTCCCTCTTTCTCAGACTGGGCTCAGTCAACTGGTGTTCTGTTTTAGCCAGGGTCTGATCCCTGGCTTAAGCATGTTTTTCTCTTCTTTGTCATTTCTGTTGTTTTTGAATTATTATTTTACTTGTTTTTTGTAATTTTGTAATTGTTGTATTTAATATTGTTTTCTTTTTATATTATTTGATATTTATGTAAATATATGTATATATGTTTTTGGGCATTGCCCTTGTATTCTATGGGAGGAAACCATAAAGGCAGCTCCAGCATGGTGTCATTGCTGAAGGACTGCCCTCTGCCTGTTTATTCCAGCTGAGGACAGAGGATGGGCAGAAAGTCATTAGATGTTGTGGAGTAAGGATCTTCAATGTGAGTATTATTTTGGATTTCTGGTTTCTGATTATTTTTTTACTCTGCCTTTGGATTTTGGACTGGACTTGTTTGCTTTGGTGTTATACTGCACCAAGTGTTAATCTCCTGGTTTATGTTTATTTTCTGTTTTATCATTTTTGAATTATTATTTATAATTTAATGTAAATTCCATCAGATGCTTATTCTTGCTGTAAATGTGAGTGTAGTATATGTCTTCTGGGTTTCTCTGATTGTTAGATACAACCCACTGTCATATTTTATTCCCACCTTATATAGAGCTTCCCTATATACTGTACATTAACAAATCATTCTTTAAGAAATTATACTAAATTAAAGCCTCAATTATATGGAATTCGAGATGTTGACACATTCAAAATGTGACTCTGCAAACACCTAAAGCAGAAGATGGCATGGCGCTTTATCAATTATCAATTTTATCACTAGGCAGCAAATATATAAGCTATAAAGGACTGGAAATTGACACAAATTGATGAATATGCACAAGCCTGGTCTGCAGTAGAAATAAAATCTTGCTGTACTTCTTTATATGCTCTGCTTTGTGCCCATGTAAATACAAATTATCGTAAAAATACCATTAATCCAATTCTCCATTAATCACTCAGAATATGGAACCCATGCAGGATGCATTTCAAGACAGAGAACCTTGTATCTGTTGCACCTCTACATGATAATCACCTTTTTCAACCTTTCCAAATCTACACAGTATTTAATCTTTGGAAAACACTTAAAGAACTGTATATAGATAATATTTTTGCATCTTATGAACAATCACACTTCAAATTTAACCTCCCAGCAACACAATTTTTCCATTATTTACAAATCAAACATTTTGCCGAAAGAACCCTACTCAATTTTCCAAACCTCACACCCATTTCTATTTCAGAAGAAATACTACAGTCTTGAAGAATCAGACAGAATCACAACAATATACAGTATAAGAACATCTCAAAGTCTCTTCCTTTCAAAGATCATAAGGTATGGTGGGGAAAGGATTTTTCAATTAATACATTAGAAAAGGAGCGGAAGGCAGCCAAGCAGAGAATACACTCTAGCGCCATATGAAAAGTATTCAATTATTCAACTTAAAATCTTTTATCAAGCACATTTATCTTGTTTGAAATTGTCTAAAATGTATCCAGGGCAAGATCTAACCTGCGAACGTTGCAATCAAGCTCCAGCCTCACTGGGCCACATGTTTTGGGTGTACACCAAATTAACATAATTCTGGACAAAAATCTTTGAATGCCTATCAGATAGTCTGCTTGTCACAATCACGCATAAGCCAATAACAGCTGTGTTTGATGGACTCCCAGATGGGCTTAAAGTGGAGAAGGACAAACTGATTGTAATTGCTTAAACCACATTACTTGCATGTAGATTTATCTTGCTCAACTGGAAGAATATCAACCATGATTCAACATCACACTAAAAGTCAAGGTTAAAAATTGAAATCACAGGCTAATCCAACTTGCGTGAATTTCATCACAGCAACCCATCATGTGACACAGTAGTGTATATAGCCCCCATCTTCCTGTATGCACTCCCGACAACATCTGGGCATGGTCCTGATGAGATGGTGGATGGTGTCCTGGGGGATCTCCTCTCAGACTGTTTCAGGACATTACTATGGCACTACCTAGTGGTGTCAGAAGCACTGATTCATAATGTCCCAGAGGAGGAATCCAATGCCCACTGCACCAGCATGACAATGGCTCTGAAGATTTCATCCCAGTACCTAACAGCAGTCAGGGTTTCGTTGTCTAGTATGTGGAGGTCTGTGTGACCCTCCAAGGATATGCCTACCCAGACCATCACTGACTCACCACAGCGAAACCAGTCATGCTGGATGATATTGCAGGCTGCATAATGTTCATGACGTCGTCTCCAGACTCTTTCAGGTTGGTCACATCTGCCCAGTGTGAAGCTGTTGTCATTTGTGAAGAGAACAGGGCACCAATTGTGGAGCTGCCAATTGTGGTATTCTCTAGTGAATGCCAATCAAGGTACACAGTGATGGGCTGTGAGCACAGGTCCCACTATAGTATGTTGCACCCTTGTGCCACTCTCATGGAGTCTGAAACATGTACACCAAGAGCCAGCTGGAGGTCACTTTGTAGAGCTCTGGCAGTGCTCCTCCTATTCCTCCTTGCACAAAGGAGCAGATACTGGCCCTGCTGCTGGGTTGATGCCCTTCTACGGCCCATTCCAGCTCTCCTTGTGTAATGCCCTGGTACCTACCCCGTGATCTTGAGACTGTGCTGGAAGACACAGCAAACCTTCTTATGATGGCACATATGGATATGCCATCCTGGAGGAGCTAGACTGCCTATGAAAAAAGAATCAGCTGCAGGTACCACCTCATGATACCAGTAGTGACAAGGACACTAGCAAAAAGCAAAACTAGAGAAGAATCAGTTAGGAAGGATAAAGAGAGAGTAATTGTCTGTGGCCATCACCTGCAAAACTATTTCCTTTCGGAAGTTGTCTTGCTGTTGCCTCTCCAGTGCATCTGTTGTCACTTTCATTTGTAACAAAGCAGGTGAAGTTGATTCACAATCGCTTATGCTTCCTAACTGGACAGGCTGAAATCTCTGAAGCTTAAATGACTTGGTGTTAGACTGTGATGGTTAAGTGTTCCCTTAATTTTTTTTTCATAGTGTATTTGAAATTAGAAAAAATCAAACTTTCACTTAGAGTATCTGTTCAAAACTTTTTAAAATATTGCAAGACCTACTTTATAAAACTGTAGAATAACCATTTATATTGGGGAAAAGGACATTCTCCCTTCTTTGTTTTTATTTCTAAATATATTTGCACATGCTGTCGGCTCTCCTCTCTTTCTTTTAGATGGGAGTTAAATTCTGTTTTGCTAATTTCCTTATTGTACCTTTCTTATATATATTTTTTCGTTTTTATTTTCATTAATGTTTTCCTAGTTTTATGAAGTCATTTGTTGTGTAAGTTCGGCTTGATTGTATGCAATGTCACTTTCTTCAAATAAAATAAAATAATAATAAAAAAGTAAATTCCATCAGGGGCGGCACGGAGGCACAGTGGTAGCGCTGCTGCTTCGCAGTTAGGAGGCCCGGGTTCGCTTCCCGGGTCCTCCCTGTGTGGAGTTTGCATGTTCTCCCCGTGTCTGTGTGGGTTTCCTCCCACAGTCCAAAGACATGCAGATTAGGTGGATTAGTGATTCTAAATTGGCCCTAGTGTGTGCTTGGTGTGTGTGTGTGTGTCCTGCGGTGGGTTGGCACCCTGCCCAGGATTGGTTCCCTGCCTTGTGCCGTGTGTTGGCTGGGATTGGCTCCAGCAGACCCCTGTGACCCTGTGTTTGGATTCAGCGGGTTAGAAAATGGATGGATGGATGGAGACTTGTGTATTGTTTATTTTTGTAGTCTGTCCCTTTAAACGTGTAGCCATTTTGTGCACTGTTTGGGTGGAGTAGGTCCACCATCACATTACCACTCCTGAGACCCCGCACTGGCTATTTAAGCCCTAGAGTAGAGGACCTCAGGTTGTGATGCATTGGAGTGGAAGGATTAGATTTGTGAACATTGTTTTCTTGTTTGATTTTAAGGTTTTTTTGATTATTTCGCTCTGGTTCTTGAATTTCTGTCACTGATTGTGCTTTAAGATCTGTTTACCGTTAGACTCCCTCTTTGTCAACTCCTTTATCACTCTTTTAAGCATTTTTCTAATTTTCCATTTTTCTGAATAAATATTTTCATTTATAAAGAATCAACGTACAGATTTTCTCTCAAACCAGAGTTTTAATGGCTTCTCTCCTTTAAGAGACATCCTAAGGGAATCTGGAACTTTATGGGCATTTTGAACCTTATAGCCTATTTCACCATTTTTGGGCCTGGTGCTTGAGTTTGAAGGCAGGCTGAATGAGGTCTTTTTTGGGGTGCAGACCAGGGTCTGGATTTTAGATATTTTGAGGACTGAACCCCCTTTTGTGATTTAATGTGCAGTAAATAATACCATTTCGGCTGTTTCTTCATTTTGATTTATTTGTGCTTTACTTTTCCCCAGTCTTATCAGTTTTATGTTCTTTCTTTTCTTTATTTATGAATTATTGAAATGAATCATTAAGACACATTGTTTCATCTGTGTTTCTACAGGCCTGGATTTTATAGTTATTCTCTCCATTCAAATACATTTTTGTGTTTTTTGATGTTTTTGCACTTTAAAAGCCTAAGCCTTATTTGGGGCCTGTACAAGTCTGAAAGCCTACTATTTAAGTTTGGGGTCATGCTGCCAAGGATGAGGCCTGTTTCTGAGGCTTAGGTCTAATGATTTCCTGGCTTTGTTTTTGATTTATTGAGGCCTACACCCACTTTTGTCATTTCTCATTTGCAGCATCACCGCAACCGACACAGAGCTTAAGCTTGTAGGAGTGGATGTTTGAGTGAGTAACTTCTACGTGCAAAGACATTTTTTCTACCAAGATACTGGGTTGGCTTCCTGCTCCAGAGAAACAGAACAAACATATGCACCTAGTTTTCAAGTAAGGTATAGCCTCTGGTCTCTGAATTATGGTTCTTTCTAGTTATAGATCCAGTGTCTGCTTATCCAGCAGTTTTTTTTTTTACTTTGTCCATTGGAGTCAACCTGAGATTAGGTTCTGATTATGAGCTTAAAATGATTGTTTTCTGGGTGCCTTTTCACCTGAAGGAGTCTCTACGGACAAGTCAGTTCATCCTTAATTAACACCGCAAGTTAGCAGATCAAATTTATCTGATCAAGCTGAGTAAATGTTGGCATAGCTGCAGCTTAGCCATTCATTTCGATATTCACTCTGGAATGCAAGTGGGAGTGGGGGTGTGAAACTGCCTTTCTTTTATTTCCAATCATCTTGGAAATTTCTACCTTCAGGGTTCTCAGAACTGCTCGTGAGAAGTAAGTCCATTATACTTCTGAAAGGGCAATTTCCATTTTCCATGTGCTGAAGCTATGCATTGCACTGTTAGGATCACTTAGGATTTGGTTCCTATAATGTAACACTGCTTTTTGGCTGTAAAACTGATGCTGCTCAGGCTTTCTTTTATGATAAACTATATATATTAGTGGCCTGGTGCTTATCAGGCAGTTAAGGATGGCACATGGAGGTTGTAGGGTAGTGTTTGACCATAACAGAAAGAGAAAAAACATGCACTGGCAGTGACAACACTTGTTGTCATGGCAGTGCAAAAGGAAGGGCACTACCAAGGGCAGTAAGTAATGTAAAAACACAGGATGCCATGGTAGGGATGTAATCTGCACATTTGGCAGATGTATGCAATATTCTCTGGGCCTCTAAAGGGCATGTGATACAGAGTGCCTAACACTCTGTTAAAAGTGAGTGGACAAGCAGCAGGAAGGCTAACATGGAGACTTGGTCCCTCTTTGAGATGGAAGGGTCAGGAGTGATGGCAATTTGAGACCAGAGGCATGGCTATAGTTGGGTACTTGTCAAAAGAGGTAATCTTCATCCAATGAAAAACTACTAAAAATAAAATTTTATCTTATTTTGGTATTTAGTTTCTATCCCTACATATCCAAATACCAGTTCTGTGATGACATTCTAGTAATGACTCTATCAAGGACCTCCAGAAAGAGTTCTAGCCTTTAGGGTACCTCTCACCTCATAAGTAATTGATGCAGACGGCATGGGTCAGGCCTATCAAGTTTAATTTATTTGGGCAATAAGAGGAAGCTGAAGTTCTTAGACAAGATTCCAGGAAGCACAAGGGCACCATGGAAACTCAAAACAGAAAGCACTCCAGCCAAGGGGGAAGGAGCACTGTGAAGGGGCAACGCACTGCACTACCCTGCTTTATTAGTTATACTGGGACAGTTAAGTGCTAACTAAGCAAGTTAGATGGACTGAATAAACTCCTCTCATTTGTAATATCTCTCATGGTCTAAATATAACATAAAAAGACTCTGATGGTAAATAATTTGCATTTATTGCTTCATGACAATAAGCAAACATGCAATTCATTAATGCACTGCCCGTCAAGAGTTTTGAACTGCAGCCCCATAAGGTGTTGTATAATGAGGTGTGGTTTTACACTTTGCTCAGTATTCCTGGCATGGCAGCCTCTTTATCAGTGACCTTTGCATTTCCCATAAAGCTCTTATTGCTTTGATTGGCCTCTTAGCTAATTACTGGGCTAAGCAGAAGCGACTGCAAGGCAATCACTGTATGTGGACTCTGCCCTTTAATACGGCTGTACAAATCATAAGAGAAAAATAAAACCAGGCCACGACTCAAGGTTTCTAAATGGCATCAAAAGTAGCCACAGCAATGTACTAAATAAGGCATGCCGTCATTCACTAGTCTGGTGTCTCACAAGAAGTGGTCCACTTCCTGAAGAATATGCTTCTGCCACTCACAGCCTAGTTCCACATGGCCTTCTATATGCTCACCATCTGTAAACTGATTGTTTTAGGTTTAATCCCAGGGTTCATACCGAGAATACCAGCACACTATCTACTTCTCCAAGGAAACACATATTTACAGTTGGGAAGTGAGACGGTGGTGGGGGAGGAGAGTTCCTGGGAAAACGTTTTGTGTATGTGTGTTTAAATATTACGTGCGGGAGTGGCATCGCTGCACAGCAACTTAAGGCAACCATTCACGGACGGGCTCTCATACAGGATGTATGTACTTTGAATAGAGAGTTGGGATATTAAATATTGACAGCGCCACTAAT